>NC_041339.1:30678741-31029059 GCF_004354835.1 Perca flavescens
ACTGTGGTGGGGTTTAGGGTTGGGGGTTGGGTTTGTCTTACAGAAAGGGGCGTGACAGAAGGCTCTCCAGAGCCGGTGTGGTTGCGGGATCGATTCCCACCGCCAGGAAAATACCAGTCAGCAAGGTGTGTTCTTTCAACTCGCTAAAATAACAACATACACACACAGTAAACAGGTTTATAAATGTATGTATGCCTGCACACACACATCACCAGGGCTGATAAAGTGTTCTGGTACCCGCAGGGAGTTGTCTATGACATATCTGATGAAGCTTTTCAAACTGAAAGGTGCATGATTTATTATTCTTATATATTTGTGTGACTTACAGGCCTCTGCGATGTGTGGTGCGTTCTGGTTCTTCTGGTGTCTCTGCGTCGGCGGTGGAGAGCAGGATAACATGGCGGCCGTAGACACACACTGAGCGCAGACCGATAAACAGCTGCATCCTGAGCGCGCACACCTCCAGGCTGCAAGGTGGACAGGCCTACACACACACACACACACACACACACACACACACACACACACACACACACACACACACACACACACACACACACACACACACACACACACACACACACACACACACACACACACACACACACACACACACACACACACACACACACACACACACACACACACACACACACACACACACACACACACACACACACAGTGTGGTGAGACTGAACCATTCTGTAAATGAACCAAGAGGCCACAAAGTTTTAAGGTTAGGCTTATACCTTGATGGTGGTGTCGATGTAGGGGTCTTTAATCCTGGCTGCTACTGCTGAACAGCGCACTGTGAAACACTGCAATGCATTCCTACCAGACGCACACATTAATCAAAATACAAACTTACTTAAATGCCAAACACCAATCTTCAGACTACAGTGGTAAACATATTCCATCTTAAATAACTCAACGTTACCTTAAATCATTTGTCCAGACATGGATGGGGATGTTTTTTACGAACTGCGATTCAGTGAAGATGAACTGCTTTCCGTATCAAAATCAGACTGCAGACTTACTTTGTTATGACGTGCAACAGGTGGTCTGTTAGCACCGCCTCCAGGACCTTCTCTGGATACTGATAGGCTGAGAGAAGCTCGACGCCACCCATCAGACTGTACAGGTAGCCGGCGGTGGGGAGAGAGAAGAAGCAGAACACACATGTTGGTTCTTCCAGAGACACTGACTGGTTACCTGGAGAGAGAGAAAGACAGAAGCAGAAATTAAGTTTGACCAAAACAGTCAAGGTCCACTTAAAAGCTTTGTCCAGAGCTTTGATGGAGTTATGTTAACAATTTTGTGGTTACCAATTCATCTACACAGTTATTATATCTGTCCTAAAACATTGAAATCTTGTTTAGCCAGTAAAAGAAAATCACATAAGTTCACCTATTTCCAATACTAACCGACTTTCACTTTGAGAGAAGAAGCTCAACTGTTCTGCTGGGCTTAGCCACCAACGGATTGTGATTTACAAATCAAGCCCAATGTTTCATGAATATCCTAGAATTATGTGTGATTTTACTGATAACTGGGGTAGCAATCAGCCTTGTTCAGATTTTTTTCATGATGTTAATTTTTTTTAAACTCCTGAAAGAAGGGAAACTGCACTGATGTAAACCTGCAGGATTTCTCTTTAGAAAAACAGATCTTGAAGGTGGGATGGAGTTGCAGTGAATGCTATGCAGGGCTTTGCTGCAACAGAGCAGGCAGCTCAGTGGAGTTAAATTACGTTATAACTGGCCAGAATATATTTATGGTTTGATCAAAGTTCTGACATACAGGGAATACATTGAGTAGTAATCCCAATCCTGTGACAATATGCTGCTTTTATACTGACATCCATAATATATATATATGCATCTCTGCATCTCATACTGTATTGGTGTACTGACTGGTGAACAGCGGGTAGAGCTGTAGGGAGTGGAGTTGCGTCTCCTCCACATTGCAGCCCTGGAAGAAGTCTGGAGTAAAACGCCTGCAAGGGAGAAGTGACACAAGTTAAAACATGCCTCACATAGCAACAATACGCTCACTGTAAAGATCTAAAGGCTAAACTGTTTTTTAGAAATCTACGCACACACCTGAAGAGAACATATGACAGCGTGTATTGCCCTGTACTGTCCTCCAGCCCGGTCTTTTCAATGCTGACAGGGATGTCACAGTCTTTAGCTCGATCACCGAGCAACTCCTGGTGTCTCTGAAGGACCAGAAAGTCAGCCTGGTCTTCTAGATGATCGGCTGCGCACACACACACACACACACACACACACACACACACACACACACACACAAATGACTCTGTTGTGTGCTCCGCCACACTAAAGCTCTTGTGAAGGAATGAAGTGAAATTCTCTCTCGAAAGTCCCAAAAAAAATTCCACAAGACATTAAGGTCTCAATAGCTGATTGCACCTCTTTCAATATGTGCTTCATGGCGGCAATTTTGAAAATCATTTATGATGAAGTTTGTTTCGGAGTGCCTTTGGAGTGTTTCAGCCAATCACATTCAGCAGTGGTGGTTGCCACTTTCCTGGTCCAACCTCAGCTCCACTGAGGCCTCGTCCCTTTGCCCCAAAATTGGATTTTCTGGATCCGCAACAGACAAAAACTACAATACCCAACAGACAATACCCAAAATGTCTTTTCAGAAACCTAAAAGTTACGTCACTGATGGTACATCCATGCTTTCTTACAGTCTGTAACCTAAACATACCCAAAAAAAACATGCAGAGATGGCATCGATCTTTACAGAGGGCAACAAACACTGACTTTTCTTTGTGTCTGATAATTCGTCCAAGGTATTCTGTTCACAGGATGAATCCAGTTTAAGAACCAGCACCTCCAGCTCCGCATGCACTGCCACATACCCTCCACACAGCGCCACCTACAGGGCAGAGGAGGTGTCAATGGAACCAAACCACCGACAATATCAATATCAGAAGTTTGAACTTCAGAGTCTCACGTTTCTGAAATGATCAAAAACTACTTAGGATATTCCCTCTATTTGTCTTTTGTTCCAGGTACAGTACATACTGCCAACGTATAATTGTTGTAACTGATGATCACTAACATATGTCAGTTGTTTTAAGGTTTTCAGCAACAACAAAAAAAGAGTTGAAAGTTGAAAACTCAACTAGAGAAACCAAATATCAGAACAGTTAGTATGGGTGTTATTTACTAGTAAGACTGTGAAGCAGATACAGAATTGAACAATGAGGAAAATACAACAAAAAACAACCGAAAGTAAAAGTGAAAAAGAAGTACCTTTTTAGGCTTGATTTTTTGAAGATGCAGGATAACTGAGCGTTCAAAATCCAGGCAATTTTGGTTTGAACTTAAGGTCTGACCTAACAACAAAGAAAGGATGGATCAGTCGGAGCAGGAAACCACGGAAGAGTCAGCAAAGAGGAAATTTTTTCTTTCATCACAGCCCCTTACCTCCTGCAACACTAGTCATACAGTAATATGCTTTGTTTACAAGCACACTGTTCACATTTAAGGTCAGTACAAAGGCACCAGTGATTTAATGACGTACAGTTACACATGATGATGGAATTACATAGAGAACTCATTTTGTCTCACATTCTTGGAGACTATTATCTATGTGAGGACTCTTAATATATATAGATACTCCACAGGTAATGCACTTGGAGAGTGTGCGTTATAGCAGAAGCAATTTTCTTTTGGTAACTGGAATACCCCTTTCCAGTTAACAAAGTATACACTTTATACAAGTTTTGGTACAAAATGAGTCTTTGCCTGAAAATGTGTTCACGATTATGTGTTACTTTCCATGAGTTACCTTGACTCTGACTGGAGCTCTGCTGAGATTTCGGCCAGGTGCTCTGAGGGATCTGCTGACTCTGATTCTGCAGGGGGGGGGGGTTTCCAGAGAAAGAAACATTAAGCCACTGCAACATTTACTGTTTCAATAACAGCCTACTAGGTAGTAGTAGATAACAAAGCATGCTTTATAGGAGAGATTAACTTTCTCTCTAATACATGTACCACATATGATATTTTAATACCGTTTGAAGGCTTAAAGACTTAATGAAATAGACATTTTAATTTTAAACTGTAACAGTGTTTCTTAAATGGTGACCTCATCCTGCATCTGTAGATCTGAACATATGATCTAACCAATAAAACCATAACAATATCTTATGTAATCCCGGCCGCCTGCCTCTGCTATGAAATCAAACAGCTCTTCTCTCTTTAACTAATAATACAACGATTTACACTTCAGAATAATCCTTCACTGTGTTACGTTCCTCTCCAACAACTTGTTTCAGGAATTACAGGAATAATTTATTATATAATTGCATCATGTTAAGAAAGTAAGAATCAGTTTTTAAATTTAGATAATCTATACAAAGTCTACAGAAGGGGTAAACTCGTACCGGGTTCTGCTGGTTCTGTCCCTTCAAAGCAAACAGAACCAGAGTGTTCTCGCATCCGACCAGAAGGTCTCCCGTTACTGAGCAACACGCCATAGCAACAGGACGCTCGGACAGAGGGATCTCAATGATCTCCATCTGCACTCCGCCCTGCACAGACGCTCCACGCAGCAAGTGGCCCAACAAACGCACCCCGACACGAGCCTTCCCCTCCGCCTGAATAGAAAGCAAGAAATAAGTACATAAAAAATAAAGTAAAGATGTTAATATTGCAGTATATATACAGATCAAACATAATTTTAAAACTTCATATTCAGACATTCATTGAATTCATAGCATAAAAAAGCTCATTTGTCTTTGGTATATTTCCACACACACACATTAGTAAACCAGGTTTAATGTTAATGCCACAATGGAGTACCTGATTATAATCACAGGCAATTTCCCCTCATAGATAAATTGCTTACTAGTTTATTTTTTGTTTAATAAAAGCTGCTGTATGTTTTTATTCTACACCCTAGTTTAGATCACATCAAAGTGATAATATGGTCTAAATTAAGATCACATATCTTTATCTCAAATCAGATCAAAGACAGAAAGAAAAAGAATAGGGTGTCCTTACATTTCATAACACTATGATATAAAATACTTGTGAGAACGCTAAGCTGGTCAGTGTGTACCTGGTAGCGCCAGTTGGTGTATGCTCTCAGGTAGGTGGCGCTGTTCTTTTCCTCTATGGTCACCAGGTAATCTCCTGGATGTCGGGAGGGAGGTAGAAAGGAAAACAAAGCAAGAATGTTAAAATGTAATTCTCTCTTAACTCACACTGTAACCACAACAGCTGCCGGCTGCCTTGCTCAAACAAATAAACTGCTACAGGTGAATATATCGATACTTGTGTAGTTGCTGTTGCAGAGAGACAGAGGATGACAGAGAGTTTGTGTTTTTTTTTTTACCAATCTTGCTGTGCTGGATGCTCTTCACAGTGCCCATGGTGGCAAAGCGACAGATGAAAGGGCACCCCTCCTGCTCCACACTGTAGGCCTCCACCTTGGTTGAGTTCAACACATCACAACGTGGTCAGTATGCTGCAGAAACCTTTCATCTCCAAAGGTAATCTCTTAAGAATTAAGATAAACTGATTAGCGCTGTGACTCATGAGTATTCTCACAATCCGCAGACATTTAGGTCTGTTATTTATGAGGTTACACTGATAGTGTATTAGTCTCGCATTGCCAGACCTTCCTTCACAGCGCTGCGGAGGAGGGTCTGGCTAGCCCACACAGCATTCTGGGATGGGAGAAAAACGTGCTCTGGTTTATTGGCATTTCTTTAAACCGATCACAATCCTTTTGGGTGGCGCTAAGGAGCGCAAAATTGCCTCGGGAAGGAACTTGTTTTGTTGGCGCATGTGTACGTTCAAACGCTGTTTTAGTCGTGCAACAGAAAACTCAGATTGGACAGATAGTCTAGCTAGCTGTCTGGATTTACCCTGCAGAGATTTGAGGAGCAGTTAACCATTCTATTATTCAAATTAAAACACAAAGAAAGCGGAAGGTAACGGACATCCGGACGAAAAGAAGGACATACGGCGAAATTTGCGGTGAGCAACGGAGCAAACCCGGAAGTGGAAGAGCGTGGATATAGACTAATACTGTATATAAGGAATAATATTTACTTTTCAATAGTTCTGGAATATCCATTTAATGAGGTATAATAGGTTTTATCAATGAGGGTTTAGTTTTTCTTGTCACACAAATAAATTCCAAAAACAGGATAACTATGGTTTAAAAATATACATATTTAAAGTAACCTTGCATCCACCAGCAGCCACCACGAACAAGACTCCACCTCCACAGCAGACCAGTCCAGGCTCCTGCTCCACCTGATACACAGAGAGGAAAGGTACATTAGCCTGATACAGACACAAAACAATAGAATTTGGATGATCACTGGTGATTAGCATTGAAAAAAAACAACTTTTCACTATCATCCAAGCTCTACCTACCTGTACTATCTGCTGTGAGGCGAAAGGATGGCAGTTGTAGACATGCACCATGTTTGTTCCGCCTCTTGGAGAGAGGATTCAGTCCAGGGTGGAAATTCTATGGTTTACTGCTGCATTCTCTTCTTTTGATGGCAGAGAAATCTATAAACTCCACTTTGTCTGGGTGTGTTGGAGGTCTCATCCAACAGGACACCTACCATCATTAAAAACAAACAAAACGCAAGCTTATTAGAGCTGGACAGTTTGTAGATATCACTAGAAATTACTATTTGATTATCGGACAGGTAAATGAGTCAGTTCACATAATTACAAAAAAAACTTTCTCATTTGCCTCTTGTATACAACTTTGCACATAGGCTTGCTTTTATTTGACCAGGTAAATGACATGTGACTTTGCCATAGGTCAAACATATTCTCGTGTTCATCACATGTGGAACAGCATTCCATGTGTAAAAATTCACATTGGTTTGTGGTTTTATGGCATTTTAAATTTAGATAGATTCACATATAGGCACATTTCATTTTCAGATATTACACATTTGGAATGCTAGACACTTGAAAACATCCATTTAACATGTAATATGAAGCTGCTGGTCGATGAATCGGTACACAGAGAATTAATCTGCAACTATTTTGATAGCAAAAGAAGATAAATATCCAGTTTGATCATCTAAGATTTTAGGATATGCTGCCTTTCTTTGTCATGTCACAGTCAATTTTATATTTTTGCATTTTGGACTGTTTAAGATGTTTAAAATTTACATGAACTTCACATGGCCAGTGCAATGGAGATAAATTGAATTTAGTTGGGGTATTTAAAGCACTGTTGTTATGAAATATTTTTTGTAAAATGCTGAGTGAATGCTTCCTGTTTGCTCTGCATATCAACCGAAAACTTTACTCAAAACGTTCTAGTCGCCCACTCCTCACATTTTTATACTTCGATGTCGTCGTCGAAATCGAGGTATTCAGTCAAATATATGACCAACTTAAGTTCTGAATCAATCCAAAGTGAGCGTATCAAAATAAAATGAGCAACACACAAAGCCTAACCCATATCCCAGGCAGACCATCAGCTGAAACAGGACTGTAGTGTGTGATTCTCTAATCGATATCACATGCCACAGTCTTGTGAGCAGCAGAGGGTGTGAACATTAAATTCAGATTAACACATTTTATTTTTGGTTTACTCAAACTGTATATACAAACGGACTACAGTTATATTATCTTTACAAAAAAAGCAATGAGAAATTATTTTTAAAGTACCTAATTTGCTGCCAGGTCTTCGGTTTCTTCTCTCCTTTTACTGCCGCAGTTTACGCTATAAGGTAAAGCAGGAAGTGAACTGTCAACCACAACAACAAAGCACCCGCCCACTCTCGATTTTCATTGGTTTACAATCCTGCTTTTATTGCGTTTGACGTTCTCATTGGCTACCGATCTGACATAATCTAAAGGGATGTTGTTTTTTTCATTTCAGAGAGTAACTAAAATCCAACACCAATGTGGATATTTACTAGTGTTGTTGATGGATTCAGGTCCAAATCTTGACATTTTAGTGCAAAGTATTTTAATTCTACATTAGAAGTAGACGTATATCGCGTGACCTAGTGGTTGAATCCCGGCTATTGCAATTCAATTTAGCTATTGGCTGATCTGACCTCGATTGATTGGCATCACGGATGTATTAACAAACCGAAACTGAACAAACTAGTAAACTCCTTATATATATATACATGTCAATGGTAAACTCCGGATACACTCTCGTCCATGCGGATGAAAGCAACAACCGCGTGCGCGTGTGTAGTTTAGTCCCGCCTCTCACCTCGTTCACTGGCCAGGACCTGCACGTGTGGTATCTCAGGCGCGCGACACGCCACGGAAACAAAACAAAACATGTCGGCGGTGTGGAACTTTTACAACGTGTGTGAGAAAAATATAAAATTTGCCATCTGCAACGTATGCAAGAACACGATACCTCGTGGGGGAAACAAGTTAAAAAATTTCTGCACAACAAATCTAATAAGGCATTTGAAGACGCGTCACCCGGCGAAGCACAGCGAGTTTCTTAAGATATCCGCGGCGAGTGGAAGGAAAATGAAAGCACAACCAGCATCCAAAGCAGCACCTAAACACCAGGTAACCTTTTACACAAACCACTTTAACAGAGCACCCGCACTAGCACCGTAGTCAGTAGGCTTGGTTTTTGTTTTTTAAGCTTTTCTAGCATGTACAAAAATGTGTTGATTAATTCACACAATCGGTATATAGGCACCGCGGTACATTATATCAAATGTCCCTAGAAATACTAGTCTACTTGCATGTTGCATTGCTCCTGGGATGAGCTCCTTGTAGGCTACTGCTCTGTATGCTGCAAACTGGTGGAGATCACTACAAACCGACATAGTCAAGGTCAGCTGATAGCAAAACAAAACTAAACGATCGGTATATCGACCGATATGGTCCGGCAATCGGTGGCGAATAAAAATTTGATATTTATAACACAATTATTTTCGAAAAACAGAGTCCTGTTCTGTTTCAGCATAAACGGACCACAGATATCGGGTGCCAGACAGAACCAGACAGCACAAACGATGCTGCTGGAGAAGTTAACAACAGGAGAAGCAAAGGTGAGGTTCCAAGGACAAGATCCACACCAGTCAAAAGGACAAGGTCTGAGGTGTCAACTGATGACTCCAGTCACCAGCCAGATGTAACCACCAGCACAAACTGTACAAGGTAAAGTGTTTAGTTAACAGGAGTGCTGTTCAACACAGTATATATTACATTACATGTCATTTATATATTACCGGTCGAAAGTTTGGGGTCACTTAGAAATTTCCATTCCACTCCATTACAGACAGATCTCAGATCTCCTGAGATCAGTTGCAGGTTTTTTTTAACCAGGGCAGCAGTTTTCAGATTACATTATGTGCTTACATAATTGCAAAAGGGTTCTCCAATGTTTCCTCAGTTAGCCTTTTAAAATAATATCAGATTGGTAAACAGAATGTGCCTTTGGAACGATGAGTGGTTTTGATAATGGGCAATGTAGATATTGCATTAAAGATCAGCCACTTCTTTCTACAACAGTTGAGAACCCTTTTGCAATTATGTAAGCAAATAATGTAATCTGAAAACTGCTGCCCTGATTAAAAAAAACAATGCAACTGATCTCAGCTGGTATTCTGTCTGTAATGGAGTGGATTGGAAATTTCTAAGTGACCCCAAACTTTTGACTGGTAGTGTATATATTCTACCGGTCAAACGTTTTGGAACACCCCAATTTTTCCAGGTTTTTATTGAAATTCATGCAGTTCAATGTCTTATTGTACTCTGAAATGAAAGAATAGAACAAATGAACAATTTAAGTTAAAAAAAAGAAATCATGGAATCAATTTATAAACCAAAACCACTATTAAGCTGTGCTTGAAGCTGTTGTCCTGTGAGCCACCTATCACGCAAGCTATTGACTCTCAGAAACTTGTCTTCTGATTCTGTTGTGGCTTTGGGTCTGCCAGACCTCTTCCTGTCAGAGTTTCCCCCAGTTTCTAAGTGCCTTTTGATGGTGAAGAATACTGTACTCACTGACACCTTGACTTTCTTCGCAATTTCTCTGTAGGAAAGACCAACATTCTTAAGTGTTATGATGGTCTGTCTCTCTTCCATTGTTAATTGTCTTTTTCCCGCCATTTTTATAGCAACACACTACTTTCGGCAGTACGATACTGTTCAAATAATGCTCACGAGGATATGGTACCCCAGTGTGTTCCAACAATACTTTTAAACAAACAGAGGGGGTTGTAAGTAATCCAGACAAGTTGGAACACCTGTGGGAATTGGTAGCACCAACTTTCAAAGCTTGATCAACCTCCATTGCTGCAGAACAGCTTTACATTGTTAACCAATTTCTTGTTCCCTGAAAAAGGCCTTTTTGTAAAATTCAGAAATATTTATTTATTTTATTTATTTATTTATTTATTTGAAAGAAAAGGGGGACAATACATATTAATGAACATTTTCACAAATGTAAATATGCCAGATTATAGCCTTAGGCTAATTTCCATCTGCAGACCCCCTGGCAGGTTGGTGTTACACACAAATTAATGAATACATACAAAGACACTATATGCAGACTATATACAAAGGGACAAGGACAAGAACAGTGATCACATCATGTTAAAACAAACAACAACAACAAGAGTGGACAACAAGGGACATATAGAAAACAAGAAAGCATCGACTATAGTGAACAAACCACAAACTGTCCTGATATTACACTGATCCATATTACACCATTCTATGTTGCACTGACCCACATTACACTGACCCCTAGAGCACAACCCATGTTATACTGACATTTATTGCACAACCCATATTACACTAATAATTGTGTCCCTTTTTATAACACTAACTCTGTTTTAAGTCTGATATATAATGATTAACTAAACATGATCACAAGTCTGTATGTCCCTCAACCACACTTTTAAATAACTCCTAAAGATAGAAAGACTTGTGCTTTCCCTCACTGACAGTGGAATGCTATTCCAGAAACGCACTCCCTGATATGACAGAACGTTCTGTGAAAAGGCGGTCCGCCTAAATGCCAATTCACAATCACCTCTCATAGTGGCTCTAGTCACTCGGGACCCAGCAACACTGCTAGACTTTTGTTTTATAAAATCGCTTAATGGTGGAGGTGCCAGACCATGTATAACCTTATAGATTAGGCAGGCTGATTTAAATAATTTGAAATTAACAAAATTTAAAAACTTATATTTATCTAAAATTTGACAATGGTGATATGACAAAGGTTTCTTGTCTAATATTTTCAATGCTCTTTTGTAGCATACTTCAATTGGCCCAATAGCTGCATGACTCGTATAAGACCAACTTGTGATACAGTACTCAATATGAGCTAGTATCATAGAATGCAGGAATGTAATCGCTGCTATATCCGTTAATGATGTACAAATGTCTAAAATTCCGTATATTAACATTTACCGTTTTCACTATTTTTTTAACATGTTTTTTAAAGGATAGTTTTGAGTCTATTAACACTCCCAAATATTTAAATTCCTCAACATTAACTAATTCATGTCCACCCAAGCAAACTTTTACTGCGGCCACAGTTGTTTTAGGTTTACTAAAAAACATTGATACGGTCTTTTTAACATTAAGGCACAGGCATGAATCATTCAGCCATGTTTGTAAGTCATTTAAGGCTAATTAAAGTTGATGGGCTGCATCACCAGCACTTTTTGCCTGTGTAAAAATTACCGTATCATCTGCATACATAATCATGTCCACATTTTTGCAAACATTGGGCAAGTTATTTACATAGAGTGAGAACAGCAATGGACCTAAAATTGATCCCTGAGGGACACCTTGCGTATAGTGAAGATAGGGTGACCTACTATTCTTTATTTGCACGCATTGTTTTCTATCGGATAGATAAGACTGTATCCATTTAACAGTTTGATTACTAAAGTTAAATGTTAACAGTCTAGACAAGAGCTTAAGGTGATTCACAGTATCAAACGCACGCTTAAAGTCAACAAAAACAGCTGCAACATAACTGCTTTTGTCTAAATAAGACTTCACCTTCTCAACAAAAACACAGACAGCCGTTTCAGTTGAGTGAAGACAACGAAATCCGAATTGCATTGGGTGCAAACCCGGAATGGAATCATTAAGATGGGCAATAATAGAGTTAGCGACCCACTTTTCTACTATCTTTGAGAAGATAGGGAGTATGCTAATAGGTCGATAATTAGCAGGATCTAATTTTTCACCCAATTTATATATTGGTATGACATTTGCCACCTTCCAGCTCAAAGGGACGACTGCCTGCGTGATTGATAAATTAATAAGATGGGTCACAGGCACCAAGATACAAGATTTATAATGCTTCAGTAGATTGGTATCAAATCCAAACACATCCCTTGCTTTAGAACTTTTCAATTTTGAGATTATGTTTTCTACATCATTTTCTGTAATTATTTGAATGTTAAACTTTGAATTTTGAGTTAAGGCATCTATATGGGGGTCTATGTTGCCACTGTTTTGTTGGGAATCGCACAAATTAGAAAACAGTTGTGCAATTTCATCAATGGTACTTTGAAAATACTCATTCAATTTAGTTGCTAGGCTGAGAGGCTCTGATACCAATTCATTAGCAAATTTGAGTTCAAGGTCTTTATCAGCATTGTGCTTACTTTTACCAAGAAGTTTGTTTATATTTTCCCAAATTAGCTTACAATTTCCTTTGGCACCATTAATTACAGTCATGAAAAAATTAGCTTTTGCCATTCTCAAAGTTTGTGTGACTTTATTCCTTGCGGATACAACATTTAATCGATCAGAAATTAATCCAGATTGTAATGATTTTTTAAGTAATTTGTCTCTGAGTGTCATAAGCTGTTTACACTCAGTATTGATCCAAAGCAAGGAATAAACTTGTTTCTTTAAATGACCCACTTTCTGAAACTGAGACAGAACCCCTTTAATAGAGGAGTATAGTAGATCACAACATTTATTAGTATCATCACAAGATAGTATGCTATACCAATCAAGACTATTTAGAACCTCAGTTAAACATTGTTCTTGGCTCTTTGGAATAAATGTTTGTTTTATATTAGTGCTTGCTTCTAACACTTCTCAATCGTTTTTTAGTCAGCTTTCTATAAAAGAATATGGCATTGTGGTCAGACAAGCCAGTCAAGAAATTGTATGTTTTTATTATTCTATCTACTTTGTTAGAGAACACCAGGTCTATTAGAGTTTTAGAGCGATTTGTTATTCTAGTGGGATCACTGATCATTTGTGTTAATCCAGAATTATCTGTAATTTCTTTCAGTTTCTTTCTGTCACCTTTGTTGTCCCAATTTACATTTAAGTCTCCCATTAGAATAACCTCATTATTAAAGTCACAACAACCCGGAAGTGTCTTAAATTGATCATAAAAATCTACTTTTGCTGAAGGCGGTCGATAAAGACATAAAACAGTAAATGCCATTTCTGCTGAGAGTGACACTCTAACTCCAACACATTCAATTGTGATTTCATTAGGCCAAATGATTTGTGTACATTTTAGAGAGTCCTTCATATACAGTAACACCCCTCCCCCCTTTCCTTGATGCCTATCCTTTCTAAAGACATTGTAGTCTTGTAATGATACCACTGCTTGTGGGAAAGTGGGTTTAAGCCAAGTTTCTTTTTTTTAAGTCCCATGAAATCTACATTTGAGTTAATGAGAAGATGCTCCAATTGTTCCCTCTTAGGGGCCATACTGCGTATATTCAGATGACCACCTAGGAGCCCTTTGTTTTTACACTGTGGATCCCATATAGTCCTGGCTTGATTAAGAGTCTGAAATAACTTACATGATCGATGTTTTTTAAATACAGGGTTCCTTTGTGTACACATGGGTGTGATTGGTTGTGGTGATATACTGGGCTTAGTTGTAAGAGGGTCCTTTAATGGTGGTGTTAGCCCAGGGAGCTGCTGTAGCCCAGGGAGCTGCTGTAGCCCAGGTAACAGAGATGGTATTAGCCCAGGGAGCTGCTGTAATCCGGGTAGCAGTGGTGGTATTAGCCCAGAGAGATGCTGTAGCCCAGGTAGCAGAGGTAGAGTTAGCCCAGGGAGCTGCTGTAATCCAGGTAGCAGTGGTGGTATTAGCCCAGAGAGATGCTGTAGCCCAGGTAGCAGAGGTAGAGGTAGCCCAGGAGGCTGCTGTAGCCCAGGTAGCAGAGGTGGTATTAGCCCAGGGAACTGCTGTAGCCCAGGTAGCAGTGGTGGTGTTAGCCCAGGGAGCTGCTGTAGCCCAGGTAGCAGAGGTAGAATTATCCCAGGAAGCTGCTGTAGCCCAGGTAGCAGAGATGGTATTAGCCCAGGGAGCTGCTGTATCCCAGGTAGCTGTGATGGTATTAGCCCAGGGAGCTGCTGAAATCCAGGTAGCAGTGGTGGTATTAGCCCAGAGGGATGCTGTAGCCCAGGTAGCAGAGGTAGAGTTAGCCCAGGAGGCTGCTGTAGCCCAGGTAGCAGAGGTGGTATTAACCCAGGGAACTGCTGTAGCCCAGGTAGCAGTGGTGGTGTTAGCCCAGAGAACAGCTGTAGCTGTAGCACAGGACTTAGAACAGGTCCAGGGTTTTGCTCAACATCACCAGCCAGAAGTAGTATCATCAAAACATTCACAACCCCAAGGAATGATCTATATGCTGTTTGATCAAGTTTACCTGGTGGCGGCCTAGCATATCCACAATCCAGGAAAGGTTACCCAAAACTGAAAAATAATGTACATTAATTGGTTATAGATGGCAAGATGGCCGCCAGGGTGCAGCCACAGTGTTTGGCAGGTCCTGTGTGTTTGCCATAACAGTTTATCAAAATCCCTTGGATTTTGCCATGCTTGTCTGGTCTTTTCCTGTCTTTCTACCTCCTCTTGAGTTTAACGTGTCCAAGGAAAATGGATAACTCAACTCTCTATCCAGCAAAGAGGAGCCAACATCTTTTGTATGCAAGAATTAACCTCAGTCAGTTCAACACTTACCTTTGTACCATTTCAAGCTATTCACTGGACTTGAACTGCTAAAATTTCAATAAAAAACCAAAAGAAATTGACCGGTAGTGTATAGATACCGCACAGTTGTACATATAATAAAATATATATGTACAACTGTGCGGTATCAATGATAATTGTAAAATTACAATTATAGTTCATATTGATCACTGGTTCCTCCATCTCCCCAAAGAGCTGCAGCTTTGTACAAACAGCCTGCAGCACAGAGGTTGAGGAAAACGGGTACAAAGTCCAGCACAGGCTGCACCCCCTATCTGCTCACACTTGCATCACCTGTGTATGTAATGAAAAGCAGCTTTGTGTCATGCATGGATGAATATATTATCACCACATGACAAGTAGGCCTACAGGTGGGTAAATTACTTTGGTGCATACTACTAGAATGTTTGAGAAAATCTACGTGTGTGTGTGTGTGTGTGTGTGTGTGTGTGTGTGTGTGTGTGTGTGTGTGTGTGTGTGTGTGTGTGTGTGTGTGTGTGTGTGTGTGTGTGTGTGTGTGTGTGTGTGTGTGTGTGTGTGTGTGTGTGTCACATTAAGATATCAAACAAAAACCAAGACACTATCGTATTACCGTATTAAGTTGTAAATTTGTATATTTTGTGAGTAAAATCAGACTCTCCAACATAACCAGTAACAGTTCTCTGTCAGGTAATACAGTTGGGTTGTTTTGGGGTCCTTCTGTAAGTTATTTTGGGGTGCAATGGTTCTGGAGAAAGCCGTTCCAACTTGCACTTGTATATCTAAAAAATAAGATCTGTGATAATGCTTGATTTTTCACACAGAACCAAGGACAGGAGGCGTAATTTTATTTGAATTTCCCTTGCGGTATTAGTAAATGATGTTAAAAACAATGAGTTAATAAAATAATGTCGCCCTACAGTGTCATTTCACATAGCATCCCGGAAGCCAAAGAGACATGACGTGTAACACAACCGTGTCAGCGTCTAGTTTGTGTGAGCCGATCTGTAGGGGTGGGGGGAAAAATTGATACAGCATAGTATCTCAATATTTTCCGTGGCAATACTGTATCGATACACAGACGCCAAGTATCGATCTATTATTATTTATGTGTTGGTCAGTCTGTCTGCTAGACAATCTGATTTTGCAGCAATACAATTGAAGTGAGATGAACAAACGGAGAAATGTATCTTTTTAGATAAAACCGATGTTGACAAAGTTTGACAAAAGCCCATTTTTGGGGACATAATTTGAAATTGGGAAAAATTTTAAGTTGGAAAAAAGTTAATGAATTGCAATATATCGCAGGATATTGCAATATGTTTAAAATCACAATAATAGCGTATCGTGACATAAGTATCGTCGTGACATAAGTATCGTGATGATATCGTATCGTAAGGCCTCTGGTGATTCCCACCCCTACCGATCTGCAATGTTAATCAACCACCCAAACCTAACCCGAGTCTGACCCACAAACCGAGAAGGACAGAGGCGGAGTGAGCGCCACTGTACGTGTGTTAGCGCTGCACAGTTAATCGCAATTTTATCGAAATCGCAATATCCAAATGGCAAAATATGTGTCAAACCATTCTCCATTAAGTATTGTAGTGCTGCAGAGACGTCAAGGCCTACAAATCGTATCCTACAGACTTAAGAAAAAATCTGTTTGGTACATATCCTTGTATAAATCACACTATAATCATTTTAATTTAATTTAAATATTTTTCAATGAGAATAATGATACAAAAATGATGATTCCCAATATTGTGAATCATATCGCAATATCAGTCAAAATAATCGGCATTAGATATTTTCCTCATATCGTGCAGCCCTAACGTGTCTGTGTTTGAGAGAGAGACAGAGGGGTAGGAAGAGAAGGTGGAATATTGCACACAATGCTTCTTTCTTTGTTACTTTTTTTTAACAGGCTACTGGAATGCTGCTTTTTCTCTTTTTTTTGATAAAGCAGCCTGTTACACACTAAATGAAGAATTTCTTTCTATTTGACATTTTTTATATGAATGCTTGCATAAGGATTAAGAATAATGATGTTAATCTTTAATATGATTTTGTAGAGCATACAGCAGGTTCTTTCTTACACTGTCAATAGAAATACTTTATATAATATGTAGTCTATATCCACAATGTTCCACTTCCGGGATTGTGGTGCTGCCGGATATTATGCCGGATGTCTTTTTATTTCGGCCAGATGTCCGTTACCTTCCACTTTCTTTGTGTTGGCATTTTAAAATGTTGGTAACAAGCTATAATAAAAGAGTAAACATGTCTAAGTCATGTATTTTTTTTATGCACAGCTTTCAACCTTTGGCAGACCTTCAGACTTCTAGCTCCCTCAGCTACTCCACTGCTGAACCCACAACATCCACTAGTACGTATGCTTAACAATGTTTACATGTCAACCCATGAAAATTCAGCAGTTTCCTATCACATGTTCTTTTTATTTTCTCTCTCTGAGCAGGTGACATAGCTGCAAAAAATAAGAAATGGGAAACGAAGATTTTGCGATGTGGATGGTGCCGACAGCCTCATCCTCCAAAGGATCCAGAAGGATTGCTGTTGTGGGTTCAATGTGAATGCTGCCACAAATTGTTTCACACAATTTGTGTAAGCTCAGAGATGGACTTGGATGAAGATGAATTTTGGTGTTTTTGGTGCCTTGATGTTTGATTTTGTTGTCTGTCATAGCTCATAATAAATTCAATGGTTCAACTTGATTTTCTGTATACTTACTTGAATTTAACAGCATTAACATTTAAACAGCTAAGACTGTTTAAGAACAAATTTGTGGGACCTGAATTGTGTTAACATTATCTTATATTAGATATTGCATTACATTGAGTAGTCGGGTGAATATTGCCACCACACTTGCTTTAAAAAAAAAAAAAAAAAAAAAAAAAAATCATATACAGTTTTACAAATTTGCGTGAAATGCATGTTTTGCTAGTTACACAGTTTTAAATGAGGGGGACCTTTTACAGGAAGTGTTGGTAGGCTAGGCACAGAATAATGAAAATAAGAGTCTTTACATCTGCAATGTATGTTTTGACCGCAGAAAGGCATAATTTTACATCCAATTGACGCAGTTCCTGGAAAAATACCACACGGGGGCAGTAGAATACAGAAAAGAAAATGGATTCATGGATTAAAGAGACTTAGCAAAATGTATAGCACATGCAGTTGTTCTGTCGTTCGTGACTCCAAAACATTCTTTCAGCACGTTGAAAGAGGAATCTGAAACACATTTGCATGAACAAATACCGTAATCATCTTAAAATCGTCCAGCTTCTCTATGCTGTCCGTTTCGTGTGGTGTGTACATTGACTGTAAATATTAATATTAACAGTCTATGAGTGTATATTTATTTTGTGGCCTTTATTTTGTATTTTCCTGTGAGGACGGATGTGTTTTAGTTTGAAAGGAACATGGCCGGGTGTACAAATTTCAATTGACGGTAACGAAGAATTATCCTAACGAAGACGTTAAGTTACACAGCTGAGATAGCCTACTGTGATTGTCTGAAATTAGGACTGAAGAGTTAGTAGTTGATCAGTTGATTATGTAACCAGGTAAGTTTAACTTAAATAATATGTAAGAATATATTTCATTTTTATGTGAGCTAATGCAGTATGATTAAGTAACGGCAATTTGTAACCTTAATTTAAATGTAACGTTAGCTGGCGCTAGGTTGTTTTTTTATGTGTCTAATGCTTGCTTTTACGTGGGTTTAATGAATAAATAAGATGCATACAGCATTTGAGACAGATGCAAACCCTATATTTAAATGTCACTTAAACATATCTTGTCTAATTTATTGCATTTGTAATGCTTTCATTTAGGCTACAATTACAGGAAGACAAAACATCAAGTCATCAGTCAATAGCTTCAGTTACAGCATATGTGATATATAAACACATAAAAAATATATCCCCCCCCAATGTTGTTGCTGGAGGGCTTTCTGACTATTTAGCAATTAGCATTGCTAAACGTTTAGTCTACAGTTTATTTTATTATTCTGTGTGATGTTAGGTCTGCCTGGATGTTTGATTCTCTCTCTCTCTCTCTCTCTCTCTCTCTCTCTCTCGCTCTCTCGGTGCTGACAGGTACTTCAAGGTTGTGGCTTTCTGCAGACCTCAGCTGAGGTGCCGACAGCCACTCCAGTTGAAGTCATTCGCAGATTTAAACTTTGCAGTTACCAGTGCAACGTGCCAAAACGAGGCTACTATAATCAGCGCTCTGACCGGGGACTCCTAACATCAACTCTGCAATTTATCCTCAGCAAGTGTGCAGACTGCACGCAGCAGTGCGCTGCACAGCCTTTGTGTCTCTGTCGCTCTGCAACTCTCGCAAGGTAAGACATAGTAGGCTATTTATTACTTAGTGATGGACAGATTGTGATTAATGGACATTTGGTGGGGAAAGAGATGCAGCCATGCTACAACACATTTAAGATGTAGTTCACTAATGGCTGACTTTCACTTTCACCACATTTGTATAATGCACTTGACTTGCAACTTGAAACATAATTTCAGTTCAACTCAGACAAAGATAGAAAAAAAAGTCTGTAAGGATAAAGAAAAGAAAACAGTTTTGCACTGACTTCTTGAAACTGTGTTTTTGTTAAAGTTTTTGGTTTGGATTCCAAAATCTTTTTACTTCAGGGGCTTTCAAATAGATGCACTTTTAGACCACTTGGTCCTGCTTGTCAGTTATGATTCAGCATGAAAAACACAGTAACACTGTAGGCTACAGTGAATCCTCTAAAATGATTATCGGATCAGATAAGAAAGAAATGAGCCTTGAGTATTCCTCTTCGCTGGTGGGATCCACTATTTCATGTTGGACCTTCTCCATAGCTCCTTCAGAAAAACAGATGCTGCTAAGCTGTTCGTAGGTCTGTGCAGAAGCCAGGCAGCTCCCTGATGGAATGCCCTTACCTCAGAGCTGAGTCATGCAAATTATACCTCCCCTTCTCTGTCTCCCATCTCCTATCTTTCAGCTGTTCCCAAATACAAGTTACATTTCTTTAAAAAAGGGAGTTCTTTTTGATCATAGATTCTTAAAAAAAAAAATCAAAACAAATTAATTTAATCCAATGCCTGGAGTGACATTGTAAATTGTCTTTACTTAACGCATGTTGCTAAAACAAGTGAATTCATTTACAACAAGAGTTCACTTCACTAAACCTTTCAATAAAATTGTCAAGAAAGATGAAACTACTGTGCAAATAAGTTGCAAGAATTTTAGCCAAATAAAATTATAGGATCCCATACAAGTGATGACAAGTTGCACGTTTTTCTCTGCATATCCAACATGTTATGTTTTATAGGGCATCAAACAGTGATGCAGAAACATGTTGGCTCACATCTCCTGAAAATATTTTGTAGATCCAAGCAGCTTTTAAACCAGTTTTTAGCATGACGTCTTTGGCATCTTTATGATATTGATTCACTGATTCAATTATACAAATTAGGATCAGACTAATGATTTAAGAAATATGAGACTATATTCCTTCACGGTCAAAGTACAGGAGATGAACTTTGACTGGAACATGTATAATTTTATGGGGTTAAATTACACTGCCAAAGTATTACCCTGTTTCCCTCGGGGCTTGTAAAAGAAATACAAATACTTGTATTTAAATACACAATAAAGCAAGAAGAATTAGCCTCCAAGAAAACATTTGAGTCAATCAGTTTGGCAGCAGAGAAAATACTTCAAATGAAATCCAAACCTGGAGGCACAAATCCAAACCAAATGAAAACTGCTGATATTGTGGTGCAGTGTGATTATAGCCCCTCTGCTTGTAGTACAGACACAGTGAAAGTCGTCTAGCATTTCACACAAATAAGATGTTTGCTGCTGTGTGTCTACTTAGCTGCAAGCCCAGCCATGCTTGATATGGCAGTGGTTTAGTCTCAGTTCACACGTGCACCAAATGCAGACAGCTGTAAATTCCCTCCAACTCTTTATTCAGCCCTCTGAAAAGAGATTGTATAATAAATGGATAGATATAAAAAGGGAAGATGGAAGGACGGACAGAGACAGAAAGGCTACATAAAGCGCAAGATGAAGAACTGTAGAAAAAACGCAGATGAGGGAAGGAGAGGTGTTAGATCGTGAAGGAGTGAGCAGATGATTGGAGAAGATTGGAAACCATTAAAGAAAAAAGATTAGAAAAAAAGGAGAACATGCCAGGGAACCAGAGGAAAAGGAAGACAAGTTTGGAGGATTAGAAGAAAGGAAAATAAGCAAAGGGGAGCCGTTCTTAATCAGTCCTAAGACTGCCTCCGTGTTGTGAAAACAGTAGTTATTCAGTGTCTCACCTGATCCTCACTAAGATATGCTCCTCTGTCACATTTCAGCTGCTTCTGTAGTTACTGTAACCTACAGGTAAACACATTCAGACAGCTTCCGACATGTTCACAACCACAGCAAGAAAATGATATTCCACTTCTGCCAAATGTGTATATTCACACCTCTGAGATAGTTGGATCATGGGGCATCTCGTAATCAGTATACACAGAACACTGAACAACAAAAATAGGTTTTGTTGGATTGCACATGAGTTAGGTATAATATTGTGCTTTGTTTATGATAAGCTTTGCAACGCTAAGCTTTGTGAAAGTAGGGGTGTGACGAGACACCCAGCTCACGAGACGAGACACGAGATTGGGTTCACGAGATCGAGACGAGACTGAAAACTTCAATGAATAAATAAGACTGGAAAAATAGTCCTTTATTCAAACGAAAGTCACAAAATAAAAACCGAGCACCGCATTCTTTAATTTACAGAGACGCAACAATTCCCCACGCCCAAGAGCAAGCATTTGGTGCGATGGTGGCGAGAAAAAACTCCCTTTTAACAGACCGAAACCTCAGACAGAACCTGACTCTTGGTGGTCAGCCATCTGCCGCTGCCAGTTGGGGTACAGCGACACAGATATACAGATTTGCCATATAATAATATCTGGAAAATATGAATGTAATGATATCGAGCTCATAACATATTGGCTGGGCCTTGTAGCTACATCAAGCTATTTTTGGTGGAAGCATTCACATTTTAAAGGTCCCATTGCATGAAAATTTCACTTAATGAGGTTTTTTAACATTAATATGTGTTCCCCCAGCCTGCCTATGGTCCCCCAGTGTCTAGAAATGGTGATAGGTGTAAACTGAGCCCTGGGTATCCTGCTCTGCCTTTGAGAAAATGAAAGCTCAGATGGACCGATCTGGAATCTTGCTCCTTATGAAGTCATAAGGAGCAAGGTTACCTCCCCTTTCTCTGCTTTGCCCGCCCAGAGAATTTGGCCCACCCATGAGAGAGAGACATCATGGCTTTCAAACAAGCAAAGTGTCAGTTGGTCAAGGCCACACCCCCACCCTCCACCTTTCCCCCCCCCTCTCTCCTCCTCAATAGCTACAGACACAGAAATGGCACATCCTAAGGAAAGCTCATTGTGGGACTGGCTCTAGTGGCTGTAATTCTGCACCAAGGCTGAATTTCGGGAAATAGACTTCAGATACAGTATTAGGGGACCACTAAGGCCTATATAAAAGAGACTTCAGATACAGTATTAGGGGACCACTAAGGCCTATATAAAAGAGACTTCAGATACAGTATTAGGGGACCACTAAGGCCTATATAAAAGAGACTTCAGATGCAGTATTAGGGGACCACTAAGGCCTATATAAAAGAGACTTCAGATACAGTATTAGGGGACCTCTAAGGTCTATATAAAAGAGACTTCAGATGCAGTATTAGGGGACCACTAAGGTCTATATAAAAGAGACTTCAGATACAGTATTAGGGGACCTCTAAGGTATATATAAAAGAGACTTCAGATACAGTATTAGGGGACCACTAAGGCCTATATAAAAGAGACCTTTGGGACCTTTAACAACTAGTAACAGTTTGTGCTTTAGTACGAATGGCAAGTATTGAATGAGAATCATGAACTGAAATTTGTTTGGTTTGGTGCATTTACTTTGGTTGTATTCCAGCGGGGTTGAGTTTGCTTTTATTGTTTTGTGTCCTTTTGTTACTCATATTGGAAAAATGGGAAGCAACCTTACCTGCCACCTGGATTATTAGTATAGCTGCCTGAGATTGGAACTCAGTGAAAATGTCTCGTCTTCTCTGCATGCCGTGGTGTCCTTCATTTGAAACCTTGTGCTGCCTGGCTCGGTAACAGGAACTGGAATTGCCTTGGTGGTGATGCTGATGTTATTTTTGAAGCTTAATTCAATTGGTTGGATTGTGTCAGTCTAATGTGATTGGCAAAAACGGACGCCCTTGGACTATAGAAGGCAAGCCAATACAGACATTAGAGAGTGACTGAGTAAATGGAAAATTGTCGTGGCTGGTCTGGACTTTGAGTTTGATATTTGCCATAGTGGCTTTGGTAGTTGGTGAGTTTTTGTCAAATAGCCAGGCCTGTTCATTCAGTAAGTGAGATGCTGGGATAGGTCCATTTACTGTATATTCAATAATACAAATGGCACTGTGACGGTGCTCCAGAGAAATGTGGTCGTGGGAAACCGCTGAGGTCAAACCAACAGGGAGAGGAGAGGAGAGGAAGCTTGGATTGGACCGGACTGGAAGAATAACCCTCTAGGGAATAGAGTATGGGTTCAGTTTTCTGTATAGTGAACTTGTTCACTGGTTCTACTGGGAATACTTTTCCTCAGAGCTCACGTCTTTTCTACTCATCAGTGCTGACCTCTTCTCTTCTTCCTTGTCCTGTCAGCACTATTGGGAATGCGTACAAGCGTGTCCTTCCATTGTAACCAAAAAGAACAAATTCCAGTGCTGTAAAAACGAGAGCCCTAGGAGATGGTTAAACCAGGCACGGCGCCAGGATTCCAGTTTTGGATGGGCCAGACGAATTGTGGGTGGGCCTTAAATTAAAAACGTTATCAAATCCCTGTTTAACCTAATACAAATGACTGGCTAATATACTGTTATTTATACTATATGTGCTTACATAATAAAGATTGTAATAGCTTGATGCTATTTATATGTTGTTGCATTGTAAAACGTTTTGGTGCAAAGGACGGACCTATCCGTGATCGCTCTCCTTGGTTCTGACCAAAAGAAGAGCGCTTTGGAATCTCCATTACGCACCATACCTGGCTGTGCTATAGCGCATCTCTCCTAACCTCAGGCCTATAGAATGTAAAAGTGGTCAGGAATCTAATATTTCCCCAAAACATAGTTTAGTTCTGCTCGTATAACATTAGGCCGAATATTTCACAATTCTTTTCAATTGTTTTAAGTTTTCAACAATATACAAATCACAAACAAACACTGCCCGACAGTTTCAATCAATACTCGGCCACAGAACTTGTTCATTGACAACGTCATCTGTCATGTAAATCAAGACTCAAGTTATTTCCTTACTTTAATGTGATGATTCATGTTATAAACATGTTTAACAAAAATAAATAAATTGCATTAACAAGCCCTAAAGCATTATTGGCCATAACAAGAGAAAACCATGAGGCTGTTGTCAGCTTGTTACTGACAACAGTAACAAGCTGTTATAGAAATAGAACCTTTGGCTTTGGCCAGTTGGTGGCATCCCTACTGAGTTGCCTGTCTTATGGGGACAACCAATGTTTGTTTCTTATCCAGAAAAGAAAATCTGACCTTCCCAAAGGAAATGCATAGTTTTCCCTTTTTTGCCTAGCATACTGTATCCTTAAATTGCTTTCCTTCCAAGTCTTCACATTTATTTGTTTGTCTTGAAAAGGTTCTGTGATCTTTCAAGAGTTTTTTTAACCAGCTTTGTGGGACCCTTGGGAAGGTTTACAGGAAAAAAACTGCTCACAATATCAGGGAAAAACCTCAACACTTTAAAATGACACACAGCTGTTCAATAGTCTGTAATAGGCTGTTCAGTTGTTACATGGATCATCTGGCTGAAAGATGCAGTAAAAGGTCCTACTATCTGTGTGCAGTAGACTGGGACAGACAGGGTGTGGCCAACGCAGGTTTAATTGGCATCCTTTTGCAGCACATATTTCTCAATTAACCCCAGTTGTTCAGACTGTAAGACTTGATGGCACATTTCTATAGTAATTATATGGAGGGCACATTTCTGAGATCCTTTTCCTCTTTGATCTCCCTTTCTATAAATTAGTGGAAGTGAAACCAGGCAATTTGGCAGCAGTTAGAGGTGACTAAAATGTAAATTTCTTGTAAACTTCACAGGGAGCGCTCACATTTACTGGTTTGTGAGGTTTTATACCGAGGGGTAAAAGAGGCAGAAAGGGCTGATGTCGATTTATCCATGATTTCCCTGAATGGAGCTCAGTATCTGCTATCTGTAGGAGACAGTTGGATTTTGTTTCTACTTCAGAAAGGGTTTTGTTAAACCTTGAAAAGTTAAAGCCTTGAAACATTACAGTAAAGAGAGCATTTCCACCAAGAAAAAGTGAGCATTTGTTAATTACACTTTTTGTGTGTGTGTGTGTTTATTTAACAGGGACCATACAGAGGAGAAAGAAAAGAAAAGAAAGAAAGCTTTATTTGTCAATCCACAAGGTCCATGTAATTGGCAGTTGAAATGTCTTTATACACATAGCCCACAGCTCACACATGCAATCCAGTAGATGGTGCAGGGTTAACAATGGCATGGAGCCCTTGGAGCAGTTTAGGGGTTTGGTGCCCTGCTCAAGGGCACCCTGGCAGTACCAGGAGGCGAACTGATACCTCTCCAGCTGCCAGTCCACTCTCAATACTTACGTCCGTACAGGGACTTGAACCGTACATTGTTAGAATGCAATGCAACAGATATAATATATATAGGGTATCTAGCTGGAGCTAATTTCTGTTATTTATCTAATGCAGCTTAGTTTTTAGTCAACTATATTATTATTATTATTATTATTATTATTATTATTATTATTATTATTATTATTATTATTATTATTTATGTTGCTTTGATTACTTATTTTTACTATTTATCACTAAGTATTTTGCAACAGTAGTTTTTTTTATTGCATGTTACAGAAGCTCTTCATCAAGATGACATCCAGTGTTTTTTAAGAAGATGATTTAAGTTGTTGGGTGAACTGGGCAGTAAGAGATGACATCAGCATAATGTGTATCTGGCATGTCATAATGAAAGAGCCAATACACTAATGCCAGTGACTCTCCATGCATGCATCTGTACAAGTGTGTGCATACATGTGTATGTCAACTAGTGTGCTGAACACTAACTATGAGTAACAATGCTTTTACTATGAGGTGGCACACAAACAAAAAAACACTGTTTCTGGGAAGAACATTAAAAAAAGTTATAGAGCATGTATTAACCCATATCCTATCAATCAATCAATCAAAATGTATTTATATAGCACTTTACAAAAACCAGCAGGTATCCAAAGTGCTTAACATCAGAAACACATGTCATACAATAGAAAGAATGAACATAGAAAAAAACGTAAAATCAGAAAAGGTTACGCAGAAACAAAAGAATGAAATTGTCACACCACTGCTACGTATTAAAGGCCAGACGAAACAGATACGTTTTGAGTTTGGACCTAAAAAGAGCTACATCTGTGATAGTGTGAATATCAGGGGGTAACTTGTTCCAGAGTCTCAGGGCAGCAACTGCAAAAGCCTGATCACCCCACCGTTTATACCTTGACCTTGGCACTTCTAAAACCAGTTGGTTAGAAGACCGCAAAGACCGGCTGTGCTCACGCAGGGTTAAAATCTCGGATATGTACTCCGGGGCCAGACCATTAAGGGCCTTAAAAACAAACAATAAAATCTTAAAATCTATTCTAAAACGCACTATACTATTGTACATATCAGTTATGTACCTAAAACAAAATTACATCTGTCATTGCCTTCTAATGTCATTTATTTTTCAGCTCTACTGTAGATGAAAGATGTTTGAAAGACTCTTTTTCAGTAAATCTTCAGTTTTAAATTTGATCGATCATCTACTGTAGGCTATGAGCTGTCTGAAAAGGGGAATTCATCTAGGAATCATGGTAAATCATTTGTTTAACATACTATTGGCATCATGTAAGAGTCCAGATATGAATGAAGAAAGAATCTTCTTTCTGATGCCTGGTACTGTCTACCGTGTGTACTGTGTGTAAGCTCATTGCTGGTGGGACACAGAAGTTATTCATTCTCCTGTACGCCCTCTATTTCTCCATTACGTTAAACTGGAAATGGTGCGTGACACTGACAGGAGTCCATATACTGTATGTACGACTCCTCTTCTCTAATCTACATGATGACATGCTCATAGATTAGATTGATATGATTGAAAAACGGGGCTTGTGTGTGTGTGTGTGTGTGTGTGTGTGTGTGTGTGTGTGTGTGCCTTGAGATGGATCCTGGGGTCTAACAACCTTTGGCGGCAGTCAGTGACATCATGTACGTCTCTGTGACATAACTTAATGTGATTGGGTGGGGTAGGAGGGTTCACTGCCCGTGCTGTTACCGCCTATTTGCCTGACAAGGTTGTTGTTGTTCTGTCTTCGCCAGTGAAATAAAACGTAATGGCAGTTTCAACCCCCAACATGCATGTGTGCTCTGCCACTCACATAATACACAAAGGACACACTGACAACACACAAGCAATGATGCTACCTGACAACAACACACAGTTACTCAAATAGAGCAAAGAAAAGTCATTATTGTTTTCATCAATAGAAATTTGTTTCCTATTGATCCAGAACAAGATTATTTACATATATTTCACATCTTTTTCATTCATGAGGGTGGAAAAATGATCAAACTGTCAGCATTTCAGAAGAATATCAACAAAAATATGTAATGCTAATTTTACTAAATCAGTTGACAAGATGGTCGTCGCTTTTTTTGTGTTTATGTCTTTCAAACAGAAGTGGTTTTGGTTTTACTTCATTATTATTACATGAAGTGGCCTGAAACAGTTGGGATCAGTGTGGCGTGTATTAGTTAACATGAGAGCTGATTGATATTATTGTAGCATCAGTGTTACGGTATTTAATTTGCTGGATTAGCCAAAAACATACTCATCTGTTTTTTCTGCCATTAACAGTTTCTAAATTGATTTTCCAGAAAATATATTATATCACAATAAATAGATCTATGTCCTGATAAAAAAAAAATGACATATGCACTTTGCCTAGTTTATTTCAGAGAGAAACATACTGTACTATCGGCAGAGTCCCAATATGAAAGAACAGGGCCAAAAAACATGATCGGGGCATCCTCAGTAATCACTAATGGCCACTTCATTTTCTGTTCCGTTCTGTTCTGTCCTATACTAATTTCTATCTGCAGCAGATAACGTAGCCTTGGTTCTCTGAGTGAAGAGACTATCTCTCCATCTGTAGGCCGCTCGGAGGCGGTTCCGATCAAACCATCAGTGATTCCACGCCAGCGCAGGTGCTTTATAGGAAATAACATAGGGCGTGGCCGGGCAAACTAGTGTGTTTAAAGAAGTATCCATGTACCTGACCTCAGGGGGATCGTCCCCGTACATATGGAATATGTAACGGTGGAGAGATATGATAGAGAAACAGTACTGTAGACATTTTGCCAACTTAAGACACTCCCTAAAAGGGAGCCAGTTTTAACTCAGGAGATTTTCTTACCAAGATGTATCTTGACATATAGCACTGTCATCATTAATATTTTATCACCTTGTGTTCACGTATGTTGCTGTAGAGACGGCCCAGTGCTTCTTGGTAAAAATGGTTTGTGGTAGTAATCAGCAGGGTGTTAGGGTGATATCAGCTCTTATTCCCAGGATCCAGTTTCCGGATAGTTGCTGCACATTCCTTTTAATGTTTTGTGGCTCTATCTTGAGTGGCGGCAGACAGAGTTTTATTCTCAGGCTCAGTATCAGCCTTCTATTTAGACTGAGACATCATCACCCAGGGGTGTTTACAGCATTGGAGTATCTGTAGTTTTGCTGTGAAAATTAAACGGTTTGCTAGCACTTCCTGTGAATTTTTTTTTTTCAAAAGGAAAAGGAAACAATTTAATTAACAGTCGTTAATCTTTTTACAGATATGTTCTGCAGTCTGGTACTGTAGGAGAGCAGTGCAGTTTGTGAACAACCTTGAAAAGTATCAAATTATGTCATCTCCCACATCTTGTATGTGCTTGCAGTTCACAGGCCCTTCTCCCAGACCCCCCTAAGAGGATGTAAATGTGTATCATTCATGTCTTGTAGTACTTTTCCAAAAGCCAACTAGTAGTAAACTGGCAGATTCCAGACCCATGACTAGTGCTGGGTCACTGAGGACATCAGTCATCTAAGTTTGTGTGGCTCTCATTTTTTAATTAAATGAAATGCAGTAATTGCACAAAACATTGAATCCATTGTCTGAGATTAAATAATGAAAGTTTCACAATTTCTAGCTTTGGCATCAATTTCTAATTACTTGTTTGGATTTTTTTGTTCCACCAGTCATCTAAATTATGTAATAAATGTATCTTCTATTCCTTCTCTTTGTTTCAGGTTCCATCTGAAAGTGTGTGAGTGGCAGAGTGTGTGTGCGTTTGCGTACATGCCTCTGTGTGTGTATATGTGTCACAATGAAGCACCAGTCTATCTCCCGATGGCTGAGCCAGCTGGGACTGCCACAATACTGCCCAGCGTTGGAGCAGGAATATGATGGTGTCGAGGTAATACAAACACGCAGAAACCAACAAACCTAACAAACATATACATAAGTAGTTATTCATTATTACTATTTAGGAAATAACTGAAAATAGGCTTGCCTGTTCCTGAGAAAACTCTTGATGTAGCATTAGACCAACTTACCTACGAGGTTCAAGATTAACTTTATTGTCCCACATCATGGGAAATTTGTCTTGGGCACTTAACCCATGCTGCAGCCATACAGACACTGTACAATACCGTACAACAGACCATACTATGATCCTGATGGTGTATAAACAGGAGCAAATCCCCAAACTTTCTGAAAACATCTGGATCAGCAAAGTAAAGTAGTCTCAACCGGAGTTTTGTGTGGAATAAACCCCCAAAACTGGAAGTGCAATAACATTAGGTATATAGTGCCACCTCATCGTGTTTATTTATCTTGATTGTTATATTTTTTTACTATTTCAATTTTCTATTTAGTTGTTATTTTTATATTTTACTATTTAAATTGTATATTTCTGTTTGTCTGTGATTTAACTGTCATATTGAGAACTGCTAAACTGTGTTTCGTTGTTGAAAACAATGACAATAAAGATCTGTTCGATTCTATTCTAGGTGGTAGGGGTGTCACGATTCTCCAAATCCTCGATTCGATTACATTTTCCTGGAAGGCAATGGTTAGGGTTAGGTGCCTTGAAGACGACGGTTGCAGCGCTGCCTTGAAGACTTGGTTGGGGGCTTAAAACACCATCGAGCCAGCACAGCGGTCTTAGCAGCTGACAATTCCATTTCTTTATTCAAAATTCAAGATTGTGACTTAATTTCGTGTTGTGATTGTGACACCCTTACTAAGTGGTCAGTTTACTCTAATTACAAGAAGCCTTAACCCCAATGGCTTCTAGACATAAAGGTAGTTTTGGGGCTTTGAGATATCCGGCGTTTAAGTTATCTGCCTCTACCTCGATTAAATCAGTTGTTATGGAATTTCTTTTGTGGTGCTTAAAGTGATGGTTCAGAGTAATTTCACCTTAGGGTACTTTGCACCACGACCTCGAGCCAAACAACCCCCCAGAAGCTTTTTTCACCTGGGTCGAATATTAGGCGAGTTAGCGTTATCAGCTGAATAGTTTAGTGCAGGCGCTAATGGATCCAAGAGTGTATCTTGTACATTACCCAACTAATAATGCCCACAATTATACCAAACTTCTACACTAGTATAAATAGGTTATGTATTCATAAAACAATGGATTGGAAAGTTTGTAAGTACACCAGGACTTTATTTAAAAAACACTTGCCTGCTGGCTTCTGCTCTCCGCTGCTACTGCTACCGGCAGTAAGACGAGTGCTTAGGGACGTCTACAAATTACAACACCGAATAATACAACAAAAATATTTATTAATTTAACTTATTTTTTAAAGTGCTGTTGTACAACTAGCAGGAGACAAGTTATAATTGAGGTAAGTTTGGAGACACTACCTTATTTAATCATTAAATTAATGAATATTTTTGTTGCATCTCTTTTTGGTGTTGTAATTTGTAGACGGCCCTAAGCACTCGTCTTACTGACAGAAGTTTGGTATCATTTCGGGCATTATTAGTGGGGTAATGTACAAGATACACTCTTGGATCCATTAGCCCCTGCGCTAAGCTATTCAGCTGATAACGCTACTCTATGCTAACTCTCCCAATGTTCGACCCAGGTGAAAAAAGCTTCTGGGGGGTTGTTTGGCTCGAGGTCGTGGTGCAAAGGACCCTAGGGTGAAATTACTCTGAACCATCACTTTAAAGCATTGCTGTGAATAATTTTCATCTGAATTACTTTCTACCAAAGAAATGGATCCTGTTGAGATTCAGCACATAAAAGCTGACGCTATCTGAATGGCCAGACTTCATTAGGAGCAAGTGAAAAACAATGTTTTTGTCATTTGGATGAACTGATCCTTTAACATGTCTGTTTAAAAAGAGGATTTCAGTAAATGTTTGATGAAACTGTGTTGTATAAGGAAATCTTTCTATTCCGGCAAAACCAAGCGTTCTTATTAAAAGTGTTTCCCACAGCAGCCTAATAAAACGTCCTCACAGGCTCATTAGACTCAATGGACAGTGATGTGGGGGCTGTTTTAACATCCAACCATTAGCCAACTTCAATCTGAACATTACACAGCCATTGGCTTGGAGATGAGATTGATTAGCCAATAAGACGATGAATTATTCCATTACCTCCTGCTAATGTTTACCCAGAATGCATTGGTGTAATTATTGAAGGCATAATGGGGAAAGCCTAAGAAGAAGGAGGTGAAAGGGGCAAGGAGAGAGACACAGAGCAAACAAAGTCTCGTTTAACTTTAATAGAGTTTAGGTTGATTTTCTGTGTGAAATGTTCTCTCAAACATTAATGACTTTGTGCGCTTAAATCTACAAAAGCAATCAGTACCTTTTGCTGTGCACTGAAAGGAATTCCTTTAGTTTAAAGGAAAGTCTCTATAAGTTGTCTAAAATGTATGCATGAAGCTGATGACTGGAGCTATTGGCACTTCTCTAACTCTCCACCGTCTCTGTACCGAGAAATTGCAGTTTTAGGGAGCACATTGAGCTCGGCTCAGCGTTGCTAACCTTTCTCTAAATATTATCACAACAATATCCAGATCAGTGCCTCCTAGCCATCCAGGCTGCTCGTTAACACAACATACCGGTTAAACCAACTCAGCCAACCTCATCAACACTACTAACAGCTACATGCACAGGAAGTGTCCAAAGGGAGAACTCTTAGTTTTTTCACTATGGTGTACATCATTTGTGTTTATACTTATTATTATATACAGCAATGATTAAAATAAGTGCTCATCTCCAAAACAGCAATATTGTTTGCAAACATGACGTGATTGTGACAAAAAAAGTCTATTTTTTATTTCCTTATGCAACTCAGTTTTGTTTTGTCAATGATAGTGTGAAAAGAGAAAATCATATTAATGTAAAACCATAACAATGAGTTAAAGGAGTCTTAAAAAAGCTCTGTAAAGCTGCAAATAGAAGTTTACACAACTTTCTGAAATGTTGATGTTGATGTCTTTATTGCCCAGCGCTGTCTGTACCACACCGTTCGGTCTTCTCATTCCCAAGCTACCTTCATCGTTGAAACAACAGTCATGAGAGCAAAGCCAACATTCACAACTGCTATATCAACTCTCCACAGGACTGGTATGAGAGTTCATATTGATGTTCAGCTCTGCATGATCTGGAAAAGAAAGAAAAAAGAAAACATGTCAACTTGCTGTTGGACACAGAGTGAGACAAGAACGACAGAGGGAGGGGGAGATAGATTCTGAGATAGATTAGGCTTGTGATATGCCAGCACGTCTCACGCACACACACATGCAGGCAGGCAGGCAGGCATGCACACACACACACACACACGCACACGCACACACACACACAAACACAAGCTGTTATTACTTGTTTTATCATCAACAGAACTAATGTAGTGTCTTCTTCTTTAACCTAATAACTTGTCATTACTGAGCTGTTGAGGCATGTTGACCGCAATGACCAGTGTGTGTGTGTGTGTGTGTGTGTGTGTGTGTGTGTGTGTGTGTGTGTGTGTGTGTGTGTGTGTCCAAACAGCTACTTTGGTACTTTGGTATGTGCGTGTGGTTGTGAATGTGTGTATAACTTCTAACTAGCTGTATGTGACTAAGGGAGACTTTAATTTGGTGCACTGTTTCTCTCTGAGTTTTGTGTGTGTGTGTGTGTGTGTGTGTGTGTGTGTGTGTGTGTGTGTGTGTGTGTGTGTGTGTGTGTGTCTATTCATGGGTTTGCCCACTGCCTGTGTGTAGTCTAAATAGCTTGTGTTTGTGATGAAGAGAATGGTCGTATTGTTGAGAAACCAAAACAACAAGGCCTTGGTTTGTCAAGTTTCCTGTGATGATATACTGTGTGTCATTTACGTGTGCGTGTGTGTGTGTGTGTGTGTGTGTGTGTGTGTGTGTGTGTGTGTGTGTGTGTGTGTAGCTGTCCATTACTGTACAAGGTTGAGTTCTGGTTCAAAGACTTTGTGGCTCTCTGTCACTGGGCTATTTTAGGGGTCATTTACCTTAATACCATAGTGATAGTTGAAGTGAGGCAGGGTGTGTTTTTTTGTGTGTTTAAGACAATGTTGTAATGACAGGAACAGGATGAGGGGAGGAGACGGCACACTTTTCGAAGATAGGAGGTCACCAGTTGTCTCAGCAATTTTTCTCTTGCTCTGCTGGAGCCACTAACCCGTCTAGACAAACTGTGTGTCTTTTTTTTGTTGTTTTTTACCAAGCACAACAATATCTTCCCCTGTGAGAAAATCTAAAGCCAGTTGTTTGTACTTATGTTCTGAATGCTATTCCTAGTATCTGGAGACCTCAACAATCTTTTTCATGCCGTGTTAAAGGTTCAACATCACCACACATTTGTTATTGGTAGGCAAGTGTCCTTTAAGTGGTATATTGAGCCACTTCACACATAGCCGTAGTAAATAGTTTAACCTCTAACACCTGAGCAACGCAATTTCAGTCAAAAATGATACTCTTCTTCTCAGTGCCATAAATCTGTCAATCTGGAACACAGAGACGTCACACACATGCTGCCACAATCAGCTCATCCTTCCCTTGTTGATGCTAAATAAAGGAAGTAAAAACAGATTGACTAGACTATTGATTTTGGTGTACTCTGGGTCTACGGACACATTTTATGTGGCTCATTTATCTGGCATGATTATAACATATACAGAGATACAGTACTCCAACTGTGACCAAAAAACATAAAAAGCTATAAAATCTGTACTTTATTTCTCTAATTCAATCAATAAACCTTGCTTCAATCTGTATCAAGCAACTTTTGAATTCTAGAAGGACAAATGAACATCATTATGTTTTAGCCCTGGTTTTGATCACCAACTCCTGAGATATATCTCTTTGGTTTGCAAGATATACAGTATTACTTTTGTTCACGAGCAATGTTTGCCATATTTTACTGTTACCAGAGACACAGCCAGAACCAAAAACATTGAGCAGAAAGTGTCTGAAAGCTGCACACTGGGGTGCTGGTGATAGATCAAATAGATCAATACTTTAACATTACAGTCAGTGTTAATATCTAAACTATCCCATAACTTCAGAGGCTATTATCTAGAGCACCATCACTTCACTTTATGTTTCCGTTTTTATGTTTTTCAGGACCTGCTCCACATCTCAGAGTATGACCTCTTGGAGCTCGGAGTCCACAATCACCTTCACCGCCTGCACCTTCTCATCATACTTTCTACAGTCAGTGTTAATATCTAAACTATCCCCTCCTCCAGGAGCACCATCACTTCACTTTAGATGTTTTTCAGGAGGAAAGGTACAAAACACAGACAGTCCCTCTCGCCTCCTCCAGGAGCGAGAGAGGAGGAAAGGTACAAAACACAGACAGTCACACACACACACACACACACACACACACACACACACACACACACACACACACACACACACATATAGAGTTGACCAAACATTGTCATTCCTTATCTGTTCCATCAAGTTGTTGATGGCTGGCTCTGTGTTTGAGTCTCCATCTCTGTGTCTTTCTCCCTGTGTACCTAGAGAGTAGACAGAAAGACAGAGACGGATAGCATAGTGTCATGTAAAGACATGCTTATGCCTGGGGGGTCCGGTGGTGGGGAGGGAGTTGTCTGGGGAGAACAATACTTTGTCTCACACACACACACACACACACACACACACACACACACACACACACACACACACACACACACACACAAATGTGAACCCTTCCAAAGCTATCAGTAAATAAGGAGAAGAGTGCTGAGGCCTGCAGTCCTGCTGAGTTTAATCACTTCTAGAAGTTGTGTAGATGTGTGTGTGTGTGTGTCTGTGTGTGACTGCCTGCTTTGTTTTCCCAGTTTCCCATGCATTATACTGTGAAATCTAACTGTTGTCTTGGTGACTGAGGCGTGCATAAGTCTAGTTTAAACCAAGTGAATCAATTATTTCAGTGAATCTTCTGAAGCTCATACTGTATATAACACAGGGACATTTGACTTGTTGACCTCTGCAACTGTTTTTACCTCACATTAAAGGCATAAATATACTAGGAACAAAATTGAAAGTGGTGTGTTTGCACAGGCAAAATATTCAGTTTGCAACCAAAACAATGCGTCACATTTGCTTCAATCCGCAGTGTGGACAAGTTCTCTTGGCTAACTAGAAATGTTGAAGTTGAAGGAAGCAGGGACTATAAAGACAGAATCTGCTCCTGTCTCATAGTGAACCCGGCAGTTTGAGCCCATCTGGAATGGAGTGTCTTAAAAAACTAAAACAGACCTCAAGCTGCAGTGAGTATAAAAAAAATGTTTCATTTGCAGGGCTGTGTTTGACAGAAGTTAAGTTTTTTTTGTTGCTCGTCATTTCCTCCGTAGGTCTATGTCAAGAGGCGATAAAAATGTTGAAAGTTTCTGAAATCAGATGAACAAAGTTAAAATGGTAAAAGAAACCGTTAGAAAAATTGCTCATATAAACATGTAACATGTATGAGAGAAGAAAAAGCCTATGTAGTCCGTGAAATCAACACTATGCCATGTTTTACTATATGGGTTGATATACTAAATAAACAGATTATGGTGCTCATAACCCTAAACCCGCCTAAAATATAAACCAGTTTCACAAAGCTGCCAGGCTCAAGAACACAATTTAATAAAGCCGCACAGAAGCCAAGAACATTTCTGGTGTTATATATTGTCAGTCAAACAAGCCATAATTGCAGGATATATTAATGAAATGGCTCTGTATGAAGTAATAATAAGAAATATGGTCATATGATAGGAAAACATATGAATAGAATGGACTTAGGGGGGAGAAATGCATGGTCTACTGCTGCATTACACACTTCATATGCATGATATTTCATCTAGCAACTTTTCTTCTTTTTAAAATAATTTTCTATAGCTATGATTTTTTTTTTTTTATCTTGAGAGAATGCAGGTTCAGCTTGCCTCTGTACTAATGTCTCGCTTTCCTTGTGCGACGTCTTTATGGAAGCTCAATATCCAAGTGTTTAGAGGTAAAAAAAAAGACACTAAAAATAAAATGCATACAGTAAGCATGTGTAAAGTGAAATGTTTGGCCTGTTGGTGGTGCTAAGTGAAAAGCCAGGCAATCACCAAGTCATTAGGATTCAACCTCTGACAACCATGAATGTAAAATATTTAAATTTCCGGAGAGACCGTCTGATAATTAAGATATAGAGAACTGATGAGTATTGAGTAAACAAAAGCTTGATCAACAGAAAAAACTAAAGAGTTATCACAGTGATCTGTGAGGAACAGGTACAGTAAGTGTGCCTGCCAAAGACGTAAAATAGACAAGATCAGGACGTCACAGATTAGCCCTTTATAATACATTTTCACATTCCTGAGATCTCTGTGTGACCGCTAGCGAAGCCCCAACCTGTAGGTTGAGGACCGTTGCTGAGGTGAAACAGCCTCTAGTTGAAATCACTCAGTCACCAACTACTGTGGTATTATCTGTCTGCCTGGCAGCCTGCCACCCCTATCATTACCACAAAGGCCAGATTTGTTCAGCTAATGGTATCCTTCACACACACACACGCACGCACGCACGCACGCACGCACGCACGCAGCATCCTCCGAAAATGCCAATTCAACATTTGACCCAGATAAGAGCATTCCAGTGAGAGCACCTTCAGGATAAAACCCATGCACACTCACACACTGCGTCCAGGCACATATTAATTTCATCATATTACTGTTTTTTGGCTACAGTATATGATTACGTGGCAAGAATAAGAATCTGTGTGTGTGCATGTGCCAGGTACTTTCCTTGTTGGCAGGACTTAAAATGCAGCAGAGACGAAGAGATGCTCCGTTTAGAACAATTAGAGGGTGAAGTACTGTAGGAGGCATCAGTAAAACACAGATTTTTCACATATTTCAGGCCTTTTCAGTTTGAGGTTACAGTTTGTTTAGTTACAGTTGTTGCCTTAGTGCTGAGTCTGTTCTGTGGATACTCATGTTTAAAAGATTAACTGAAACCATAGCTGTATTCTTGTTTTTAATTTTATGTTGAAATAGTGGAGAAAAAAAATGACAAAATGTTGAAAACAGCATGTCAGGGATGCTTTGAAATGGAATGACAGTAGCCTCAGTATGTGTTTAGCCATATCCGATCCCCTTCATGACCATTACCTTTAACCTTTTTGCTCCTTATGAGGTCATAAGGAGCAAGGTTACCTCCCCTTTCTCTGCTTTGCCCGCCCAGAGAATTTGGCCCACCCATGAGAGAGAGAGAGACATCATGGCTTTCAAACGAGCAAAGTGGCAGTTGGTCAAGGCCACACCCCCACCCTCCATCTTGTCCCCCCCCCCTCCTCTCTCCTCCTCAATAGCTACAGAGACAGAAATGGCACATCCTAAGGAAAGCTCATTGTGGGACTGGCTCTAGTGGCTGTAATTCTGCACCAAGGCTGAATTTCAGGAAAGAGACTTCAGATACAGTATTAGGGGACCTCTAAGGTCTATATAAAAGAGACTTCAGATACAGTATTAGGGGACCACTAAGGTCTATATAAAAGAGACTTCAGATACAGTATTAGGGGACCACTAAGGTCTATATAAAAGAGACTTCAGATACAGTATTAGGGGACCACTAAGGTCTATATAAAAGAGACTTCAGATACAGTATTAGGGGACCTCTAAGGTCTATATAAAAGAGACTTCAGATACAGTATTAGGGGACCTCTAAGGTCTATATAAAAGAAACTTCAGATACAGTATTAGGGGACCACTAAGGTCTATATAAAAGAGACTTCAGATACCGTATTAGGGGACCACTAAGGCCTATATAAAAGCATCCAAAGACACCATGTCATGGGACCTTTAAACAGACAGAAACCTCGGACGGACCTAGGCTCTTGGTGGGCTGCCATCTGCCGCTGCCAGTTGGGACACAGGGACACACTGATATACAGAAATATGATTTATAATAATTATAGCAGTTGGTATGATGAAAAGTGGCATTTATAGTAACAATAAAGATAATAGAACTATAACTAGAAATAATAGTTGTAGCAGTGCAGGGCGTAGCATGGTGTCGAGCAGGACCACGGCAGCAGCTGCAACCACGACCTTAGTGACATAATTACCACATTTTAAGGATTGCATCTTGAACTTCTTCCAGCGCCTGCGATTTGTATTGATTCACAGAAATAGGGTATTTAGCATCTCATTTTTAAATGCAGAGCTCCTTCTGGATACATAGGGTTAGGGTCTCTGAACTATATGAGCTGAGGAAGTGAGTAATGTGAATACCAGAACACACACAGACAACATACTGCTATGCTATGCCATGTTAAACATGGATTGACACAAGTTTAACATTTGCGTGTATGTGTGTGTGTGTGTGTGTGTGTGTGTGTGTGTGTGTGTGTGTTTGTGTGTGTGTGTGTGCGAGAGAGAGAGAGAAAGTTAGACAGCAGGTGTTCATGCAGACACTTTATTTGCTTGTTTGTTTTTTGGCTGTTGGACAGTGATGTTGCCATAGTCACAGAATACTTACAGCGGTCAGTTGGGAGTTAAGTTAGTTTGTGAACCAAAGATAGAGCATTCACGCTGACAATTACACACATTCACACAGTAGCTTTCAACTGACTTGAACTGCCAGTGAGCTGGAGGTTCAGTATTTTATCATTACAGAGGTTGCAGACTGAGGGAAGAGAGCCATTCCCTCATTTCCCCCAACATACTTTAGGCCACTTCAGATTCAAGATTTAAACCTGCTAGTGCTGTTGTTTTCTGTTTAGTTCTTTTCTTTACTGCTATTTGGTTTGTCAGCTGTTATAAAAGCTAAAGTACTGTCCGGCCACCAAGACTTATAACACCATTATGTTTAAGATGCCATAGTTCAAATCAGGCTCATGTCTTCAGTCGGTTTCAGATCTGTTTTGTTATTTTGCGGTCTGTAGTTTCCGTACAACCTCCGAGGTCAATAGACACCACATTCTTCACAAGTTCTTTAGGCTGAACTGTATTTTTGTGATAAATAGATGTTCCAACAACCAAATTAGTTCTGAGATCTATATCTACACACACAATTCATTCAGCAATAGCACAAAATGCAGTGTAATTTGCAACTTAGAGGAGGAAGCTGTATTTTTCTTAGAGGGTAGAGATTTAAGACATTGTGAACAAAGTATTCTGCTGCTACTGTGTGTAAAGCGAGGGCCAACATCAAATTACATCAAATACAAGCTTGCACTGTCAGCTTTTTCCCTTCACTGTGACAACTGAAAAATGAGCTGCAGCAGGTCCATGCTAATGGGTCACATTTCATGTAACACTGACAATATCCATAAAAAGCTTTTTTTTAAGTCCACAGCCTTTAAATATTAGATAATTTATGTTACATCCTACCAAGGAGTAGAGGCTGAACCAGGATAATCTCTCATGTGAAGGTGATAAACTTATCAACATGACCTCAAATTAATACTAAGTGTACCATAAACATGTTCCTCTGTCTGTCTGCATGTCAGTAACAACAACTATAATCTCGCGTATGGCAAAACAGGGAAGATCCAGCTCCCAGAATTAGGCTGGTCCAAGATAGGAACATACAAAAAAACAGAAATTAAGATGGGACATTGTGGAGGCTATTTTCTCTTTTACAAAGTCTTGAGGAATGTAGATAAAGATGTGGCTAATTGCAAGTGACTGCATTTCACTGTATTTTTGTGCTATGTACCCAACCCTGGTTTTTAGTTTTGTAACATTTATTTAAAGGTCCCATGACATGGTGGTCTTTGGATGCTTTTATATAGACCTTAGTGGTCCCCTAATACTGTATCTGAAGTCTCTTTCTCTATTGAGGAGGAGAGAGAAGGGGGTAAGGTGGAGGATGGGGGTGTGGCCTTGACAAGCTGCCACTTTTCTCGTTTGAAAGCCATGATGTCTCTCTCTCATGGGTGGGCCAAATTCTCTGGCGGGCAAAGCAGAGAAAGGGGAGGTAACCTTGCTCCTTATAACCTCATAAGGAGCAAGATTCCAGATCGGCCCATCTGAGCTTTCCTTTTCTCAAAGGCAGAGCAGGATACCCAGGGCTCGGTTTACACCTATCACCATTTCTAGCCACTGGGGGACCATAGGCAGGCTGTGGGAACGCATATTAATGTTAAAAAACCTCATAAAGTGAAATTGTCATGTCATGGGACCTTTAATGGCTATGGCTTCACGCTAGAGATGGCCCGATACCATTTTTTGCTTCCCGATACCGATTCCGATACCTGAACTTGCGTATCGGCTGATACCGAGTACCGATCCGATACCAGTGTGTCATATATTTTATTATGTTTTAACAGCTGTATACTACTATCCCTGTATGGATGTGATATTATTTCTATCTTTGCTGTCGGTCTGGCTCTGGTTAAACTCTTTGTGAAACATGAACAAACACAGAACTTTCTTTTATTTTCCAGTTTGACAGTCAGTTATAACGGATAAAGAATCTAAATAAACTACTTTAACGTAGATTTTCTTTAGGGCTTTATTACGTGGTATCGGATCGGTGCATAAACTCCAGTACTTCCCGATACCGATACCAGCGTTTAAGGCAGTATCGGAGCCGATACCGATACTGGTATCGGTATCGGAACATCTCTACTTCACGCACAGGTGTTTTTTGTAATGAGCAGTGTCTTGGTGTTGTCGGGTAACACATCACAACAACTACAATCAGTTGCCAGTTTATTAGGTACGCCTAGCTCAATAGTCCTGCAATACACCCTACTTTCATGAAGGTAGTAAGGTTTAGATGCAGGTTGTTGTGCTGATGAACTGTACGGCATTATACAGAGCAGTGTTTCTGTTATCAGGCCTAAACTCTTTGATATAAATGTGGTTAGAGTAAGACTGCAACAGTTGTAGCTGTACCTAATAACCAAGTAACTGTAACTGAGTTTATATGCAGACAATCAGAAACATATAAAAACTGACAAAACATGTCTTGAGGCTTACCCAAAATCCCAAACTTCCTACTAAAGATCCTCCAAGCTTTCTTCTTTTTTTGAGGGTTCAATAATGTGGTAATAATGTAGTAACAGTCCATAACGTCGATGCTATTGCAACATCACGCTACCTTTGCCATTGCCTCCGAAAGACAGCAGGCATCATTCTTAGAGCCACTATAGGTTTTGTCAGATACAATTAAATATATGCTGTTGTAGGCATTTGAATATATTACCAACTCTGTCCTTTTTCTGGTTTTGTAAGAAGCAAGAAAATCTGATCTGCTGTCAGTTATTGTCCAAAAATTGGATCATGTACGTGTAATGTTGTACATGGTCCCTCATAAAGATATTAAAGTGATTAAATTACTAGAAGAGAACCACCCCAGATTTTATAGTACTTCTTTACAGTCGCTTTAGGCCGCTGCATGTTGCAACATTTACAGGTTTATATTACGTAGAAGCTTCCATAAATCATGAGTGATGCTCCTGCATTCTGCAGCATTGTCAGGTTAATTTAAATAAATAACCGTCAGGAATCCTGTCGATAAACTGTTGATGTTTCACAGACAATATGATGGCATGAGTCAGAAAAACTTGTAGATTTCCACATGAACAAACACATTTGGACCAATCATTTTTTATCGTAAGGCCCAGAGGCTGCAACCGGAGGAATGAGGAGTGGCTGCAACGCTCAACTGTTTACGCTTCACACTTTTCTGATCAGAAACACACACATGGAAACACAAGCATTTGTATATACAGATCTTTAAGGGAAAAAGTGAGTGGAGGAGAGGAACAGAGGGGAGGGAAGAGGGAGACGAGGAGTGGATGGAATGAGGGGGAGAGAAGAGGGAGGGAGGGAGGAGGAGGAGGAGGAGGAGGAGGAGGAGGAGAGGATGAAATCAGGAAGAGAATGTTCCTTGAACAGGTCATATCTTCCTACTGAGGAGTTGCAGGAATACCACAAATCACTACCCCGAAAGGAACGAAAATGAAAGAAAAAACAAATGGTTACCACTTGTAATAAATTGGTATTGCTTAAATCCAAAATGTACAGGTGGCATCTGCAGTGGGTGGGGAAGATAATCCTACTAGTTGAAAGGTGTGGGAAACACTGGTGCCCTGAGGTGGATTGGTGGTCAATGTTTGGAAATGAGTGACTCAGCGAGGCGTCAACACGATGTGCTGCCTGAGTGCCAATGGGCCGAAGCAGGGCTTGGCCTGAGGACTCATACTAACAGGAAGTGCAGGAAATGGCTGTAATGGTGTGGCATTCTCCAAAGTCATTTAACATTTGCAGTATAGTAAGTATTTTTGATCTGTAGACTTTTCTGAAGGTGAAGATTAAGCCTTGATGTTGCTGGCTTCCCGAGCAGTAGAATTAAGTCTGTACGCAGCATAAAACGTCTCAAAATACTGTTGTAAGTTCCAGTGGAGGAAATGCTAGTGTGCATTGCATTAGGGCATTCTTCTCTGCCTTCTCATGTATTATCACTTGTGTATCTAATGGCTAATGCATGATTCTAACAAAGGAACACCAGGACTGAGGACTGAACAAATGCTAAACATCCTATACACTTTCATACCAGCTGAAGCTGCATATGATTGCGATAACCAGAGCAAATAGGTAGCGCCCTGTGAGAAAAATATGTCTTGTCCAAACTCACTCTATGGTGTAAAGCTACTTTAATCAGATCATTTAAAAATAAGGATGTGCCTCTGTGCTTGATTGTATTAGTTCTTCTGCAAAAAAGTCTTCTTTCTCTTATACTAAAATAGCTATTTTGTAGGCTATATATTTGTTTCTGTTTATGTATTTATTGTTTATTTCTTATTTATGTTTAATATGTTTGTTTGTGTATGTATGCACCTATCACCTAGGCAAATTCGGTAGGGTAACTGCTGTGGCAATAAACTCCTTTCTGCTTCTGATAGGAAATTTCATTACAAAGTTCTGCTCGACTGAGACAAACGACGCCCCCCTCCTACCCCCATTGAAGTTTAGGTGAGTCAGGAGATGATTACAGATTACCCCCCTGACTCACTGTACACCTTCCTGGAAATAACACCCTCACACACACAAAGATGCAGAGAATTATCCCAAACCTGTGTGAAATAGTACTGAGATGAAAAGAGGAAAATAAGTGAAATTCAGCTTCAGCTGGATATTTTTTACTTCCAAACAGTCCCTCCGCCTCTACTGGAGTCCAGGAGCAACTTCTAAGCTTGGCTTTGACAATCAGGCTGGGTTCCCTGCTCACAATGTCTGGTGTTGTGAACAGACCAAAAACATATTTATTCATTGATTATATCGCCATTAGCCTAATGCCTCAGGACCTTTTTATATTGCATGGATTTAATTGACCACATGTTTTGTAGTTTGTTAGTAGTATGACCTTAGTCATTTTAGTAGTGATTTAGATTTAGATTTAGTAGTGTCTCTGCCTTCTTTTAGTGATGAGTTTTGGTTTGTGGACCTATTTTGTACTGTCTGTGGTGAAAAGGAGAAAAAATGCATAAATAAAAAAAAAAAAAAAAAAAGAGCATTAAACAGTGCTTCCCAAGCTTTGTTGTCTATGACTGTTCAGTTTAAGAGTGATTTCCCTTTTGAGTACTCAAAATATGTTTAAGTTGTGGGAAGACAACTATGCTGAGTTGTATTTCACACAAAATAATGATAAAAGATTTACAAAATAAACATAATTTGTCTGGCAGAATTTTGTTTTTATCAATGCTTACTCCATCTTGGATTCTTTCATTAATATTATGGGTGTCTTGACCCCTATGATGGGAACCACTGACATAAAACAATGACATTTGATAAAAAATATTAGTTTTTTGTGTTTGTGTTTAATTTTCATAGTTTTGTTGATCATTTGTGTGGCTTATGATTACATATTACTTGCCAAGGTTGCTGATGTGATCTGTGACAGTAAGGCAGGAAGGAGTGGTCTGAAAAGTACACAGATTGTTTCCAAGCCTTATGTTTAACCTTGTAACTGAACCAGTTATTTCACCATTTCATTTCAAACTTTTACTTAACACTCAATGTATCAATTGAGGGAGACCCTCATTTTCAGTGAACAAAGACATCAAACAAAATAGAAATACAATCTTACAAAACAACAAACAATATCCTACAGTGTCCAAGTGATGTCAAAGTATTCAGTTTTAGATGATGTTGCTGAGATTCCATGAATGTGCTTCACTAATACTAAAAGCGGTCTTTCCAGCAGTCATTTGGAAATTAAACTAAAAGAATGGGCATTCACAACTGGTGCGAGTTGAACCAGAAAGTCACAATGCAAAATCTAATAGATGTTTAACATTTAATAGATATTTTTTGTGGGGTTTTTTGTGGTTTCTTTTGTTAATGTGTTACCTGTCTCAACTGAATTCTGTTCTGATGATGCTGCGGTGCCAAGTTTCAGCCAGTGAAGTGGGTGATTTTATCTATCCATCTAAAACTAAGGAATAATAAATAAGGTTTTAAAAACCCCAAATCTTTCTTTACCACCATGTGGACAGTTTTGGCCCTCATGCACTTCAGCTGCTTTCTCAATCTTAACAAATGTAGTGTGAATAGCTCAAGATCAAAACACCTACATGTTTGTGGCTGTGTGTGTGTGTTTATGTGTGTGTTTGTGTGTGTCAAATGCGGGCCATCTGATCATCTCGGCTTCCATAGCGGCAGGATGGCCTTCTTATATTGTTTGAAAGGAAACACGCACACACACACATGCACGTGTCTGGGTGTTATCAACTCTAGACAATACAGAGGAACAGGAGGACAAAGGCAGGAGAGAGTGTTGTCCTGAGGGCCAGTTAGCACTCACACACAAACCCACACACGTACACTCAACATGACCTCATACCTGATGTAATGACAAAAGTAGAGCTAAAGATGAAATGTAGTGCTTTTCGCCAGCATTCTCCATATCTGAAAGCTGTGTTATAAGAACACTCCAAGTAAATTTTAAACTGTGACGCTGAGCTGATTTATGTGTCAGCCAACATTGAGTCAAGCAGTTAAACTTCACGAGCCTTGAGTTCACCTGAAGTTGCTCAAACATGTCACCACCATGCAAAGATCACGTTTTTCCTTTTTATCCCCTCTCTGCAAATAGCAACATTAGGTCACATCTAAATCTTCTCTAAGCACCCGGTGGTATTGGTGTAAGAGGTCCCAAACAAAACGTCTTGGAGCATGAAATATGAGGCTGTGCAGGGAACACAGAGGAGGAGGAGGAGGAGGAGGAGGAGGAGGAGGAGGAGGAGGAGGAGGAGGAGGAGGAGGAGGAAGTGGAGGAGAGGAGGGCCGTTTTGTTCAGGAGTTGAAGGGGGTAGTGGGGGGTGCAAGAGACAACTCAGCTAAAAAAGAAAGAAAGAAAACTCCTCCCAAACACAGTAGAGCAAGAGGAGGGGCTGGGTGCTCGCAAATCACTTCCCAGAGAGAGAAAGAGGAGGAAGGCAGGGCTTCTGATTGTGTGTAGCGCTACTTGTTGTTGCCTGTCTGAAGGAGCGTGAGTGTATAGTCTTCCAGCCGGTCAGCAACTCACTCATTCTAACCAAATTATGAACGGGAATACTTTTTGATAGAAGTATATAAAACTAAAAGATAAGTAGGAGCAAAGATCGTGGGAAAGAAGAAGAGGTCACACTGACAGGTAGGAATAAAAAATAAAATCGGTGTTTATGTGAGTGTGCATCTATATACAGTAAGTGTGTGTAGGAATGTGTGTGTGGGTAGTTGGCGATGGTCATCTTCTCCTCTGGATGCGTTTTCATTTGTCTCAGTTTTTCTGACTTTTCGTAATCTAAACAAGTTAAAAATAGAAAATGCTATTGTTTCTCTTTCTGTGGCTGCTGTATATTCTCCGCACTCCCGTGTCTTCTCTTCGTCTCTCAGCTGTCACTCTCTCCATCCCTTTTACTTAAATTGTTTACAGCTTGCAAGTGAGTTAGATTTGCTTAGGGACCTTTTGAGCAATAAGTTGCCTTCCCAAGGCTCTGGGTGTAACTGTGGTTGCTGGAATTGGTGGTGCTAACTGTGGAAACACCCCAGAAGGAAATAATTATATGAAATATGACAGATAACATCAAGATCTTTCATCCACGTTTTTTTTCTTTCTTGTTTACTTGCTTTAAAGTAAGTTTGAGATTGCTTGTTTAAGTTAAGGTCACAGCTTCAATATTTCAAGAAGTTCATTTTTCTCACCATTGATTTGATAAATTACAGGGGTCCATACCACTGCAACGTCATGAGTATTTACTGTAGTGTATGATTTCAAAATTAGGAACCTAAAACAAAACCGTGTGAGGCTCATATCAAACATCTGTCCTGCTCAGAAACCCTATGGCAGGTTGAACGGCTGCGGCTCAGATTTCAACTCTGACCTTTCAGTTATGGGAACACATCTTTAAACAGCAAGCCATCCATGAGATGATGACAGAGGCAGACATACATATGTGTTGATGTTTTGTGCAGATAAACGCACACATGCAGCAGGAAGTTTCAGACATTAGACAGTGTCAGGTCTGAACCCCATAGTGGCGTTGAATCGAGCCAGTGAGAATTAAATTTTAATTAGTCCTGTAGTGGGTCTGTGTGAGATTCATAGAGCTCAGCTTTGACTCTGTGATTGACTTGTACTTGCAGTGGCAGTATTGTGTATGTTGTGTTGTGTTACTTGCCCCTGTGGGATGAGGTGGTTGGTATTCCAGCCAGACACCAACACTATGTGACTTGTAGTCTTCACAAAGCCTGACTGACTGACTGACGGATTGACTGCAGAGGTCGAAAAATAAAATCGTAAATATATTTTTCAAGGACCTTACTTGATTATAGTTTTGAATACTGATATTTAACTAAAGCAGTACCACCTTATGCTTTAAAGTTTGCTACATTTCAGAAAAATAATATTGCACTTTTCACTCTACTACCTTTCCCTGATGCCCATGTAGGTACCAGTTCATTTGCAGACAAAGATTTTACATACACAAAACATATGAAAAATGCGTAGAATAGGATGCAGATTAAACCATACAGCAACATACTGAATGAAGTATGTTTATCCCAAAAAAGTTAAACTTTTCCTTTAGGAACCACGTTTTATTTATTGTTTTATCTGCATGTTAGGTGTTAAGACTGGTGCCTGGTGAGTAACACAAACACAAGTTAGTATCTATGTCATTACATGCCAATTTAGCATGTCATTTTATATTTTTAGCAATGAATTGTTTGGTCACCGACATTTTATTCATAGCTTTGGCCGTGGTAACACTTGACTTTTCAAAGCCACCTTTGTGATCCAATGCCAGGCCACCTAGGCATGTGGTTTAGCTCCGATCTTGGAGCATACAGACTTGACAGTTAATGCATCCTGGCATGTTCAGATGACAAAAGCATTGAAAAGACAAATGTGACCAATACTCATGCTCATGCTGTAGAAGCTAATCTGGACATGGCTTAACTGACAACAAACTGTGTTTGAATAAAAACAGCTTTTGTTTTTATTCCTTGGTAAATGGTAGTTAAGGAAATGCTAGTGCTCCCTCTTTCTCTTTGTGATTCAGGGCGATGTAGCCGGTGGCTGAACAGCTGTAGGGAAGAGATGATGATGCAGGGAGAGAAAAAGAGGAGGGGAAAAAAGACCAAAGTCTAAAAACATGTTTTTTAGGGTAACATTGCTGTTTTTACTTAATTAGGGAACTAGATACTTATTCCACCAATGACTGACTCAGCTGACTGCTTCTCTGTGTGTGTGACTGACTGACTGACTGACTGACTGACTGACTGACTGACTCAGTGTGATCAGTGGCTGTACGTTTCTCACACTGTCCATCTTTACATTTTACTGTAGACATACTATATGAAAAGAGCACACAGACTGAGGGTAGGTGGTGTGTGTGAGAGATTCAGAACTATTATGTGGCAGCTACTGCTGTGGGATTTAATAAAAGCCTCATTAATATGTTGCACACATACTTCACACACACACATGCACACACACACACACACACACACTGGTGGGCCCACACACTGAAGAGCGCAGCAGGACACCCCTCTCTCTCTCTCTCTCTCTCTCTCTCTCTCTCTCTCTCTCTCTCTCTCTCTCTCTCTATCTCTCTCTCTCTAACAAAGGCTGGCTCTAAACAGCGGACATGTGACAGTTGTTCCCATTGTTCACTTCTGGCCAGGGGTGGTTTTGCTAATGCATTAGTGTGTGCGTGTGCGTGTGCGTGTGCGTGTGCGTGTGCGTGCACGTGCGTGTGCGTGCATGCGTGTGTGTGCATGCAGGAAGACACTTAAGCCAACAAGAGGAAACCCCTAATTCCCAAAAGATGTGGATATTCATGTTGTCCTCCCCATTGTGTGTATATTTAATAACAGACCAGTAGTGCAACATGTGACAGCTTCTGTTTTAACTTTAATTTCTAAACCACTACTTCAGTGGATTAACAACAAAGCTTTTTGTCTCAAAGAGACACATAAAGGAAGAAGGCTTACTATCAAAACAATATATTAAACTAAACTTATTAAGAAAGTTATGTCCTTTAACCATGTGAGACAGAACTATTAGTGAGGTTGATAGTAAAAAGGAGGAAGGGAAGTTTTATGCCAGTGATCCTTATTAATGAGCTGCTTGCTGTCTAAATGTTTATACTGCCATTTCCTCTTCCTGTTAATCTGCGCTCGTTTCCCACCCAAGGCCTTGTGTGCTTGTGTGAGTGTTTGCTGTCCCAACCCAAGGCCTTCACTAGTATTGGTGACAAAGCAAACTTTAACTTCAGAGTATTTTGTCTTTCATACCAAGGTCAAGGAAAATACTTTTGATTGGTTGCCAGGAGTTAGAGTGTTTTCCAAGGGGGTAAGCGAGCGTCTGGAAAGCGTACCTCCAATGGGCAGTTTCTGAGGCTAACAAGCCATCACCTCCTGTTAGCATTCCATTGACTGCCATTCATTTTGACGTCACTTTGACAGTGAATAACTTTACATCTGAATCGTTTAAAGACTCTATTTGTCCATTGTTTAGTTCTAAAGAAACACGACAATGTATAAAAGGCTCCATTACCTTGTACCTCACGTTATGGCTCCGTAGCAGACGTTTTTGTAACAATAGGCTAACGATTGTGTCATAACCAAGCGACTTACTGTTGCATGGTAGACAAATTACCGTATAGTACAGGAGAAGCTTGTAGGCAGTTTTGACTTAAATGAGCTGTTTAAGTTTAATTACTAATGTTAACTAGCATGTTAGTTAGCAATAATTAGCCTGTGTCTATGTTATCTTCTTACATATACCTACGCTCTCCGTCTCTGTAAGATTGGGAATGATTGAGATTTCTCTTGGCACAGCTACCAGAAGACTTCCAACTGTCAGACAGGTTGCTGTCGTCACATCTACGTCGTCAAGCTCGGTTGGAGGCTGCTCAGTAACGCTCAGCGCTCACCGGAAAAGCGCTTCTGATTGACTTGGAAGTCTACGGCGTCGCATTGTCCATTATTTTACTATCTATGGTATTTTCCCACTGTAAATTCCTATTTGACAGTTTTCCTTTAATGATATCCTCTATGAAGCCCAATAAATATATCTTCTGATATTGGCTCATTATTGTCATGTCAGCCACGTCAGTCGATAAACGACGAGAAATTTTAAATCCTCCATTGGTCGGGCTCTAGTTCAAAAACAGAATGTGCGGCAGCCAAAGTGTTGACAGAAAAAGGGCCACAATAATGGCATCAATGCAGCTAACAAAAGTTTTTGTAGATCAATTTACAAAAATAGCAACTCCATAATGGTCAAGTTTTTTTTAAATCAACCTAACAAACATTAAGTCAATCGTTCCTAGCAGCCGCTATATCGGGGCAACATCAGTCACTACTCAACTCAAAACTCTTTGTCATTGCAATTTGGAACAAAACTAGCTGTAGTTGCTGAATTCATACATACATTGACACTGAATCTGAGAGAAAAAGACTTAAACCGTTGAATGTTTTGTTAGATGTGATCTTACACTTCAGCTCCTGTTTGCAGTGCAGGCAATTTTTAAGCTCTGTGATTGAATTATCCACAATTGTTTTTTCTCTTGTTTTTTTCCTGTATCTTTGACTTTTTAAGAGAGTTTCATGCCCATCCAAATCTTGAAAGTGCTCCAACTATAAGACATCTGACATGGTCTAAGCAGGAAATGAAGCGTGACTTTTGCTTCCGTAATCCTGGACGCCATAATAACTCCTTCCACAACTCTATCAACTTATCAGTTCATCTCACTCAAACATACTGTAGTTCCAGTCAACGGTTCAACTGCCATTCTAAGTCATTACACAAGGTAGGTTACATTAATGTAACCAAAGAAACAATACTCATGCTTCACGCCAGGTTACCAGTTAACGCGCTGTAGAAACTAATCTGACTACAAACTTCTTCTTTTTTGGTAAATTGTAGTGTCGGAAATGCCAGTGCTCCCTCTTTCTCTTTGTGTGTGTGTGTGTGTGTGTGTGTGTGTGTGTGTGTGTGTGTGTGCACGTACGTGCGTGTGTGCGTGCATGCGTTTGTGTGTGTGAGATGCAGGGAAATGTAGCCCATGGCTGAACAGCTGTAGGGAGGAGAGGATGAAGCAGGGAGAGAGAAAAAGAGAGCAAAGTCTATTATTAAGAGAGGTGGAAGGACAAAGGACAGAAAGAAGGAAAGGAAGAGCTGACATCATGATGGACAGACAGAAGGAGGGAGGGGATATCTGTGTGTGTGGGGGGGGGCGGCACACGATTGAAAAACAAGAGGGAAAGATGGATGATTAGGGATGGAGTCAAAAGGAGAGAGTGATTTAACTAAGGCAGAAAAGTGAAATAGTTAGGAAGGAGCTGATGGGTAAGATGGAGAGGGGAGATAGATAGATAGATAGATAGTTAGGAGGATGAGTGAGATTTTCACACCTTCACTCCATGTGGAAATTACTTCCTATAGCTCTCAGCATGAATAATTTATTTATAAGATTAATTGACTGAGTATTCATGTGCGTAAGTGCTGTGTGTCTGTGTTTTCACTCAGTCCTTTCTCCTCTGCAGGGGAGGGTGTGTGTCTGGCAGATGGCCAGGGCCACACAAATACACATTAACACACACACACACACACACACACAGAGCTGACCATCCCTGAGGGTCTTATAATAGGTCCTCCTCCTGTAATCGTTCTGCCCCTCAGAGGAATCCACACTCTGACCCAGCATGCCTTAGCAGGACTTTTACATTTGTGTGTGTGTGTGTGTGTGTGTGTGTGTGTGTGTGTGTGTGTGTGTGTGTATAAACTTGTCATGCTGAAAAGTATTGAGCTGGCCAGCTGTTCCTTTCCCTAAACCTGTATTTGCATTTTTATTGACATTCATCATCACAAGCTGGTGACTCCGACCCCCTGCTAAAGTTTGGTTTTGTTTTCTCTTTATATACCAGGTTTCCTGCATTCGCTAAGCTCCAAAGCTTATGAATCTCTTAGTACCTCCACCAAGGAGGTTATGTTTTCAGTTTAGTTTGTCCGTTTGTTAGTTTGTTTGTTTGTTTGTTTGTCTGTCAGCAAGATTACCGAAAAACTACTTACCCGATTCTTACATGATGAAGGAGTGTAGCATGGGCCAAGGAACAATCCATTACATTTTGGAGCAGATCCGAATCACAGGGCATATTCACAAATAATTTTTCACTTTTGTTAACATTGCGGGAAAAGGCATTTGTGTTGCATTCATGCGGTACCTGAATAATTGAAAAAAATTAGTTCCCAACTGGCAAAAAAGATTCCCACTGCATTAACATTGCTTATTTAACATGCTTATTTATTTCTCTTTTTTTATTAACAAAGCAGAGCAGTGTACAGTCATGGCCAAAAGTGTTGGCACCCCTGAAATTTTTCCAGAACATCAATTATTTCTCACAGAAAAGTATTGCATTAACACATGTTTTGCTAAACACATGTTTATTTCCTTTGTGTGTATTGGAACAAAACAAAAAAAGAAGGAAAAAAAGCAAATTGGACATAATTGCACACAAAACTCAAAAAATGGGCTGGACAAAATTATTGGCACCCTTAACTTAATATTTGGTTGCACACCCTTTGGAAAAAAATAACTGAAATCAATCGCTTCCTATAACCATCAATAAGCTTCTTACACCTCTCACCCGGAATTTTGGACCACTCTTCCTTTGCAAACTGCTCCAGGTCTCTCATATTGGAAGGGCACCTTTTCCCAACAGCAATTTTAAGATCTCTCCACAGGTGTTCAATGGGATTTAGATCTGGACTCATTGCTGGCCACTTCAGAACTCTCCAGCGCTTTGTTGCCATCCATTTCTGTGTGTATGTATGTTTGGGGTCATTGTCCTGCTGGAAGACCCACGATCTTGGACGCAAACCCAGCTTTTTGACATTGGGCCCTACATTGCGACCCAAAATCCTTTGGTAATCCTCAGATTTCATGATGCCTTGCACACAGTCAAGGCACCCAGTGCCAGAGGCAGTTAAACAACCCCAAAACATCTTTGAACCTCCACCATATTTGACTGTAGGTACTGTGTTCTTTTCTTTGTAGGCCTCATTCCGTTTTCGGTAAACAGTAGAATGATGTGCTTTACCAAAAAGCTCTATCTTGGTCTCATCTGTCCACAAGACGTTTTCCCAGAATGATTTTGGCTTACTCAAGTACATTTTGGCAAACTGTAGTCTTGCTTTTTTATGTCTCTGTGTCAGCAGTGGGGTCCTCCTGGATCTCCTGCCTTAGCGTTTCATTTCATTCAAATGTCGACGGATAGTTCGTGCTGACACGGAAGCACCCTGAGCCTGCAGGACAGCTTGAATTTCTTTGGAACTTGTTTGGGGCTGCTTATCCACCATCCGGACTATCCTGCGTTGCATCCTTTCATAAATTTTTCTCTTCCGTCCACGTCCAGGGAGATTAGCTACAGTGCCATGGGTTGCAAACTTCTTGATAATGCTGCGCACTGTGGACAAAGGAACATCTAGATCTCTGGAGATGGACATGTAACCTTGAGATTGTTGATATTTTTCCACAATTGTGGTTCTCAAGTCCTCAGACAGTTCTCTTCTCCTCTTTCTGTTGTCCATGCTTACACAGACACACAATGCACAGTAAGTCAACTTCTCTTCTTTTTATCTGCTTTCAGGTGTAATTTTTATATTGCCCACACCTGTTACTTGCCCCAGGTGAGTTTAAAGGAGCATCACATGCTTGAAACAATCTTACTTATCCACAATTTTGAAAGGGTGCCAATAATTTTGTCCAGCCCATTTTTTGAGTTTTGTGTGCAATTATGTCCAATTTGCTTTTTTTTGTTTTGTTCCAATACACACAAAGGGAATAAACATGTGTATAGCAAAACATGTGTTAATGCAATACTTTTCTGTAAGAAATACTTGATTTTCTGGAAAAATTTCAGGGGTGCCAAAACTTTTGGCCATGACTGTACAACACATCGAGATAGCAAGTCTCTGAAGTTATATCTGAAATGACAAACATTACCGGCTGATGTAGCACATAAAGTCTGTAAAGTACAAATTAAAACGTGAAGCGTTTGATTGTTTAACGTGCTCTCTGTGTCCGTACTTGGACAAAGATAATTCGTCGAGAAAGAAACACCACTTTCAATTCACAAATGGACAGTGTGTTTTGGCAGTTCAACAACACAACCGGCACCTTTTTGCACAGAATTAAACATAAGTCACTTCAGTTTGGTCATTTCTTTAGTTAACTCAGTTGTTTCACTCTCCACATTCTGCTATTAAGAACTGTTAATCATCATGTGGCCAGTTAGCTCAGTTGGTAGAGTGGGTGCACATATGTAGAGAATCCTCTACATATATGTGCCGACGCAGAAGGTCAAGGGTTCAAGTCTGACCTGTGACAGTTTCCTACATGTCTTCCCTCCTCTCTCTCAGCTTTCCTATCCATTAAAGGTGGAAATTCCCCAAAATAATCTTTAAAAAAAGAACTGTTAATCATGTTGGACAGCATTATTGAAATTTAACTTCATCAATTAAGGAAATGATTCATTCACATTCCATGACATTTAAAGAACATGAGACAAATTCACAATTTTGACAGTAGATCCTCTGCCTTTGAAATATGGTTTTCACCAGCAGCCATATTGATTGCCTTGGTTTAAAACAGTGCCTCTTCGTCAGGGCTGTCTGCGTCTGACTACTACAGTACAGTGCCAAGCCCCACAATTTCCTCTGCAGCCCACTAGAGAAACAATAACAAACACCAGCATAGTCGTTCAGGTCAGATCCTTAGGTTTGATAATGAGATTAGAAATAGGGAGGGTTTGTGGAATCTCGTACCATTCAGTCTACTAACGTGTCTGTCAGTTGATGATATTTTAGTTTGTACAGTGTGACTAACCGATGCATGGTGAGTGATTCAGAGTCCAGTCATCATCACACGGCAGGGGAATTTATCAAGACCCTGTCCAGTGTTTTCCAGCAGTACCAACCTATCTGTCCTCTTCATCTCTTCATACAGTAATTATATCTGCTTGTCTGTCCGTTTGACAAGCAAAAAAAAAAGTGTAGATTTTCTTTACCCTGTTTGAAAGGTCTGGATTATAAGCTTGTTTTAAGTGCCTTGCTGGAATATAAAGAATTTGAAGCATTCTCAAATGGTATGACATTCAGAGTTTGTTGATAAAAATACCACCTGAAACTGAAGCAGAAGGTCAGATCTCTGTTCTCTTCTCACGTCCACCAATAGGTGAGCTGAAGTCAGCCTTGTGTCTTGTGAACTTAATATATTTGGTTTAAGCACAGCACCATGTAAGGGGGGAAATCTCTGAAAACTAGCTTGTTGTATCTAACTGACTGATTGTCATATGCATTTACATTTGTTTATTCCAGTCTTTATTTAGTAATTGTTATGGCATGGAAGGTACTTGTACAGTGTAATACTGATTTCCTAAGGAGTTGTAGTTAAAGGATATATAATTGTTGCTTATTACACATTTTGCTTAATATTTATTTATTTATTTGTGAGTTTTGTTGGAAATATCTGTGGTCTAGCTTTCAAAACCTCACTGCAATATTTAATCAAATCAAATATTGACATTGCACAATAGTGCAGCACCAGAGCTATTCCTTTAACTTTCTACTTGCATATTTTTACAAAGATGTTATGTATTGTGATACGATACTAAATTGTTTTTGTGAAATCAGTAGAAATAGATTTGGGATAAGGTTTTAAAAAAAAGTTTCAAGCCCACATAATTGCATCTGAATGCAATTTGACATCGCTTACAGTCTTGGCAGTATTGTCCTCCTATAAACCAAATTACCAATGTCCCTACTGCCCTCCTTAGGGTTTCAAGTGAAAACGAAAATCTAGGTCAAAGAGTGAGAGTCAATGTCTCCTTGTATGTTCCAAACTGTTGTATTTGGTTTGGGGGGTTCAATTTAACCTTCAATTAAACAGATCTTAATTTGATTACAGAATATGTTTGTGGTTTTGAAGGATTTTATTAAACAACACGTACACTAGATTGGCAGATTTTCTTTTTGAATATATGTTTTCATGCATGCATGCATGCATACATAAATACAGGCACAGTTAGAACCACACTACTGGTAGCCTAATGTCATGTATTTACATGCTTTATCACCCTCCAGGCAATGTGTTAGTATGCATGATCTGTGTATAGTGTATTGCTGGCAGAGGGTGGAGGCACCTGTTGTTCTGGATCATATATCATTATATTTAATCTCAATGAGTATTGTACGTCAGTGTATGTGTGTTTGAGATCATATGTCTTTACAGCAATGTATTACAGAGTATTACACCTCATAACTACATTCTCCTGGTTATTGTACAGTAAGCATGTTAGGTTTATATCACACACCAAGAGGTTAATCCACTTACTTTTCTTTATATATTTATCTCCTTAATGAAGTTATTAAAAATATGTACTGTATTTGTACAGTATTCTGTCTGTGGAAAGACTGAGATCAACTCTTCCAATCAAAGCTTTAAAGTGCTGGTAAAAGAAGTCTTCTCTTTCTGACTTTCCATTTGTCTGTGTGTTTTTTCCCAGAGTTGAGGATGATGGCTGAGGGGCGTTTTGCCAGTCTGCCCAGGTCCCTCCATGCACACCACCCCCTGGGAGGAGGCACGGCTCACACCGGAGTCCCCTCCACCTCCCTCGGTGTCCACAGCAGCAGCACCTGCTCCTCCAGGGGGCTCCAGGCCTCCCTCGCCTCCTCCATGGACCTCCTCAGCTCCAGATCTGGGTGAGTCGGCTGACCAACTGAAGCTCACAGCACAATAGAAACTGGTCTTCAAAGAAACCTGGCAGAATTCAGGGTCTGTCTGACTGAAATAACAAGTTAAACAAGCCAATAGTCTTTTCTCTAAGGACATTTAGGTTTTAAGAAATTGAAGATGGTGGTTTAACCAAATACATTTTGTTAGAATAAGCAGATGATCACAAAACTATTTGGTTCCCAAGAAAATAATAATAATTATCTACTTATTTTCTATTCTTTGGCACTGCTTCTACAAAGGGTTAGGTCAGTTACTGTATTACAACACATTGTTCAGACCCAGAAACCATAATTAAAACTAGGGAAACCCCAGACTTTCCAAAAATAAGAAATATATCTAAAAGATGATACACAGGATATAAAATATTTCCTTTTGACGTTGAGCAGACGTAAGCATAGCTAAATATTTTAGTCTGTGTACACTAAGCAGCATCAAAAAGCTTCAATACAGTGTTTGACAGCATCACATTTATACTTTGTATGTATAAGTGTGGAAATAAACATTTTTCTACCTTTAAAGGTACTAAAGAGAAGTTTTAAGAGGATTTCTTTTCGGACATTCTGATATTTGTGAAGTATAGAGTCTTCACAAATGTTCAGGGTGTTTTATTTTACTTAAATACTTAGTCAAATTTTTCTCATTTTTCCTCTCCCAGTCTCCCTCCAGGGCAGGGAAGCAGCCTATCAGAGCTGCCCGCTACTGCTTACCACCCAATCTCCATTCACGGAACTCTGCCTCGACGCAAGAGAGGTGGGGCCAACCTCAACCATGGAAACTACACCTGGGACCCCAGAGCCATTCACACGCAGCAGATATTTGGCGGGAACACGTCACTGGGTCCCGGACAAGCCCATCAACCCAAGACCTCTCCACTGGTCCAAAATATAATTGACGACTTTCATGGTTACAGGTAAACACGTGTACAACAAATACATAAATATGCTTATGTGAGGTCATACCAGCTCTCTATTGATTAACAAAACTGCATTTTGATATTTATGTGATTTTTGTATTCAACATGACCTTTTCTGTAGTGGCTTATACCTTTTTTTTGCAGACTGTAAAAGGAAAATAAGTGACACAATTAAAGGAACAATCCACCGAAAATGTATCTTTTCAACTTCAAATACTCAGCCTCAATAGGTTTGAAAGGAGGCTCTGAAAGGATTTTGTGTCCTGCTTCTTCACGGACACAAGTTTGGATGAGATTGGGTTTACAGCAGTTAGTATGGATTCCAGTAGTGACCCAGAGACACAGCACATATGGATAATAGAAGAAGAAAAAAGACATTAGGAGCATATTAAAAAATTGCAATGCTTGTTTGATTCCAGCCAGGAACTTTTGTTTAATGTCATCCCCTGTCTTTCTCCGTGTTTAATGTCCATCTCCACTATCTTTATCTTTTTTTTTTTTAAATACATGATTACTTCTAAAACCTATCCTTTGCAGGGGTGTTGGGTCACCATTGTAGCCTATTGCAACTGCTGTGAATCCATGCTGCTGTCATTTGTGAAGGAGCAAGCTACAAACTTTTCAGAACCACTACCCTATAGGCAGTGAGTAGTAATACTCAAAAGATATATATTTGGTGTAGTATTTCTTTAAAGGGATAATTTGTAATTCTGAGCAGTGTTTTTGGCACTTTTGATCAACTGAGACTTGCCATGCTCTGCAGGAAAAAAACATTTCTGTTCCTCTTCAGAGCGAGGCCTCAGAAAGAGAGTTTGGGGTTAGATGGAGAGAGGCGAGTCCGTGAAGAGCCCTGAGGGGGTGTAGCAGTTAGCTCAACTTCAGAGGGAAAATCACACACCAACACACACACCTCATCCCTCATCATGTCAACCCATCTTTCTATCTTTAGTGTAGAGTTACAACAGACTGTATCTGATGTAGCCAGCTTTGTGTGTGTCTGTGGCTGGGTGCGTGCGTGCGTGTAGCCCCCAGCAGTTGGGTTACCTTTGTAGGTCAGGGCGTGGCAGGACAGATCACAGATTTCTGTGAACTCTTTGTCTTCTCTCTCCATTTTTCTGCGTCTGTGCTGGATACATTTCATACACTGCTGACATACAGCAGGACAATTTGTCCAGGTCAAATTCAACCCGTGCAGGTGGCTAAATAATGAACAGAATCATTCCCTCACTCATTCTCTGATTTTGTCATTATACCTATTACTTTTGAAATGTCACAAAAGTAAGACGAGAGTCAAGTGTGTTTCTAGCTTTACTAAATGTAATCAAAACGCATCACCACAAAAGGAGACATTTTTCTAGAGCTGCGTGATTTTTGGCAGGTGGGTGAAGCTATCTGAAGATCAAACCTCAGCACTTGCTAATAGTGGAATTAACATATGAATGGCCTCACTGCTACAAAGGAGACCCATATTATGTATTAGCAGGTATGAGAGATAAATATCACTGTGCCCATAGTTATTTGATCTCTTTGTTTGATTTGCTTGTTTCACTTACTGACGATAAACTTCTCTCTAATGGCGTTTTTTCCATTACATGGTAGCTGCCCGACTCGCCTCGACTCTACTTACCTTTTTTGGTTTTCCATTACGAAAAAAAGTCCCTGGTACCAGCTAACAGGCGCTTTTTTTAGTATCACTTCCGTTGAGGTTCCAAGCGAGCTGAGGCGATACCAAAAGGTGACGTGAAAACCTGCAGACTGCTGATTGGTCGGAGAGAATCATCACTAATCACTGCGTCATCATTGCTAGCGACAGCATTTTTAAAATAGTTTAGCCAGCGGTGTGTTTTTTTTGCTGACTCCAGCTTCTTTGGAAACAAAATGTGACTTCTGGCTGTGGCAACATGCCGAGAGTCAAAAACAACACACCTTCGACGTTCTGTGTGTGTGTTGCGTTAGGTCACGGCAGTTTCCTGCGGCGTCGCTATGACAACCAGCCACGCTCGCCTCAGGTATGAGGCTGTACCATTGACATATATAAAATGGACCAACAGAGCCCATTGCTCTGGACGGAGACCAGTGAAGGCTATTAGAAGCAATTTTCCGGTGATCTCTTACTTTACTGCGCAGCCTCCAACTGAGAGAGACAACGTAAATGTGACGTCAGCAACCTGTCTGAAAGTTGTAAGTCTTCTGGTAGCTGTGCCAAGAGGAATCTCAATCATTCCCAATCTTGCAGAGACAGGGAGTGTAGGTATATGTAAGAAGATAACATAGGCACAGGCTAATTATTGATCACTAACATGCTATTAGTAATTAAACCTAAACAGCTAACGTACGTCGAAACTGCCTGCAAGCTTCTCCTGTACTGTACGGTAATTCCTCTACTATACTACTTATTTTTACAAAAACGTCTGCTACGGAACCATAATGTGAGATCCAAGGTAATGGAGCCTTTTCTACATTGTCGTGTTTCTTTAGAAATAAACAATGGACAAATAGAGTCTTTAAACGCTTCAGATGTAAAGTTATTCGCTGTCAAAGTGACGTCAAAATGTATGCTAGTCAGTGGAATGCTAACGGGAGGTGATCTCTTTGTAGCATCAAAATGGCGCCATAGGAGGTTTGAGTTCTGAAGTGAAGCTTACCCCCTTGGGCTGTACTAAATCTGCAATGGAAAATGGAGGACGGGGCACCGCGTTCGAGCCGAGTAGAGTAGAGTACAGCTGGTACTAGCAGTGGGTAAGCGCCATAAGTGAAACGTTTTGTGTGTCTGTTAACTTTTTGTAATTTCACAAGATATAACTTTAATCATATAAAAATACTAGATAGTTGCATCTCGGCACATCTCAGAAAATGTTTTCCCATAGTTTTAAGTATTATTAAAACATTACATAACATTACAAACATTACTTTTTTTTTTTCTTCTTCAAAAGAATACCCGTAAAGATTGTCTGCACATTGTGATTTAGTAAAGAAAGAAAATCCAACATTTTACATGGTAAATAGACACTCTCTGATGTTGTTAAATTAACCAGTAGCATTGCAAAGTTCCAAACGTTCCTCCCAGCTCACTTTTAAAAGAGTCTCAGTTGAGTTTTCTATAAAAAGATAAGGGAGTGAATATCTCTAAGGTATGAAACCACTGGCCAGTCGCTCTTGACTTTCCATTGCTCAAGCTGTCGGCTGACCTGTGACCCCTGACCTTATGTTGCACTACTTTCCGATTGGTCAGTTTGTCTCTCCGTTGACCTCTGTGGGCAGCTCAGCAGACCACCAGGAGAGGAGGAGGGGGAGGGAGAGGGAGAGAGCAGAAAGAAAGAGTGTAAGGGAGTAGCGCAAAGAGAGAGATGCGAGGGGCTGGAGAAGAGATTGACAGTGACAGACTGTTGACTTGAGAACTTTTCCTTTCATCAACATAAATAAGCTGAAGATAAAAACCCTTCTGAATTCCCCAGTTATCTGTTGATTTTGTTTGGATTAACCTCTTCACATATTTTAGATCAAATCAGACCGATAGCTTGAACTGATTATTTAAAGCAGAAGTTTAGTATGTTTATGAACTAAAAAAAAACTAACATGTTTATACCTGATGTTTTATTGCCCTACTAACACCCCTGACAAACTGAGGGAGAAAAACAGTAGGGTTCTTTAGTGCTGCAAATAAAAAGGAGGATGTGAGATGGAGAGGTATGAGAGGTAACAGTGACTCGCCTCCAGACATTTAATAAACAAAATGGATTTTCTATTAAAGCACACAATCTATTAGTGCTGAAGTAAAATATTTGAAAATGTCAATCAGATAAGCACTGGAGAGATTTTTGTCTTTGCATTGGAAACCAGTAGTGAAGTTATTGGTACCGGATTTGTCCTCAACTGGAAACCAGGCTACTAAGCACTACTTGAGGAGTCCCAAATGTTCTACAACACACCACTTCCATCTGGGTTTTGACTTTGTAGCTTGTTGTTCCAACTTGAAAAGTGGCAAATTGTTAAATGTCACCAATTTACCAAATTTACTAGATTTGAGTGCAGTTCAGTCCCACAATGCAACCCAAAAAAGGAAACACTTGAGCTGCATACACCTGTGCCGTGTCCCAGTTTCAAACTACAGACTAACTGTATATCGTATCTACTATATAATAATTTGTAAAGTATACCTTAACTTCAGGTGGTGCCAGAGGAGTCAGATTTTTTTTTTTTGACCTGCTTCATGTAGTTCTACTCAAACATAGGGTCAGTTTCAGCAAATATGACAGAAAGTTAGTTTTATAAGTCTTACATACTGCACCTTTAAACCTCCCAATCAGCAAAGTATTTCTCCCAACCTTTAATAGTGCTGTTTTCTTGTGCTAATGTATTCCTGGAGCTGTTTCACAATTTGTTTCATATGTTTGCAGCTATGAGCAGCTCCTCTAGTCAGTTTTTTAAGTAATCTCTTCAACTTTGTTGAGTATTTATTTTGTCACACTTGCGATGTGGACACCCTACAAACTCAAAACCCTTTGTAGTAGAATTTGTATTTATTATGGAATGGGAGCACGACTCTAGAAACTCTAGGAACATCTTGGAAAACAGAACAATAAAACAATTAAATTTTACTTTTTGCCTTATATAATGTCCTTTTTAGAACTATACTGTACATTCAGTGCTGTACATTGATTTCATGTATTCATTTTAATTGTTGCATACCAACCTGCTAAAACAATATACTATTTATACGATTATATGATTAGTGTATAGCATATACAGTAGTTTATAGTGTGGATTGGAAACACAAATACTAACTTTGCACTGAGTCTGTAGATCTTTAATATGAAAACACACTGACCTCTGTAGGCTGCCTGCAGACACTGCATGTTGCTCATAAAACCGTTTCTATTGCTCCCACTGTCTGTCGGTTTCTCTCTCTCTCTCTCTCTCTCTCTCTCTCTCTCTCTCTCTCTCTCTCTCTCTCTCTCTCTCTCTCTCTCTTACTCTCCCACACACACAAATATGGAGGAGTCACTCACTAAAGCCAGTTGTGGTCGTGCTGAGTATTGTGTGGTGAAGCACAAAGAACAACAGTAGCCAGAAAAAGACTGTGGCGAGTGCTGCCTGTTTCTGCCCTCCCTACTCTTGTTTTTTTTTTTGTTCTCTAGCTCACTTCCACTCTTTCTGTCTTCATAGCTTTGTCTCTGTCCGTGTTGCAGGTCAGCTCTGTGGTCGTAGTAGCAGAAAAGTCCAGTGTCTGATGCTGTTTCAGCAATATGGGCAGAATAAGGCGAAGTTAGCTGTGGTCAATCTGGAATGCCTGACCATCTCACTCTCACCATACTTTGCTTCAGTTTCTTTTAGTGCTCTAGTCAGGCTTACTAAACATTATAAGGGAAGAATAAAGATGTGAAAAATTATCCATCAAGATGCAGTGTGGAGACACCATCCTTCACCTGACGACACCTGGGTTCAACACGCTGAATCACCATCAGCTCCATGGCTGCCACTCTGTTTGTGAGCCTGACCTTTGACCTCCCTGGGGAGAAGAGGGAATTTCCCTAAGTCGTAGCACATTTAACTCCAGGAGACTTCATATGGGTGTTGTCTGGCTTGTGGTGATTCTCATCTCACCCACCTCAGAGGTCCATCCAACCACTGACCCCAACAAAGCAACACATATGACTACAGTAAAGGTGGTCAATGTCAAACTGAATGTCTGATTTTAGTTTAGATTTGTGACCACAGAAACTTCCTGCGTTCTTCTTCCTCATTCTCCTCCTCCTCCTCTTTATTGTTTTCTTTATCTTCAGCAGTGTTAAATATTAAGCAGCTAAACTATTAGCATCTGTCACTCATCACTAAAAGGCAAACCACCCACAGGAGTTAGGGCATTTTACTGATGCACCAATCAATGGCATATTTCTATCCAAATGCCTCATCTGTATACATGTAGCCTTTCATATGGATGCCACTTAAATGATACAAGTTGCATGATACTACATTGGAAACAAGTGTCAGGATCTTGAAAATAAGACAAGAAAGACAAAAAAAAGAAAGAACTGATTAATTGATAATGAAATTAATCTCTAATAATGAATTGATCACACTATATTTGTAAGTCCAGTAGCAGATATCTACTTAGCTTAGAATATAGAATATGTCTGAACGAGTGTGGTCTGTAGAACACTTCAGCTCTCTATAATTGATCGGAAAAAAAACTTCAACAGAAGCCAATACTATATAATAGCAAAACAAGCAACACCCACCCTTGATGCTCAGTCTTTTGCTCCTGGCACCATCAGACAGTTGTTCAGCCAGGGGGGAATGTCAGGATATGTTGGATTAGGGATGTTTAGACCTGGAACAGGACCGGTTGCCATATACTGAGCTTCCTCGGCTCTGCAAAGTGAAATCTGCAGAAGATCCTGAGGGGGATGGAGAGGCCTGAGCACGCCACCTATTGTGAATAATGACTATACATTGTTGTGAATGGAGGCTTCTGTTTAGTTACATAACTAAATCCCATTCATTATTTGGGGCCGTATTAAACTGAGAGGGCTTAGAGCTAAACATATTTGGTTTGGTAAGTAATGGGCTGTGCTGATATTCCCGTGGGAACACCAGTGTAGGCTTAAGAGCTTTAAACTACCAACCTTGCTAACGTAGTGGGGGATTTGAGCTAATTACCTCTTTCACTGAGACCCTGAGATACATTTATACACTCAAGCACCAATATTCAAGGCAAAGATGGAGAGGGAGATATTCTGTAAGGAACACAATATGAGGATCTTAAACTGCTGGTCAAAACAAACAAAATGCCAAAATACAGTCCCCAAAAATGTTTTCTATGTATTCTGACCTTTAAACAAAAGTGTGTAGGAAAAGCCAATGAAACGGGAGTTAGAGGGAGTCATGGAAACAGATAGAAAATGTCAAATTGCCGTCTTGCGTGGATTAATGAAGGAATCAAAGAAAATGCTGCCGTTTGTATTTGTTTGCTTTAACCTTTCTGTGAATTTGTCAGTGGACTCTGAAAGCTAGGCGTGTGGCTGCGATGTGTGTTATGGTGGGGGAGGAGAGCGAGTGAGAGAGGGAGGGAGGGACGGAGGCCAAGTCAGGCAGGCAGTGAGTGAACATGTTTACCACTGACTGAGAGAAAGAAAAGTGAGAGACGGACAGCGTGTGGGGCAGAGATAGAGTGAGACTCCGATTTAAAGCATTTCAGTGTGAGGTTTGGTTTCACTCGACTTCTTTCTTTCAGAAAAAAAAGTGAACTTGGGACATCATTACAGTTAACTGTACGCCAGCTTTATAGTGCAGCTGTACCTTCTTGGTCTAGCATATGGCTAATATGGACACTTGTTTGGACCAGTGACATCCATTTGGAGTGGCAAACCTCCAGTGAACTATACCATCTCCTAAAAAGAGCTGAGCAGTGTTTAAATCTCTAAAGAAGCAGCATCAGCACCAGTCAGGGACCCACCTGGACTTCACACAACCAGCTCAGCAGTTTATTCGCAATAGGAACTGTAGAGAGGACCCAAAGATCAACACTGAGCAGTTTGGGTCCAGTAGCAGAGATGTGTTCACTGAACAGGACCATGTCTTTGTCTGTGTTTCCCAGGGAGCCTGCTGCCGGCCTGGACGCCACAGTGGACTATGTAAAGGTAGGAACAACAAATGTGCTTGTTTGTTATTTACAGAAAACTGCAACAGCTACCTGGATTGTGGTGGGTTTAAATCCTGCCAACACTATTCTTTTTGTAGCTTTTTTGCTTGTGGGACTGTATACAGAAAGACAGATTTACAGTATGTTGCACTTATCACTCTGATTCACACAGCACATTAGATTCACTTTCAGTAGTTGCACACATTTATGGAGCATATGCAGTATCTCTGGGACTGGCTGTACTGTACAAAGATAAAATACACACACAAGAAGAAGAAGAAGAAGAAGAAGAAGAAGAAGAAGAAGAAGAAGAAGAAGAAGAAGAAGAAGAAGAAGAAGAAGAAGAAGAAGAAGAAGAAGAAGAAGAAGAAGAAGAAGAAGAAGAAGAAGAAGAAGAAGAAGAAGAAAGAAGAAGAAAGAAGAAGACAGAAGAACTTTATTGAAGAAGAAGAAGAAGAAGAAGAAGAAGAAGAAAAGAAGAATTTTTAAACTCTGTTGAAGAAGAAGAAGAAGAAGAAGAAGAAGAAGAAGAAGAAGAAGAAGAAGAAGAAGGAAGAAGAAGAAGAAGAAGAAGAAGAACATGAAGAAGAAAAGAAGAAGGACTACTTTATTGCATGCATATTTTTAAAACACACATTACACACAGGCCTGGAATACACACACACATGCACAAACAGGACCTATGCATGCATATGTGCAACACGGCAACAAAAAGTTAAATTTGATTCGTAAATTGTTGTAGGTGCAAGTCTGCGCTTTTCTGTAGTATAAGTAATACTACTAGTTATTTTAAAAACAACATTCCACTATATTGTCAAAATACTGCAACTCTAAACTAAGCAATTTTTTTCTTTGCATTTAGTAGAAGAAAATTTAACAAATCCATCACCATCAGCGACTGTAATTTGAGTAAAACTGGATATAAAATGATATTCAGCTGTTTCCGCAGGCCTCATAGCAGAAGTTAATCCAGTTGCCTCTGGCCTACAAGGATAATACTCCTCTAAATCATATGTCTGCTATTTTATGTTTTTGCTGCCACACTGTTGTAAATCATATTCACACATACACACACCACCTGAGTCCCAGTCCCAGTCAAAGAGAGCTGATGACTGAGAGGTGATCATTCACTGATCCCAATATCATTTAGCTGACATATGATGTGCTTTACTGTCTGTTTCTATTTCTGTCTTTGCCTTTCTTCTTATACTCACCCTGTACAAATTCTGCGTCATTGTGTGGGAAAATCCATGGGGCATTAAATACTTAAATACTTACACATTAAATACTTACACAATAAAAAGTACTTACACAATAAGAAGGCTGGGCCGGGTATCACATCTAAATACTTTTTGAATATCGACGATCAAAGAGTTTCCACATCGACAATCAAAGAGTTTCCACATAACATTGAGTAGCGCACACTGTCAAGTACCGAAAGTTGGCACCACATGCTTGTTGTTTATGTATTCTTCAATCAGACATTGTCTGATTTAAATAATGATTTAGTTATTTCATACTGCATTTATCCTAACTCTTTTGTTAAAACAACAGCATTAAACAGTGCCTATTGTAAGAAAATCCGACATATTTAGCTTTTTATTAAATCTAAAATATCGGTAGTTCCCAATGGAACTAAGGACAAGATAGATTATAAAGACAGTCGCTTTCTCGTATACAGGCGGCCGCCGTCTTGGAAGCTACTGTTTTTCTAAACTATATTTTTAATAAACTGTCTGTACACTTACAATTTTCTCAATGCTTCAGTTAACATTTAGGGACCCTCATTATGCTACCGTTGAAGTGTGGTGATATTTTGAGCCTTTTTAGTGGTATAAATAGCGATTTGTTTTTACTTTCCTTGTGCCCCGAGTACTAGTGTTGTAAGCTAATCAGCGGTCCACGCTAGCTTGTTTCAAGCTACGAACATGTTCGATTAGCATGAAAATGTGTCCCAGAGAACGATTGAGTGGGTACATATCTGTTATTAACCCCTAGGTTTGTTTTGCGCCGGAATTTTAGCCAGACAACCAGTTCACAGCAGTGTACATCAGATAATCAATCCTTTGGTTACTGACAGCTTCTCAGACAACAGCTACATATTGAGGCATACTGTAACTTTTTTCTGAATTAGAAGTGAAGACCAGATTCTAAAGGCTTGTGAGAAACACATTTATACTCAGCAACATAACTTCAAAAAAGGCACTTTTATTGTATTTATGCAGAAAATCAGTTTCCGTTCTAATGCCTAACATTTTTAAATGATACCTAGCTTTACTTTACTTTTTTCCCTTGTGAGGGCAAATTAAAGACATGAAATGGCTTACCTTGGTGAGTAATGCAACATTAGTTCAAATCTTTTGTACAGTCAAAGCAGTGGAAACCCAGCAAATTATCACATTTTCCTTTTAATTTTTGACATTCTGAACCTCCCCATTGTATATCAAACATCTCCATACACCTCTTAATAACAAAGTAAAGCTAAACTACTGTATGTGATCTTGTCTCTCTTGTGTGATCTTATTTTGGCCTAAAAACCATTGTCTTAACTAATATACATAACTAGATCAGTGTAAAGCAGTCCTAACTACACATACATACTGAGATAATGCTTCCCCATTTCTTCTCTCTTTAAATCTTTATGTTCTGTCTTCTCAAACCCCCCAACTATTCATTCTGCTCTCTTTCCCATCCATCACTTCTTACATCTATTGGCTCATACGTTTGGATGCTGACACCTCAGTCTGAAAAGCAAACTCATACCTTCCCACGAGAACGTGTGGGAGCTAACCATACACACACACACACAAACACACAAACACACACACACACACACACACACACACAAACTTGTGTGTATTTCTTTGGTCAAATTAGGGTTGCGTGCAAGTGTCAACAGAGTGTGTGTGTGTTGACCGCAGATGAAGCTACTGTATCCCAGGTATTGTATAATATGTGTGAAAGTGTAGCTGTCAGCTGTGGTACTCCAGGTGTGTTTGCATTTCCACTGTGGATGAAAACATGCACATATGTCCATGCGCACACAGACTGCAGTACAGTGCAGATGCTCTGTGCCATATCCTGTGGAAAGGTCAAAAGTGCAAAGACTGTGCAATTAGCCTTGCATTGTTTAGTGTGTTCAGGCCATCAGTTATGTACAGCACAAGTGTGTAGGATGGATGTAAGCAGGGAAGGAAGTGTCTGTGGAGAAAAATCGTGTAAAGATCTCCCTCTCTTGTTTGACTATAGGCCAGTTTCTCTCCTCGTAAGAAAGAAAGAAAGAAAGAAAGAAAGAAAGAAAGAAAGAGTCTATCCCTCTGTTGATCCTCTGTGGTTCAGCATGACCACAACTCTTTAACTCAGCCTTCTCCAAAGTACTCTCCTTCTTTTGCGCTTTCTCTTTTATTCCCACTCTGTCTTTGACTTGAAAACATCAAGTTGCTCTACCCTCATGAGAGTTTTAAGAAACAATAATGCTCTGTGTGTGTGTGTGTGTGTGTGTGTGTGTGTGTGTGTGTGTGTGTGTGTGTGTGTGTGTGTGTGTGTGTGTGTGTGTGTGTGTGTGTGTGTGTGTGTGTGTGTGTGTGTGTGTGTGTGTGTGGTCTCAGATTGCAAAGCTTTCAACTCTCAAAGTGGATGACACTTAACCGCTTACAGTACACACACACACACACACACACACACACACACACACACATTTAGTGATCAAAACACCAATTCAAGTGTTTACTTATTCAATTAATTACTGAATTAATGAATCTGATCTGCTGCCCTTTTAAACAGATACAGTAAAAGAGGACTGCATGAAGGTAAAGATGCACTCTGGTACACTCTAGTGGTCACATTAAGGTACTACAATATACTAGACAGTGAGCCCCTTCCAATTGCTACTCGCCCCCACAGCTGTAAATGGATCAGGAGTCAAGTCAGCCAAACAGCAATGTGGATCATCATACCAGTCTGTCAGCAGGCCGGCATGAGTTCAAATAGCAAGGCTATCACTGCTAGCCAACTATTCAGCTACTAACCGGCCTGCGGGTGTGTCAGTCTGCCAGTCAATAAGCTGCACAGCCAATCAATCCTTCAGTTTGTCAGCCTATAAACAGAACATTCTGCTGGCCAGCAATCCTATTTACACTAAAAGATCAATAGTAAAAGTCCTCAGTCAACATGTTACAACCTACATTTTTGCGGAATTTTTGTCAGATCCATGTGTATCATACATAGCACACACAGTACTTTTAGCATTTAGACAAACAAACAAAAAAGTTTCCTTAATTTAAAATTAGAGCTTTTATACTCCTGAATTCAGTATTAGTACAGAGAAACTTCCTTTTGTAAGAATTCCTGAACTGCCACAAGTCTTTTAAATGATTATGTATACAGTATAACCCCCTTTAGAACAGACAAAAAAGGTGACTCTTTTTACGTTCTGTGTTATTATGAGTAATGTTTAATCTTGGCCAAACCCTGTGGATTAGGAAAAACAATGTAAACCATGTTACTCACTAGTTTGAAACAGAGAACGTTGACATGCTTGTGTCCTTTAGTTTGGTGAGAAATGTACAGTTTATATTCCCAGATTGAGTTTTAGGATCTAATTGCTACAATGTCTGCAATGCAGGAAAAATTAGTAAAACTATTATCACAACCTAAATAGAATATGCATTCCCAGTTATGGTTTAAATAGTTTAACCACACACAGCATTGACATTTACTGTATGGAGAAAAAAGACAGTTTGAACCTGTTCAAACCAAATGGTTCATCAAGTTTTCAGATGCTGAAAAAAAAAGAAAAAACTTGATGTTGCGAGGGCTCAGGCAGTGCCTGAGTCAGTGCACAAATCAATATGAATGTCACTAAGGTCACAGTCATACCATTAATTGACTATGAAATATGTCAGGAAATCAGATGATGTAAAGCCCCTACGTATAGAATATGCACTTGATTTTAATAGCATAGTATGAAGACTGTAAGAAAACAAGGTAAAACAAATGTTTTTGTACAAAAAATAGTGAAAAATAAATCATTCTGCTCATCATACCTTGCCATATTTTTCTATATCTTTTTTCATGACGAAAATGTTGAAAAACCAGAAGCCGAACTGCGTTAGTATTTACTTCATTAGACGCTTTACGTTCTGATCCTTGCACGTTATGTTCATTTTGTACTAAAGTTCCGCATAAAATGAAAAAATACTCAGTACTTTTCATTTTTTTGTTAAGTATTTATTTCACACAGGAGTATACAAAAATGGGCTTTACCATGTGGTTATTTCATATATGCAATTTATTTATTGAATTACCAGAAAAAAAACAATATTGCGATATATATTGTTACAGAGATATAAAATGAGCTATATTGGGATAGAAGAATTTGGCCGTATCGCACAGCCCTACTCACCGCTCTCATAGCGTCTTTTTTCAGCCACAGTTTCAGAGAAAAAACTCTAAAAACCCACTGCACACTACAGCACCAAACAGCAGACACGGTTAAAGGATAGCTGATGAACATAGTGGAGCATTTAGAAGCTAAAGAGACAGATACTTCCCTCAGGAGTTACTAGAGACCACAAACACAGCTATAATGAGAGTTTATATTGGACTTACACTTGCCAGGAGGCCACAAACATGACTCCAAATGAATGATAACTGTTTGTTCAGGTGATGACACGTCAGTGTTGTATTCACAACTTGTTTCCACTGGCCTTAAGTGGCCAATAAAATCAATTATTGTTAAGACAGAGGAACCACGTAGGAGGTATACATAATTTTCTTTGGTTCAGCCATTTCTCTCGTCTCAGCTCCACTGTTCAATAAAACTACATACTTAATACACTTTTACCATTTTACATAACAAAAAAATGAATCTTTTCCCTTTTGTCACGTAACTTTAAGTTGCTGAACCAGCTCGGCTCTCTTTAGTCCATTTGACAGAAACAACAAACAGATAGAAATAGACAACATAGAACCTCACCACGCTGATTTCTGTCCATCGTTGTTTTTCCAGAGCATTCCTGGAGCGACGGATGTGTGTATTTTAAGGTGGACATTTAGCCTAGCTGGTGATTTGGGGCTGCTGTGGTTGGCAGTAGTGTGTGTGTGTTGCCCCAGGGAATGTTCTACATGTATTTCCTCCGTGGATCCTCAGAGAGTTCACACTGTAATTAGTGGCTCCATGTCCGGCTGCAGAATATTCCTTTAACTGGTTGCGTTTGGGGTGTCACCCTCGGTGTGTGTTTGTCTTTGTTGATGTAAGTCGCTGTTTGTAAGTGTACATGATTTGGCCTGTATGTATATACATACTTGTTTTTTTGTCCTTTTCTTTCTTTAATGTGTGTGTTTGTGTTTGTGTGTGTGTGTGTGTGTGTGTGTGTGTGTGTGTGTGTGTGTGTGTGTGTGTGTGTGTGTGTGTGTGTGTGTGTGTGTAAGGTGTGTGTGAGTGAATTGGTGGGAAAGTTGTGTCACTTAACTAGTATGTGGGTGTAATTGCTCAGCAGTCAAGTAGCACAAATGGCCAGCTATTTATCAGCATCATTCTGCAGGACACACACACACACACACACACACACACACACACACACACACACACACACACCAGGCTCACTCTTGTCTAGACACTCATGCAGCAGCACTATAGATTATTTTCAGTACACACAATGACTGAACTTACAGCCACTTTCCATTAAATGTTTTTACATGGTTTTGTCGGTGTCTGGTAGCTATTTCCTCAGGAAAAATCTTGCCAACACAGGAAGTGATGAATTTTCTGTTTTTAGTTAATAAATAGAAGAAGAATTAGGTAGTTTGGGAGAGCTGTTAAATAACCATGGTTGAACAGTCAAAGAAAAGACTCAAACACCATCAACATGACGTCCAAAGAGAGTGATATCAGTGCTGGATTGACAGGTGATCTTGGCAAGTGCAGTGGAGAAGCTCCACAGCGATGAGTGCTCAAAGGCAGAGACGGGAAGAAAATAAGAAAAAAGTTAAGAGAGAAAATGAATTGTCCATCGATTAATCATTTGTTATTTTTATGTATACGTATATGTAAATATGCAAAATAACATTCACTGGTTCAAGCTTCTCACATATCAATAAAAGTCTTCTATGATAGTAAATTGAATATTTGGGTTTTGGACTGTTGGTTGGACAAAACATTTTTTAATACATCAACTTGTGAACGGCAGTTTAGAAAGAATCAGAATTAAATTTTTTTTGCCAAAGTACGTTTTCACTTGCATGGAATTTGTGTGTTTTGTGCATACAATAAACATACATACTTTCAGCCCTAGATGCAAATTACTGTGAGCCCAAGGGAAACAAAAGTAACAGGGATATTTGGTATATTTGGTATAGGCGAGACATTATAAGATCCCCGTGGATGATGCAAAATATGTTTTATTATCTATGTGCCTGTATAGATATTATTCCATCCATCATCCATGTGTTTTCAAGAGTAAGAGCGAGTGACTTTGCCTTTGGGGCCACTCCCCGTTCAACCATACATCATTGGCTCACACCAGACCACATGGGTCTTTTCTCTCATCCATACATGGAGCTTGGGGGTGGGGCAAATACCGGGGAAAAGTGTGAGAAAGGATCTCTAGAGATGAGTGAGCAGTGGAGGGTTCACTCTGCAGGGGACTGTGGAGGAGAGTGATAGATACAGTAGTCATCCTGACGGGGATGTTGGGAGCTGAGGTTGACAGATTCTGACCTATTCCAGTTTATTTAAATCACATCTGACTACACTGCACTTCACTTTAGTTTTTGTAACTCTGTGATGGAAGTTTTTCTTGGAAGAAGCAAATGGGAATTGTGGATGGACTTGACAGTTGGTAAAGTTACGCTTTGGGTGTGTAGTCAAGGTGATTAGAGCTGCTATTTACAGCTGATGTGAGCTTGGTTACCCAGTGAGTCTCGGCTTTTAAGAAAAGTTAACAAGAATGTCAGAGCGATGCAACGTCAAGAACCTGACAGCAGCTCTGTGTTGCTTCTACCACAAGAACTCTGTCATCACTGCCAAGGTGAGAGAGTGTGTGAGCATGTGTGTAGGTATATCCATGTTGTGTGTGTCAGTGTTTTTAACAATGTGTTTGTGTTGGATTGCGTTTGTGCTTGAAATCCTATAAAGCAAGCATGTTTTCAAGCGCACGTGCAGGTTTTTTGTGCAGGTTTGTGTGCTGCAGCATGTGTGTGTGTGTGTGTGTGTGTGTGTGTGTGTGTGCGTGGGTTTTAAGTGTATTACTGTAATAACGAAGAATCAACATTTCATGGAAGCTTACTTTTCAGGGCTCCCATAATCTGTTTTTGTCCTTCAAAGGAGACCACAGGAAACTGTGCAGTCCACAATGAGACATTAGAAAAGGGCATTATTAACCCCACATTGCATGGTAGAAATCTTTTTTTTTTTAAGTGCATGGTGACACTTGCAGTCTGAGCAAAATCTAATCACACTGAATAGCCCTCCTCTTTCCCTCACTCTCACTGTGAGTTGAACACTGGGCTTTTATTACTCGGACCAGACGCTCTCATAAATGACCGACTGTGTGACTGTCTGACTGTGTGTGTGAGTGTGAGATATATAGCTGGCTTCGTCCATAACTAGTGCTGGCAGACAGACAGGGCAGTGTGTGATGGCAAGCGTAAGACAGAGATAGTTATAGACGCAAAGGTACCAGGACAGGCGTGACAGTCCTCATGAGGATGATAAATGACTAACTTGTGATAGTTTGTCTTCTTTATGACGTCAGTGAAATGTATGAATGCCATTAAGTTGATTGGATGGAGCGAGCAGCGGCGCTGCAGGCTGAGGTGACATGGTTAGTCCCTCCGTAGATCAGCCAGGAGATGGTCGATCGTGTGCCTTCTGGACCATATTTAAATCTGCTGTTAAAATACAGTCTGTGCCTGGATAAAAGATGGGTCTCAAATGGGTCTATGAGGGAAAAAAAGGTGATCAGGTCTCGTCCAGTCATCTGCATCGAGTTTAGTTTAGTAGTTTTGATTCAATTTATTTTGTTTAGTTGGTTAGTTAATGTGGATGCCCATTAGCTGTTCATCATTTCTAGTAAAACATAGTGTAAACAGTATCAAAACTTAAACATAAAAATGCCCCAATTAGAGAATAAATACTAATGATTAGAACAACACAATTGGATTTATTACAATGCACAACCATCAACACATCAGAGGCCATAACAATGATCAAAACCTGATGATGGGGGTGGTGATGGAGCAGTGGATATGACACATGCCTTTGGTGTGGGAGACTTGGGTTTGATTCCCACTGTGATACATCAACCAATGTGTCCCTGAGCAAGACACTTAACCCCTAGTTGCTCCAGAGGTGTGTCTCTGACATATATAGCAATTGTAAGTCGCTTTGGATAAAAGCGTCAGCTAAATGACATCAAGATCTCAACAAGTAATCTCACCACAGGTTCCATTCAGTAGCCGTTCTGGAGCTTTCAATCATATAACACCATCTTCATCAGCAGAGTTCGCCCAGTTGTAATGGAATTGTAAAGGTCCAAATTGTATTTATTCCTGTGCACTTGACCGTCAAATCTTAACTAAGCTAACGTGGGCGAGCATGTTCACTTTAAAGTGAACATTTTAACATCTACAGCGTAACTTCAGAGCAAACTTTCTCCCAAAAATTAAACATTCAATGGTCCCAGAAAACAGGGATTAATAATTATTGCCTAAACTCGTCACTTTCTCTAACCTCATATAATTAACTCACATGACCACTGACGTCCTCAAAATTCAACTCTCACTGGAACAGTCGGTGTGCAGCTTTGAACTCGTGCCTTTGTGTCGTCATTTCTAGGAATCCATTTTTACTAATAACTAATAGACCAACGCTAAACATATTACTAATTGGACAACTGTGTGTAGTTTATACTGATTCTGATCCCAAAGTATTGTATTGGTGTCGTTACAGAAAGAGTCAATCTGTTAATATTATATATATATATATTATTATTATATATATATATATATATATATATATATATATATATATATATATATATATATATATATATATATATATATATATATATATATATATATATATATAGTCTTTGATTGAATTCGAACTTTTCATCTGCCTGTGTTCTGTGTTGTCCTCTCATCCTCTCTGGCTCTACAGTGTCCCTCCAGCACTGCCATTCCTCTACTTGACATCTTTCCCAACACACTCACTCTTTATCTTCTCTGTTGGTCTTTATCTTTCTATCTGTGTCCTGTCCTTGTCATGATTCCAAAGAGCCTGGGGTTTTATTCCATTCCCTTTTTCCCTCACTTGCCTCTTTATTTTCTCCTCCATCTGTCTTTTTGGGAGGTTGCCATTTAACCAAAAGGAGCAAGCTTCTTGTTTCTGTGTATCAAGTCCCCATTGACCAATTTGAATCCCTAACCATACCATACCAACAGAGGAGATTGAGCAGATTATCTTAGAGGTTGTGCAGGAAGTCATTTTTATCCAAAGCTTAGCAGCACAAGTAATTCTATACGTTGAGATTACACGTGTTCCCTGTGGGACACAGCCTGTCACAAAAAACAAACAGTATAGTAACATGGAAAAAGATGTTTGTCTACCTCCTATCTTTTGTTGAAGCTTTTTTTTCTCTGTGTGTACAATGAAAAGGAAGTTACTGAGAGCTTGAGAGTGTTTTAGCTTTTAGCACATCAAGCACTAAACGTTAAAAAACACTCTCAGGGCCCTGACACACTAACCCGATTATCTGGCGAAGTCAGTGACTCGAGTCTGTTCCGTGTGTTCTATGCCGTCGTCAGTCGGAGGAGCCGTCGGCCTTCATTTGGGCCGATTTGACACGTTGAATCGGAAGGCTGGCAGGCGGACTCAATGGCCGATGTGATTGGTGGAGCGCTAACCCGGAAATGACGAGCGGGATGAGCCTGACTAACGCCTCTCAAAATCTGACGAAAATCTTTTAAACTGACCTTTGTCGATCTGAAATGAAGACCGATTCAGCAACTGCACGGCCTATTTCTCGCTTAAAATGTATCGAGTCGCCATTATTCTCGGTTGTAAAAATCATCCAAACAGCTGCCGGTTTTCATTTTTTGGCCGATATTACAGATTAGCGCTGCCTGCTGTTATGGAGACGTATTACCTATCGCGCACGGGCAGAACGTACACTCAAGTCGGCGTCGCTTCGGTGTGTTCCAAGGCACTTTTTTGACCAACTCGGGGAGGCAGTCAGTCCGACTGCCTTTTCTTCCAAAGGTCGGCCATCTGGTTGGGGTGTCATTGCCTTAAAGGTATCCTAAAGCTACAGACCCTTCATCTCCCAGGCTCAGTTGTCGCTACATGATTAAAGTCTGTGAACAACCAGATTTGATTCAGACCAAGTCACACAATAGGTATTAACATGCAGCTACAACAGCCTCGGCTCTTTTGTGAAAGCTTTTTACCAGATTTTGGGACTTTGAAATGTTTTTAGCGGATAGTTTATTGTTTCCAGGTAGGGTCTGGGAAAAGTGTGTTTCTCAACCAACACTAGCATTATCTCAGAGATGGTACCGATGATGTTCCCTCTGTAGCTGAGCCAGACCAACCCGTCCGATGCCTCCTGGCCTAAACACGGGAAGAAGCATCCATCTAGTTGTGGGTAAACAGGAAAGGTGGGGATGTTGTGATCATGGAGCCAAGATGTCCAGATCCAGAAATCAAAAGATTCAGGGTTATTAGCTTTCATCAGCCTTCCACAGCTTTGAAACTGTCAATCCAGTCGAATGTAAGAGACAGAAACTGTGCATCCTGCCCTGAGTTATTATCAGACTGTATTGAACTAAAAAAAAAAAGCTGAATAAAAGAAATGAAATTTAATAGAATTTTCTCAGTATTGCAAAACATGTCATATATGGTGAACTGTGGAGAGATTGAGGTTTTTGCTGAATAATCATGCGGCACCCAAATGTTTTTCCTTCCTTTCCTCCTGGATGTTTTTTTCCAAAGTAGCTGCACTACTGACGGTTTGCATTCATGTTGGGACTTTTCAAAACTTCACGTTGAGTTAGTTTGACAGCTGGATGGATGCATACAGTACAGTAGCTAGAGACAGCAAGAAATGGAGTGCCACAAGGAGAAAAAGAGACAGAAACTGAAAGAGGGAGAAAGATAAAGAGCAGAGGAAATACCAGATAAACAGCAGACCAAACTGTTGTTATTTTAATGGTGGTGATGATGAGGATGATGGCTCTTGTGAAAATCACTAGATCTCTCCACTAGAAAGATGTACAGTATATCTCAAGTCTGAAGAAGCACAGATCCAAAACACTTTCTATGAAGAAATTAAAAGGTGTTCATTTTGCAAATGCCTGGTCTATATATCCGCTTCAATAAGCTTTACTAAATCATTAAAGGGTAACTACCGTTTTTTTGTCAACGTGGACGCTATTTTCCCATGTTTTTGTGTCTAAGTGACTGATGGGAACAAAAATCTTTGAAATTAGTCCAGTATTAAGCGAGATCGCTGTAGTCGGTAGCGGCGAAACAAGCTACAATGTAAGTTAATAGGGCAATTGTCCAGCTTGTATACACCTTCACAAAAGTGCTGGTTTTGCTACTGACAGGCTCAGATTAATATTCTAAGTGTCTGACAACATTAAGGAAAGGATTTCTAAGAAGGTCGACCTTTCTGTTAAATAGTAAGATGATTTTTTTAAACATCAAAACATCCGCGAAATTGCGTTCGCTAAATCCACCAGACTCCATGTAAATAAACAATAATTTAGCATCGTAAAATACACTTCATTCAAAGTCGACAGAAACAAAATGAAACTATGAAAAGCCGTTTTGGGTCGTTTTTCCACTTTTCCAACCATCACAAGTCTAGTTTTGGTTGAAATAAACACATAGTTTACCAATTTACAAGATGTAAAATATGTGTAATGATACATCACTCCTGGCAATCCCTGAAATGACGTCAGACATGGAGATTAGTCAGGAGTGCGGCAGATTTTAATATTTAAACTCTCAGAGTGTACAGTACACACATACAAAATAATGTGACAATGCATAAATTACTGTGACTATGCTATAAATGATTTATTGTGGATGAACTCTTTCAAATGTTTGCAGCTGGAACGGCAAAAGAAAGTATGGTTAATTGGACAAATACTCCTGTGGTTTTCTGTTAACATGATCTTACCTTTTATTTCTCACCCTGCACAGTCGCAGATTAAATCGATGATGTTGGGCATCAACTAGGGATTATAATGTCCACTAGTGTGTTCATGTGTTCACGTGTGTGTGAGATGATGAGGAATCAGATTTATAACGCTAAAAGGTTATTTGTCTTCACCTCACTGAACTCAAAGGACAAGCAGCTTAGTTGTCCGTTGCTTCTGATTGGTCCCCTCAAACTCAGGCTGGATTGTCACAGCTTCCAAAAAGACCTGGGTTAAACCTGCACATCATCTCCACCGTACACACAGAAACCTTTCAAAAATTTAAGAAAATACTTTCCATTCCTGTATAAAATCCAGAACATCCAAAGGGATGTGATGTTATTTACTTTGAATAATACCATTTTTTATTTTATTTTTGTTCTAAAACTGCTGCACTTTAATGCTGAGTAAGAGATTATTTGTATGGTTTGTCAGTGTTTTTAGACATTGGAGAGAAATAGTGAACCAATTGTCTTCATCTTTGTTTCAACATATAAATGTATACTGGTGTCTGTTATTATAACAGTATTAAGTCCAGATGCATCTCCAACTGTAAGGATTAAAATCAGTTTACATTTATAAATGTGGCCTTTTATCCGAAGCGGCATACAGATTAGGTGCCACAGCAGATTGTACTCTATTCCTCTTTCTACAACCACCATAAACACATATTAGAAGTACAAACTCTCAAAATATTCTACTTAAATTCAGTACTTGAATAAATGGACAGTACAGTACTTGGTTACTTCCCACTTCTACTCCAGCTAATACTTAACTTTCACCCGTACTGAGGCTCAGTGTTACTGGAGATATTTCACTTTATCTACAGTCCTGCACTCGTGAAGGTGTCTGACTTCATGGCTCAATCAGGAAGCTTGTTCAACTTTGAATTACTGAGAAAAGAAGAATAGAAGTAATGGAGGAAAGGAAATAAGGATTTTAGAAAGACAGGCGGGTCAGTACAGTCCACAGTACTGTTAGTGCTGTGTTGTGGTCCATATGCACAGGGTGGTACAGTATAAATGCAGCTGCTCTCAGAGGATGACATCATATTGCAGGGTCTTATTAAAGGCCTGCCTATAAAAATAACCCTCCCATCCACTATTTCCATCTCTCCTCCTCTCCTTTGCTCCTTCCATTTCTCCCCACTTATCCTCACTCATTTGTTTCTTTCTGTTCTGTTTATCCTTCCTTAGCTACATGATCCATCCATTCCCGTCCTCCCTTTACATCTCCACAGCACTCCCCTGTTCATCAGGCCTGTTGCTTGTGTGGCTGCAGGTGTAAAAGCATTTTATTGTAGTAATGAATGTATTCACAGATCAAACAACACAAATCCATAACAAAATAACAACAACAAAAAGACATGTTGTTTACGAGAGCTTCAACACAAGCCAAATAAACCAAAGTTAAAACAGCCACCAGCTCTTATGTTTTCAGTTTTATCCAGTTCAGCTCATCTCAGTCTAAATGTGTTGTGTAATTCCGGTACGACAGGAAAAGCAAGCTGCCCAGACAGTGGGTTAATGGGTGTGACATACTGCTTTTAACCGGTGTTTATCAGAAAAGCAAAACCAAAATGAAGGTGATTCAACCTCTAAATCTTAAGTACATCTTCCTCCTCCTTTCTGCCGGCCTTAACCCTAGAACGATAAAGTAATGGTGAAGTGACACTGAACCCCAAATTGCTGCCAAGTGACATGAACAATGTAGCCTACAGTATAGGGGTGGGGAGGTTTTTTTTCAGATTAGGTTTTAAATTTTTTTTAAACCTAAAATACGCAGATTTTATAAAAGCATTAGAAAGGTTGAAACTGATTTTCACTTGGATTTCTCCCCACACTCAAAAGTTATTCTGTTTCCTGCTGCAAAGGTAACTTCATTCAAATAGTGGTATTGACATCAGAAAAATAAGATTTTTTTCTTTTTTGGTCAGGTATTGTTGGAGATTATCCACGTCAAGATAAAAACACAAAATCACACCGTCATTTTCAATTTTTTATACCTACAAAAACAAAAATGTTTTAGACTCCATTGAAGAAATGAATAAAGGAAAAATAATTAAATTCTGATTTTTACAGTTTATTTATCTATTAATTCATTGAGTCATTTGTTTAAAAACAAAAAAGAAAAGAAAAAATATATTTTCACGTGTCCAAACTACTGGGCAAATATATTGCACGTGATTCCAGAAAGTGAAATCAATGGCGCCGTGTGGCGTGACTGAATGACAGCTCAATTAAACTGCCACTAGTAGCCTACTTTCCACTGCTGCACCAACACACAGATACACAGTAACACACACACATAGTCATACGACAGACGTCAGGCTGCACTGGAACAAACAAACTAAATCAGTGCATGTGCCTTATGACCCAGAGCCTGTTGGCTTCTGCTCTAGTGTTTTCTGTGTCGAAGCTGTAATAGGATGCTGATTTCCGGTCATGTATGGAGACTTGGAGACTGAGGGCAGAGGGGTCTATGGTAATGACTTTACAGTGCACAAGGTTTCAATTCCATGGGGACATATTTCCAATTTTAAGTACATGGTTCAATAATTCCCTTTGCGTGTGTGTGTGTGTGTGTGTGTGTGTGTGTGTGTGTGTGTGTGTGTGTGTGTGTGTGTGTTATGTCAGCACTCTTGTAGCTGCTCACTCTAAGCTCAGTCTAGGCTTGAACCTCTTCATCCATGCAGGTTTAGATCTAAGTATTCTTCAGAGAGTTTTCAAGGCTTTAACATTAAAGGTGCAGTAGGTAAGACTTCTAAAACTAACTTTCTGTCATATCTGCTGAAACTGACCCTATGTTCTAGTAGAACTACATGAAGCAGGGAATTAAAAAAAGAAAAATCTGGCTCCTCTGGCTCCACCTACAGCCTGTAGTGCGATTTGCAAAAATCCACCTCTCCGTGTCCAGATGCACCAATCAAGGCCAGGGCTTGTCAAGGCTAAGTCCTGGATCTTCGCAATCCTACTTACAGTACAGTTTTCCTTGAGCTGTTTGGAGCAAAATATTAGGCTGTTAATTTAAAAAGTATTTTTATGCTGCTTTTTTTAAATTATACGTAAAAATAGAATTACGTATTTCTTGTCACAATGTGACTGTGGATTGTGATTGGATGAGAGACATATGGAACTGCGTTAAGCCTTTTTTTACCATAAGAGGGCAAGTTCATCATATTCTATCGTGTCAGCAACTATTGCTTTACTCTTCTTTTAACTTAGTGACACAGAATCAAGAACATGGGCATTCGTTTTAAGTCATTTTTCTTGCCACCTGTAAAATTCTTCTTTTTAACTTTGGTTTATTCTGCCACCTAAAGGAAAACAAATGTCTTTTTGGCTGAAACTTCTGTAGAGCTACAGACTGATGTTGATTCTCAAGTGTTGATGCCAGAAATACTGTATCCCTTATTGGAGCTTCAATGTTACCAGAAAATTGTCAACATGGATGTGCTTCTTCTATAGTTTGATATAATGAAGCTCTTATTATGGCACAATAAGGGCAGGTGCCTTTTAAAACTGTCAACACTAGTTAGACGTGCAACATCATTACAGGTGCATGAGCATTTTCACTTTCTGTTTGTGTGTTTAAGCCAGACTGATCTGTCTAACATGACACAACATGCACACAAAAGACCATTAATTAACCTACTTTGTTTCTTGGCAGAAAATACAGCTCAAACTAAAGGGTCTCTCTTTTGGGAAGTATTGTGCATGTTCACAAGTACTTTCCTGCATCACAAGAATCATTTGAATTCCTAAAATGGCTATAATTACCATTTACGGCCAAAGGTACCATGAATCATGAGGAAATCCCAACAGTATTGATAATCAGTGTCTTAACAGTGTCTACACATAATGTGGGAGGACTAGTAACAGCTAACAAAAACGTGCCAGATTGGCGTACTGTACTATTATGCCTGCACAAATTATATACAACTTGCCAAAAAGCTTTAAAAAATAAAACATTTATTTATCATTATTATCTGTCTCGGATAGATAGTTTTTTTTAACTTAATTAAAACAGGAACACTCAACACAGAACAAATGGAAATACAAACTAGTGAGTACATAAAGTTTCACCAGTCAACTTTCAGGGAAAGTTGCGTCACTGTGTGTGTGTGTGTGTGTGTGTGTGTGTGTGTGTGTGCGTGTATGTACGTCAGGTAAAGGTGTGTATGGAGGCAGGTCTGGGCAGTTGGGTGGGGTCAGGATAGAAAACCAAGAGAGGAAAATCACTTACGACAGAGCGAGAGAGAGAGAGAGAGAGAGAGAGAGAGAGACGGTGTGTGAGAGCATGTTCCCCAAGGAAAAAGGACTCGTGGGGGTTTGAAAACAAGCTGTTTAATACGAGAGACCAAATCTAATAGTTTGTATGTTTGATATGAAGTCTGTATTTGAGGAAAGGAGACAGAGGGAGCGATGCAGAGACCCAGCAGCTGTCATGTAAGTGTGTGTGTGTGTGTGTGTGTGTGTGTGTGTGTGTGTGTGTGTGTGTGTGTGTGTGTGTGTGTGTGTGTGTGTTGTGTGTGTGAGTGTGAGTGTGTGTTGTGTGCAAGTTGTGGTGCAGGCGGTTGTGCTGACTCTGCATCCTGTCAGGTTGTTACCAGATCGTTCTGTCCTTCACTTTTCAATTTTCCAAACTTTCTGGGCTCGCTGTCGGGGTTAAAATGACCGATCAATCATTTGATTATCTGTCAGATATCTGAATAAAATGAAACTATTAGTTCTCCCTGGTACCTGTCTTGGTATCCTAGTTTTGTAACCTTCTGTGTTTTGGGTCACCTTCACTCAATTTGGTTTTAAGAACATTGCGTGTTGTCGGTTGTCACAGATTGTAAGTCCTATGAGGCAAATTAGTTTTTTTTTGTTTTTTTTAAAGTAGGATTGCTGCTTGTTTAGGAAGTTTTTTTATTTCTGTTACTGGCTCCTATAAAGCTTTTTATTTTACTAAGCTTTTTATGTCCTGTAAGTTGTATTGTGCCTTATCATGTGTCTTATCTAATCATATAGTTTTTTTTTTTTTATTAGAATCAGAATCAGAAAAGGTTTTATTGCCACAATAAGTACGCTTATGTGGAATTTGCCTTGGTAAAAGGCATACAAATAATAAACAAACAAACATATTAAACATTAATATTATATAACATTATATACATTAACTACTACGCATTGCCAGAGCGCTGCGGAGGAGGGTCTGGCTAGTCCACACAGCATTCCGGGATGGGAGAGAAACCAGTTTATTGGCATTTCTTTAAACCAATCACAATCGTCTTGGGCGGGGCTAAGCCCACAATGTCGCTGCCTCTGCAAAATAGCCTCGGGAAAGAACTTGTTTTGGTGGAACATGTGTATGTTCAAAAGCTGTTTTAGTCATGCAACAGAAAACTCTGATTGGACAGATAGTCTAGCTAGCTGTCTGGATTTACCCTGCAGAGATCTGAGGAGCAGTTAACCACAGTCCTCATAGTTTAAAATGCCAACACAAAGAAAGTGGAAGGTGACGGACATCCCGAAAGTGGAACTTCGTCGATATAGACTGCTCTGGAGTGACGGCAATATTTGTCATTGCTGTATCCATGCCTTTGAGCTTTGACCCCATCATTGTTTGTTTTAGGTAATAAGGAACTGTTCAACTTTTATGATTGTTGTCAGTCTTGAGGTTTTAGGTGTCAGCTATGCTCCCATAACTAGAACCACTAACATTTATGGTCTGTATAGCTGTCGTCATAGCTAAGGATTGATGAATGAAGACACTGACGTCTGTTTTTCTGTGTTTTTCCATAAAGTCAACCACTTTATTCAGTTCTGTTATTTCTGTATTTATTATCGCAGTTCTCCAGAGATCAGTTCATCGTGGACTGTCCTTCAGAGAAACTTCGCAGAGAGCTGGAGGAAGAACTGAAGATGAACTGCGAGGAGCCGAGAAGCCATGCATGGTACCACGGCGCGATTCCCAGACAGGTAACACGCACACAAAAATCTGAGTCATGAGTCCCTCCCTTTAAATCATAGTTAAAAACTTGTTGAACCAGATCACCTATTATTAGACTGCCACACGGCACACACAGTGCTTACAGAAAGGTTAAAGCTTAAATAGTGGCTCCTGCAGCAGAGCATGGTTTATAACGTCAGGTGACTGTACAAAAAGCCCTTTCTGTATAGTGTGTGTGTGTGTGTGTGTGTGTGTGTGTGTGTGTGTGTGTGTGTGTGTGTGTGTGTGTGTAAAAGAGAGAGAGAGAGATTGAGTTCCTTCTGAAAGCCAGCTCTGAGATGTAATCATTTTAATAAGCTGCTTCCTTTGGCTACACTAACCTAAACCACCATTATATACTATACAAACACTTGCTTAATTAAAGTCTGTAACTTTGTGAAGTGTGTGTGTGTGTGTGTGTGTGTGTGTGTGTGTGTGTGTGTGTGTGTGTGTGTAAGAGAGAGAGAGAGAGAGAGAGAGAGAGAGAGAGAATGAGAGAAAGAAGAGAGGCAGTGAATGTAACAAGATTGTAATGGATACAAAGATAAAGAGACATTTTCAGCTCCTTAGTTACCTGTCTAACGCAAATATAATTTTTATTTTTCTGATGTATCATGACGTCCCTCAGATCCGCTTTTGATTGGGTTTTGATTCAATGAAGTAAAGGCTTTTTTTTTTAAATACAATTTTTGACATCTATTCTTGTTCTATTCTGATGAGTTTTTAAAACTGTCCCTTATGACTCAAACTGCTTGTTTTATTTAGTCAACAGTCTAAAGCCCAATTATATTGAGTTTAATATCATATATGACAAAGAAAAGCATCAAATGTTTAATATTTTGTCCTACAAAAAAAGACAATTAAATATTCTTTTGTTCTAGTTGTTGCTAATTAATTTTCCATCGATATGCTAATTAATACAATTTAATTGGTATAGCTCTGTTTGCATGCATTAAAATATACACATCTTGGAATTGAAAGTTAATTCTTAACCTTGGAAACAGTAGTTTGACAAAGAAAATCTAAAACTAACTTATATTAATGTTAACTGAAGGTCTATTTATTTGCTTTTTCCTGGAGCTTTCAACCAAATCGTGTGGTGTTGCACAACAGATGGAAGTAGCTTAGTTGTCACGCATAAAGCTCACTGACCCAAGTCTTAAATCTTTCAGTTGGGATTCGGCTAAAATGTCCAGAAAAAGCTGGTAAATGGACCTGGAGTCATTATATAACTCTGTATGGGTTCAAAATAAGAGCACATTTCCCATCTGAAAGTTCAAATCTATCGGAGGATTTTCTAGCTGGATAAATACTGTGAGAGGTTGAGGTTTTAAATATCTCCATGTCTCACGTAACCGCTACAAACCATCCGGCACTGAGCTCATAAAGAAGGTAACAGTGTAACAGCCGACCATCATTAGATTTAATGAAATGTTTGGTCTGTGAACAAGCACGGTGTGCCTGCGTGTGTGTGTGTGTGTGTGTGCGCGCCCGTATGTAAACCTCTGTATTGTTCCAGGTTGCAGAAAACTTGGTGCAGCGTGACGGAGATTTCCTGATCCGTGATTCTCTGTCCAGTCCGGGAAGTTATGTCCTGACCTGCCAGTGGCGAAATACTGCCCAGCACTTTAAAATCAACAAGAGGGTAAAATAATGTTTATGAATTCATATAAAACTGACAAACACTTAGTAGTAGGAAGGTGCATAATGTAATACTTTGGTTTGGTGGTGGAACCCATTCTGACACTATCTCACACATAGTGTGTGTATATATATATATATATATATATATATATGTGTATTGACCGGTAGTGTGTGTGTGTGTATATATATATATATATATATATATATATATATACACACACACCGGATCAAAAGTTTGGGGTCACTTAGAAATTTCCAATCCGTTCCATTACAGACCATTACCAGCTGAGATCAATTGCATTTTTTTTTTTTTTTTTAACCAGGGCAGCAGTTATCAGATGACATTATGTGCTTACATAATTGCAAAAGGGTTCTCGATCGTTGTGTAGAAAGAAGTGGCTGATCTTTAATGCAATATCTACACTGCCCATTATCAGCAACCATTCATCCAATGTTCCAAAGGCACATTCGGTTTACTAATCTGATATCATTTTAAAAGGCTAACTGAGGAAACATTGTCACACGTCACTCTTTGTTTGAACTGGTAACGACAGACAAATGGAACCTGTGACAGTTGGTCGCTTCATTTTAAGGGTGTCACAGATAACAAAAGGTTGGGAACCACCGAGTAATAACTAATAAATACGTCATTTCTTTTTACATCTCTCCTCCAGGTAGTGATTTTGAACGAAGCCTACTCCAGAGTGGAGTACCGGCTGGAGAGGGACGGGTTTGAACACGTCCCTGCACTTGTGAGATACTATGTCGGCAACAGAAAACCTGTCTCCCAGGTGGGTTTGGTCGAATATTGTTATGGATAACATCTTCATAGCTTCTTGGATACAGTTGATTAGTTGGTGGTCAGTAAAATATGTAGGTTGGTTTTGTTTTCCTAATTGGAAGCTATAAAGCAAGCACAGACTTGGTTGTTGATATTTAATCAGTCCCTCCAGAAAAACACAATTATGGAATCGCATAATTCAATGCATAATTAGCATATTTATGCAGGGGCCGCATTTTTTCAAATATGCCGCACTTTCGCCGCATAAATTGCAGATTTCCGCGCAAAATATGCAGGGCTTGCATGATTTCATAATCCCCGCATTTTCGTTGCAAAAAAAAGTCCCATATATCTTAGCAGAAAGTTGAAAAACCTTGCATTTATTTCACACAAGAGCAGCCATTTTCCCCTGTTGCCATGGGAACGTTATGAAGTGACGTAATTACGCGACGTGAACTTCATCGAAAAGCAGGGTCTTGGGGGAATCACTTTTCTTTCTCTTTTTCATCAAACTGTAGTTTTTGCAAGTTCCCGCAATTTTTGCAAGTTCCCGCAATTTCATCTCATAAAATTGCATAAATATGTCGCATATTCCATCGCATTTTTTAAGAAAACGTGCCGCATAATCAAGGATTTTTGAGCTCAACAGTCACAAAAAAACTCTGCATTTTTCTGGAAGGACTGTTAAAAACTTAATGCACAGTACTTGGCTAGATAACTGTCAAATGCCATCCAAAGATTTAATCTTGTTTACACAAAATGATCAATACAATTCTTGACCGCCTTTTATATATAGGCCTATATATAAGTATAACATTTTTGTTGTAAAAGTAAATTTTTTGATATCCCTTATTTCACTAAGAGAGACTGTTTGATGAAAAACAAAACTTGTTGAGTTTAATGTCATCTCATCTTCTATCTGTGCATTTAAGGTGGTAGGAGCCATTATCTTCCAGCCAATTAACAGGGGACTGCCGCTGCGCTGTCTGGAGGAAAAATACGGGTTGTCCAGCCACCATCGAGAGGTGCTCATGGCGCAGGAGAGGCGGAATCAGAAGCGCCGCAGCCTCAACATTACCAACGGACACACACACGACAACACACACACCGTGCACGACAGCACACACGGCCGGGACGACGCCGTGAGCCGGGGCAGCCAGCTCAGGTTGGTACCCAACTAGAAACCCACACAAACACACTGATTAACCCCAGTATTCCTCAGTGGCTGGAATAATGTGTGTGTTTGTTGTTTCTAGACGATCACATATTAAGCGTGTATAATTTGTTAGACTTGACAAATACTGGGTTAAAGACTGTTGTGCTTTTTAGCTCCAAGGGACACAAGCCTATTACTGAAAGTGCGTAGTGGGCTACAGACCAAATAACAAGCTGTCTGCTATATTTGAATAATGGAGACCCACCTTTACTCAGTCATCCTCTCTCTCTCTCTCTCTCTCTCTCTTTGTTTCTCTTTCTCTCACACTCTCTGAAAGACTTAAATCAACCCTTTAAATCCCTTCCTGCTTTTAAGCTTTTAACACGTAGCCTCGAGCTGTTAAGATCATCATCCAGGCAGTGGGCTGTATATACAACATGTTCCATATGTATCGTAAGTCCTCTATAAATAAAGAAATGGTGTGTGACTTTTCTGCTGAAGGGGACAGTAGTGTGTAATTTCACAAGTGCATTGAGCTTAATGTATGGAGTTCATATCTGTCTGAGTAAAGAGAGAGGGAACGAGGAAAAAAGATAAATATGTGGTCCAGAGTAGAACAGAACAAAGAGATCAGAGTGGTATAAGGAAGGAAGAGAAATATGAATTAAAAACTCAGTTTTGTCTTTCTTTGTTTCATGTTCATTAATGTTACTTTGTATTCTCACTGTGTTAAGCTTTTCATTATTATTACAAAAAGGGTTTGCTTTATTTCTCCCTTTTGTATTTGTAGGTGTTTTATGTGTATTGATAATTGGACACTCACCTTTCACTCAGGTCAAAGGATCGCTGTGGCAGCCAACCAGCAAGTCTCAATCAGGTCCAAGAGAGGCGACGCCCGCTCAAGGCGCACCAATCAGAAAGCTACCTGCCTCTTGGTAAGTAAAAGTGAAAGAAAAAAAGGCGTCCGACCTTTAGCTTTCTCATTTTATGCCGTGATTGGCCAGGTGTGCAGAGGTGTAAAAGTAAAGTACGTTTTCTGCGTACAGCCGAGTGCAACACTGAATGCCTTTTAGTTTAAACGTGTGTGGGATTCCTTGCTGTCTTTTCTTCTTGTTTTTAAGCGTGTGTAAACCCTTTGCCTTTATTCAAGTCTTGTTTGTATGTTTGAAGCATACTGGAGTCTCTATTCACTCTTTATTGTGCTGTACATGATTTTTTTTATAAACTATATATTTATATTTAATATATATTTAAGATGATAAAATCTAATGGTCTGAGTGGTAAGGATTTTGACCAGATTATTTTATCACCCATTTCCTCTTTTCTCCATTTTTTGAGTTATACATTCTGTTTGGTTTACACATCTATTTTCCTTTATTCTATTCTTTTCTTTCTGTGACCACCTCTACTTGTCTTCTCCTCATCTCCCCAGGATCCAAAGCGCAGCCCCAGCAGTCTGCTGACCCCTCTCTCCCGAGCCCAAAGTCTCCAGTCTTTCGGACGGGCAGTGAGCCGTTGCTGAGTCCCTCAGTCTCACGGAGATCTGCCGAGCTTCTGGCAGGTCAGTAGGAGGATCAAATCCAACGTTACACTAATCAGCTTATTAACACTCAGAGACCTCAGTAACTTTTCCTGCTACAGATTTCCAACCGTGGTCAGGAAGCTATATCTCTCTAGAGTCCTCGCTCCAAAGCTAATCACCGTCACTCTCTCACTCGCTCTACCACACACTCCCCACACGCACACACATGCCGACCCTGCTATTCTCTTAAAGACATCGTCGCACACATATACACTTCAGGCCACTTACGTAGGCTATGGCGAAAGCTCCGCGTGGAGCCTCCGCAAAACCATACTTTTATCTTAAGTAGAGATGCACCGATTACAACTTTCTAGGCCGATTCCGATTTCTGATTTTCTTTGAGTTAGGCCAGCCGATACCGATTTCATTTTTTCTAACCACTTTACAGCACACACAAATATTTATTTTCTGTCTTTTCTTTAATAGAACATTTTGCACAGAACATAGAAAATTTTTTGAAGAGATAATGGATCACTAAAAAATAGAACTATATAAATGACTCATGGTGTGGGAAATTCCCACACATCTAAAGTGCAATGTTAGAACAATTTCCTTCTTTTCACATCCAATATCCAACTAAAGAATTGTGATTTTGGTTTTTGGTGTCGTCCCTCCACGCCCTACTTTTTCCTTGCAGGTGATGCATATTGCAAACGTGTTATCTTCTGCACACATGCTGAAGAATTTCCAAACCACTGACATGTTGCAGGTTAATCCACGAGGTTCCCTACATAGAGCCGACACGCGCTTCACACCGCGAGCGGGTACGCGCGACACAGCGGAAAAGTTGAGAGAAAGGAAAAAGAGAGTGTGCTGTCGCGTCCGTGTGTGCGTAGCATCGACCGGCATGAAATCGGCATATGTCAGACTGACCTGCCGGTCGCCGGTCATGGCCGAACACGTGAAAACCGCCCAATTCCGGTCACCGGCCGGTCTATCGGTGCATCTCTAATCTTAAACTGTCTCCCTACATGCTCCTGCCATTGTTTGCATGCAGATAGGAAATTCAATTTAACCCTGTCCTTTTTGTGCTTTCACACATTCTTTGGTTCTCGGATTCAAATTTGGCAAATAAAGTAAAGTAAATAAAACACAGTTCAAAACAATCAAGTCTATGTGATAAAAGGTGTTGGGTGATAATGTGATAAAAGGTGTTGGGTGATAATGTGATAAAAGGTGCTAGGTGATGATGGGATAAAAGGTGTTGGGTGATGATGGGATAAAAGGTGCTAGGTGATGATGGGATAAAAGGTGTTGGGTGATGATGGGATAAAAGGTGCTGGGTGATGATGTGATAAAAGGTGTTGGGTGATGATGGGATAAAAGGTGTTGGGTGATGATGGGATAAAAGGTGTTGGGTGATGATGTGATAAAAGGTGCTGGGTGATGATGTGATAAAAGGTGTTGGGTGATGATGGGATAAAAGGTGTTGGGTGATGATGGGATAAAAGGTGTTGGGTGATGATGGGATAAAAGGTGCTGGGTGATGATGGGATAAAAGGTGTTGGGTGATGATGGGATAAAAGGTGTTGGGTGATGATGGGATAAAAGGTGTTGGGTGATAATCTGATAAAAGGTGTTGGCTGAGGATGTGATGACAGTATTGTCCATGTGTTTACAGGCGAGGCCATCCGGGGCTCTGATAGCCAGTTGTGTCCCAAACCGCCTCCCAAGCCGAGCAAGGTGCCGCTTGCTCGACTGCCTCGCCCCCCCTGCCTTCAGCCACTAGCCCCCCCCTCCAGCTCCTCCAGCCTCACAGACTACTCCTCCACCTCCCCCCGGTTAACAGCACCTCCCCTGGACTCCGCGTGTGTGGAAACTCTTGGTTCTACATGGAGGAGTGGAGGTAATGAAATGCATTTTTGACATATCAGTAGGTGCACATTTGCTGTTTTTCTTTACTGGGAGCACTTTTATCATCAATAAATCCTTATCCTGTTAGTTTCAAAGATGTATAACAACTGTATAACATATTAACTAGTACAGGGAACATTAGCTGCCTGTACAGACTTAACCACTGCATTTTACTTTGTCTGCCAGCATGTTTAGTAGTAATTCATTATTCCAAGATAGGTTCCCCCAATGCTAGCCTTGTACAGTACACTTAAATTAGCTATTTTTATGGTGTTACATGTTTGAAGTTGTTAGTGAAACCAGATCCAAACAGTTAATTGTATAGGCCATTTTAATTAGCCTAATCAACTGAATTAGAACATATATTGGATTTTATTTTCAATTTTTAGTTGTTGACACTTATTTTTCTGCCAAGTGGGAGATGGGGTATTGGTTCACTAAATGTCGATTTAGATTTTGTGTGTGTGAAATGAAATATTTTCTAAGGCTTTAGTTGTAAATCCCCCTTCACCGCTTGTAAGCCTGCGGAAAAAAAAACAATGAAAGATTTTCAGAATTTCTATATAAAAATTGAAGTGACAGGCTATTTAAACATCACAGTACCCGTTTTTGCTTTGATTTCATTTGAGTTCACAAATTAAAGTTTTTCTCGTGCATTATTTTCACAGGGTTACAAAGGGTGAAATAAAACTCATTTCACAAGCTTAAAATCCTATTGCCCCGGGGTGACCTCTAGCTCCCCCAGTAAGAGCGTTTGCCCCATGAAGGCTGAGTCCTGCAGTGGTGCGGGTTTGAAACATTGCTTTACTAATTTTAAAAAGCCTTCAGCCTTATGTTATTTTCTTCATTTTCAGAAGAAGTTCACAAAATGCTTTCAGCCCAATTGAAGTGTCTTGTCTAGTACCAATTTTACTTTATTTAACCTTTTATTAACATAAACTTTTTATTTTCTGTTTTTAATTGCTCTGGGTGCTCATATTCCATTTTAATAAGGCATTGCATTATTATTATATGGACTATGGCCGGAACATTTACAGTAATATTTATTATCTATTATTTATTAACTCTTCCTCTAAACACAATTTCTAAAAAGAAATTTAAAGTATGTACCTATTAAAAGTGTGATTGTTCTTCCACAGCCACCACAGGCCCTGCTGTACCTCCAGTCAAACCCCTGAAGTTCCTCCATCAGCTCCTGCCTGCAGACTCTCACAGCTCCTCCACTTCGGTACTTCCACCTGCTGGACTGGGTCAGTATTCAGATTCGGAGGCGAAAACAGGACGGACTGAACGCCTGCAGCCGAGCCCTGCAGACCTGAGGTCCTGCAGCCCGCTGGTTTGGGAGGAATCAAATCCCCCGAACCCCACCACGGACCCTGGCCTCCAGCCTCTGCTCTGCAGCTACGTGGAGAGACTGAGGAGAGAGGGGGAGGCAGGGAGAGAGGAGGAGGAGGGAGAGGAGGAGAAGGAGACGGGAGGGAGTAGAGGACTGGACAGAAGCTCCTACCATCACGCCATCGCTGCTTTAGAAAACACCAGCGAGGAAGAGGAGGAGGACGCAGGGAGGGAGGAGGACAGGAGGAGCGGTTTCCAGCGGCCCGTCGAAGAGACGGAGTCGACGTTCCGGCCGGCCGAGTTCCAATCTCGCCTTCTGCCCTCGGAGAACAAACCGCTGGAGATGGTGGTGCTGAAGAGAGCCAAGGAGCTGCTGCTCAGACACAATCACCATAGCATCGCCAGACACCTGCTGATGGCCGACTGCCAGGTACGCACGCACACACACACACACACACACATGCACACACACACACGCACGCACACACACACGCACACACGCATGCACACACACACACACGCATGCACACACACGCACACACACACGCACACACACACGCACACACACATGCACACAAACCAACAATATAATTCAGTGTAATTATCTAACAGCATTTTTAATTTCTCTATAAAAGCTCTGTTGTTTAATGAATATTATTAATATCATTAAAAATATTGGAGGTAAATTAAATTGCCAAAGCATTTTCACCTCCTTTTTCTCCTTACATTAACCCTGTGAATAAAACAGAATTTTTTTTTTTTAGGAGGATTACAATTTGAGAATTTCAAATCTGAAATTCGTTATTGTGACACGATAAAAACTGAGCCGGACATTTTAAAGTCCAAACATGAACTTGTCATTGCTCTGTCGGTGCTTTATCAGTCAGGCTCCACTGGGAAGCACATTTTAAAGCCATGTCGCATCAAGAATAGTTAGTTAGAACATAACAAAAGATGCCAAGTTTTACACCAGACAGATGGAGAAAAGCTTTTTTACTGGTTCTGTGACACACAGAATTAGATTTCTCTCCTGCAGCTGATGCAATAAAAGGATCCTCCTGACTCGGAGAGAATCACTGAGAAAGAAAACAGCCTCGAGCCAAACACAATATTACAGCTAATCAACACACACGCACGCACACACACATATACACACACACACACACACACACACTAGATAGACAGAATAAGAGAGAAAGCTACAACAGAAAACCTTTCTCTTCCAGGTTGCGAGGATAGTCGGAGTGACTTCAGAGGTTAAAGGTCTGATGGGCGTGTCCTCCGGTCTGGAGCTGGTGACGCTGCCACACGGGAGACAGCTGAGGCTGGACCTCATGGAAAGGTACACTTCAAACACAAACATCCAACACACACACACACACACACATACATACACGACAGCACAAATGTTGCATACAGATACAAAATACAAAACACAATTCCAGGAAGTTCAGGGTCCCTATAAAAAAGATCATTTACACACTTCAAGCTCACAGTTTACATATTTGTTTTCAGAAATTTGTGTTATTTCAATTTTTTCGGGTAAAATACTGCATGATTTTCAGACCTCTGTCGGACAGCCTCTGTAAACACAGAGGCTGTCCGCCTCCACACAGTCACTGACGGATCGGATTACAAACTGTCAAAACAAAAAGCAGATCCCGTTGCTGTTCGGCTCGCGTTGATTATCCACCTCTCCTCTGTCCGCCAGGCACCACACCATGGCGATAGGCGTTGCCGTGGACATTCTGGGATGTACGGGCAGCGTGGACGAGCGGGCGTCCACCTTAAATCGCATCATCCTGGTCGCGCTGGAGCTGAAGGACACGGTGGGTGACCTGTTCGCTTTCATGGCCCTGATGAAAGCTCTGGACCTGCCGCAGGTAACACACACACATACACACCCCCCCACACACACACACACACACACACACGCACACACTCACACTTTGATTTGATTTATTTAATTGTATCAAGAATGCCATAAACATGAAACAACATCTAATACAATCGAGGATAAAAACACAATAAAGTCCAGGACTCTCACATACTCACATATTTTTTTGACATTCAGAAACCACGTTTGACCACTTCAGTCTATGTAATTATCTCTGATATTGTTAAATAAAATGTTTGATGAGACACTGTCGAGCTGATGGGTTGTCCTCTGCAGATCAGCCGTTTGGAGGAAACATGGACGGCTCTGCGGAGGAGCTACACACAGACCGCCATCAACTACGAGAAAACACTGAGACCTTTCTACAAGAATCTGTATGAGGGCACAGGTACTGAACACACGCACAAACACACACACACACAACACACACCAGTTATAGATGAAATCAAATCACATCACTACAACATATTGACCAAAGGAGCATTACTGAAACAGCTCAAACACTGAATCAATAAAAGGAAAGAAACAGCCAAACCCCTGCAGGAACCAGACCCTGATGTTGCTTCCATGTGCTTGTCAAATCTACCTTCTCCTAGACGCCACGGATTTATGTGTATTTTAAACAGAAATAAAACAACGAGGTTGTGAGGCAGCTAGTTTCTCTCCGGTTGTTTTAATCCCGCAAGGGGACACAACTATTGGCAAATACTACCACTGGACTGGACAGACATTTTCAAACCTACAAATAGGGACTAAAAAAATACTTTATGCAAGCTCACAGAGATGGCGGGATGAATATACCTTTAATCAAGAGGTTCAACCTCTCTCCCCCCCCCCAATTTCACCAGGTGTAAAAGTCTTGATATTAAAATTGCAAAGAGGGCCGCATAAAAACAATTTTACAACAATTTCTACAAAGTACATCAACAGGCTAAGACAGTATAACACATAGTATAACATATCCAGTAAGGACGCGTCAACAGATTTCCAAAACTATAAAAAAATTTACAAGCAAATGTATTGACTATTTTTTCAGACAATTAAAGTGACTTGAATTCACCAAAAGTAAAAACCTCTGACAATTTTAAGTCCCTTAGTAGGAAGCAGCAGTGTATTTCTTTATGTTTTAGTTTTATACACATATCACATGATTCCTAATAAGAATGCCTTTAAGAGCTACAGTACGATTCATGCGTAGTGACTGGACTCGGATGATTTTAAATGATACCGTCCTGGGAGTGAAGTGTTATATCCCCAAAATGAAACAGTGCGTAGTGTAATTATTATAATATTTCAGAGACGACAGAACGGTTTTATAAGTTTAAGAGATACAGGAAGGTTTTTCCAATTTTAAACAATCCACCGACATCCCTCCTCCTCTTCCTGCAGCTTCCTCCCCTGCGGTGGTCTGCGTCCCCCTCCTGCTGCCCCTCCTCACTTTGATGGAGCGTTCGTCAATCACACCCGAGGGGGCGGAGCTCTGGGAGACCAGCGACCAGGGCTGTGACATCATGCTTCGCCACCTGGAGGACGCACGCTACGTTGCACACAACGCAAACACCTACACGGCCAACGCACAGGAGCTCTTACAAGGTTAAAAACAAGAAAAGGCACAAAGTTATACACAAAGACGCGTATATCTTTTGTAAATTAATTTTTAAAATTAAAACAAACCAAAACAGAGGATGTCAATAACTGCTGTGTTGTTGTTTTTTCCCCTGTCTTCAGGGTTCACGTGCGATGAAGACCTGTTGGAGGTGTTCAAAACAGACTTTCAGCTGCGGCTGCTGTGGGGAAGCCGTGGAGCTTCAGTCAACCAATCGGATCGTTACAACAAATTTAACCTCATCCTCACTGCCTTGTCACGAAAACTGGAGCCCCCGCCCAAAACACAAACTTTAATTTGACTTCACCTGACGCAACAACTCTGACATCCGGACGCACTCTGGACTTCGGTAGAACATCAGGTGGATCAGAAACCAGCTGTTGATGGAGAGAAATCAACTCAACGAGGCAGAAAGTTGATCAGAGCACGACCGGTTGGTAGTCCGAGGAAGAAGATACGTTTCTAAATCAAACTTCACGCAGGCTCTCCTGCAGCTGAACACGATGCTGTCAGTAATCCAGCAGCTGTTCAGTCGCCTTATTTCTCCAGATAAAGACTCTCAAGGTTCCAGACTTTTCATTCACTTAAAGGTGCTGTAGGCAGGATTGTGAAGATCCAGGACTTAGCCCAAAAAAAAATGTTTAACATCGACAACTTCTCAGTCCCCCCTTTCTGCTAAAGCCCAAAATGGTCTCCTAAGCCCCTCCACCACAAGGGAGAATGAATGTGTGCATGAGCAGTGAATAGGCTTGTTCGAGATGAACTGCGCCTCGCCTGTAAAGTAGACGAGAGCAGGCGGCAGCAGCCGGGGGCGGTGACAAAAGTCGGCTCTAAAGTCGGACAGTTTTCCAGCTGATTCCAGCAGCATTCAGGCTGAACAGGAAGTGACACAAACACTGTGGTCCGATTCCGATTTAATAAAATGTTATCAGACCCATATATCAGCTCCTACACAGTCTCCAGTTGATTTTATTATGACAGAGTAGCTGTCAAAATTCTCTACATGCGATCTGTTGCTGATTTTAATTACCAACAGACTGTAGATGATCCGTAACCTGAACAGATTTAGTCTCTCTGACTTCTAAACGTAACTATCGGCCTCACAACAGGTGTTCTGTATAGAATAAGCCGTTAAATCAGACAAATAGCAGTTAAAATCCCTCAGATTAAAAATCAATAAAAAAGTTTATATAAAACGTCATCATGTTGAGTCGATTCTGAACCAATCAGCTGTTCGATCAGCTGAGAGGCCGGCGTTTCCCAGCATGCCCTGGGTCCGTCTGCAAATCCCACTACAGGCTGTAGGTGGTGCCAGAGGAGCTGGATTTCTTTTTTAATTACCTGCTTCATGTAGTTCTACTGGAACATAGGGTCAGTTTCAGCAAATAAGACAGAAAGTTAGTTTTATGGCGCTTTTCCATCACATGGTACCTACTCGCCTCGCCTCGACTCTACTCGCCTTTTTTGGTTTTCCATTACGAAAAAAAGTACCTGGTACCTGCTAACAGGTACTTTTTTTAGTACCTGCTCAGTTGAGGTTCCAAGCGAGCTGAGGCGAGCCGAGAAGGTGACGTGAAACCCTGCAGGCTGCTGATTGGTCGGAAAGAAGCGTCACTGATCACTGCATTGCTAGCGAGAGACGGCATTTTTAAATAGTTTAGCCAGCGGTGTTTTTTTTGCTGCCAGAGACTCCACGCAGAGCTTTCTCCGTAGCATACAAGTGGCCTGATGGTTATACTGGTGCGCTGGTGTGTGCATGTGTGATGTGTGTGTGTCGAGTCGCCGTATGTGTGTGTGTGGGGAGCTAGTGAGCGGGGGAGAAGTGAGAGAGTGACGGCGATTATCTCCGCAGCGAGTAGCGACTCTAGAGTCATATATATGTGACCACGGTGGGAAATCTGGAGCAGTAAACGTTAACTATCTCTTTGATATCATGTTGTTTACGGAGACGGAGAACCAGGAAATGCGTCGGGGATGTCAATGGGAAAGCAAGCTACTAAGCCACGCCCACGGCAGTCACTATGACGACCAGCCACGCTGAGGCGATACTAAAATCTGCAATGGAAAACGGACACCCAGCGAGTCAAGGCGAGTAGAGTCGAGGCGAGTCGAGCAGGTACCATGTAATGGAAGAGCACCATTAGAAGGCTTACCTGCTGCACCTTTAATACTTGACAAAGTCTGTATTTGCTAGTCTGTAATAAACCTGCAACTTCAGTTTGTTTAAAGTGCACATCATCACCCTCAGTCTCTGCACAATTTCTGGGTTAAAATAAATCAGAAGACTCACAACTATGACACTTCACATGTAAAATAAAAATGCACACATACAGGCAGAATCTAAAACACACAGGGAACAATATAAATATAACATGATTGAGATTAGTATTATGCTTTACTCACTTATTTCCACTGCAGGAGATGCAGAAGCCACAGGTCACTTAAAGTGCTCATATTATGCTTTTTGGCTTTTTCCCTTTCCTTTATTGTGTTATATATCTTTTTTGTGCACGTTATAGGTTTATAAAGTGAAAAAGCCCAAAGTCCACCCCAAAGGGACTTACCATCTCCAACAGAAATCACTGTTCACAAACTGCTCCAAACGGCTCTATTGTAGTCCAGCCTTTACTTCCGTAACGAACGTGCGTCACTTTGTAACACACGTTATAATGCTCGCCTAGCTGCTAGCGTGGCACGCCCTCATACTCGGCTTCTGACTGGCTAGTAGTCCTTACCTAGGTATTGAGCATGTGCGACTCCCAACAAAGATGGAACAGAAGTGCGATGTCTCACTCTTTGGCTAAAACAGAGAGCTCAACACACAGGGTGAAAAGAGGAGCTGCAGCAATGTGTAGTACAACACAAATATGGTGCTTTTTTAAATTAAACCATGTAAACTTATTCTGGTACAACCTCTAAATACAATTATGAACATGAAGATGAGCATAATATGAGCACTTTAATTCCTCCATGTTCTTGAGGCAACAATCCTCAAAAAAAAAAAAAAGTAATGTGCCGTTTGTTTGGTGCTTGAAAAATGACATCTTCCAAAAGGTAGTGATGTTGGATTAGAAATGTTGCTCTTTTTCAAACAGGCTCTTGTTTAATATCAGTACCTAATTAACATAATTCTATGTTAAGACTAAAGGAGGAAAAACTGCAAATAGCTCCACATCTTAAAAGTAAAATGTAAGGATGTCTCCGTAAAGACGTTAATGTACTGCGTATTTATTCCTGGTAACAAACTGCTAGAAACTAAGACAACAGTTTTTTTAAACGGAGAAAGGAAATGTAACTACAAAGTTGACATCTGTGTATATTGTCTAGATATAATAATATATGTATTTAAGAGTTACAATGAGATTGCTGGCTGCATTTATCTCAGTGTGACCTTTGATACAAAACCACTAAGAAGTAAAATAAATAAATAAAAGATCTACAGTAGGCCTAGATCTGTTGTACTGTATTTACATACAGTAGGAGCAGAACATCTGATTTGTAGCAGCAATTCAAAACTCCCTGTACATGTGCAAATGTAGCTCTTTTTCCAGATGAAAATGTTTATTTTCTGCATAAACCTGAATGAAACGATTTTTAAAAAATGACAGAAGTACGTTAACATGCGAGAGACTAAAGTTGTACATAATTGAAATGTTAGTATGTAAACAATAGACTGTACATATTTTCTGTAGAAGACTGTAAAAAAAAAAAAGATGATGGTTTTAATAGGTTTATATTATTATAAACTGCTGTGGTAAGATTGAATAAATACTGTATGGTGTACAATCTGCGGAGGTCAACCGGCTTTGAATTTATTCACATCTTTTAGTTGAATCCTTCAACAAACAATGTCATTTTCTGCCTCTAGGGGTCTCTCAATCAAAACAATAACAAAAGACGGCGCAATGCCGTCACTGCGGTTAGTATTCCTACAGTGTTCAACATTCAGGAGTTTTTTAAAGGGAGCCGTATTATCCGCAGAGGACCCCTCCTCTCCGAAACGAATGGGCCCGGTCATTAAAAGCGGTGAAAACACCGAATAAGGCCGTTTCAAAACAAAAATCTGTGTTTCTCCGATGCTGTTCGGCATGTCGGCAAAAGGGACAGGTCGTTTCTCTGACAATGGAAGACCCAGATGTTGGCGGCGACTAAAATCATTCATCCATTTAAAATACATACTTAAAAACGACCAAGGTCTAAAAAGCGTATCGTAAAAATGCAAGAAAAAGTCAATTTATAACGGCTTCTGGCAGACAACCACAACGCTGACGTATGCACAAAGGGGATAAGACGTCACGACACCGACAGGCGACAGCGAGCAAATGACACGGACACGGTCCTTTAATAGAATTACAGATTTAGGTTTAAACATTGTTGGAAACGTTTGGGCTAACCTAAGTACACAGCTCAACAAAATATATGAAAAAGGTCTTGTTTTTAGACATAATGCTTAAAAGGTACATATCTTTGACACGTTTGAAGGCTTTTATGTTCAATGAGCTTTAACTTCTGCCAGATGTTGACTGTATTTTTAAGGTAATTTTACTTTTGATTTGCCATAAAGTATAGGCTATAACTAAAGGTCACTAACAGGTCCCATTTGGCAGAGTCAAAAGTCACAGGTGAATTTAAACATCACTTTTGCATATATTTCACGGAACAAACCCACTTTTCATTGCTGCTTATTTTATTATAGAACAATATCTTGAAAGAAGAAAAAAGCAATTTGTTCACATAGTGTCTGACAACATTCAAAGTAAAAAGATGTGCACAACAAAATGGAAAGAGAAGTACTGCCACTGGTTATTATAACATACAATATGGTAAAAACACATTTACATGGATGAATATCCTGCAGAATCACCGTGTACCTGCTACAGGTTTCATTTACTGTGATTAGAGGTTGATGCTGATAAAAAATTAAAAAAAGGGTTTCATCGTAACTCGTCAAGAACGTTATCATTTAACATCCCAAAGCTGCTTTGTTAAGTATTTTTGCATATTATGAATTACAGCACAGTGGCTATTATAATACTCAGCTCACAGTTTTTATATGTATATTAAGACTAAAAAATAAAATACAGTTGGTAAATTTTTGCTAATGTCAAAGTTTCTGCTTTACTACAGACATGTTTTCTTGGATTAAAAGGGACAGTACACTCCAAACATGCCTCATGAGATAAATCTTGTTACGATTTGGTACTATAAATAAACTTGAATTGAATGAGTCAACCAAAACAAGGAAATTAGAGGGGAAAAAAAACATTTGGAGTGTACCATTCATTTAAGAGTTAGTACAAATGTCAAAATATCAACATAATACACACTATTTCAGCATGTAACCGAGGCCACTGCCTTTATCTTCACGTCATAACAGAGGCTTATCATCTCCACTACCAATACATCTCCTACTGTATGTCTGAGTGCACATTAACAATTACAAGCAAGGTGTTAGTGCTGACACTGGTGGGAGTGGTTTTGTATAGAAGTCATTTACAACTTCTGCCTTTCTCGGTTTTCTAGAATTGTTAATTGAACATCATTGTTGAACAAAACCAACATTGGAAGACATTGCTTTGGGCTGTTACAACTTTCGACAGGCATTATTCACCATTTTATTTTACATTTTAAAGATTAAACAATAACAAAAATAACACATTGATAATGACAGACAATTAGTTTCAGCCCTAATTGCTTTAAAAACAGGTCTTATGACTATTACCACTGGAACAAATAATCTAATATGCAACACTTGACTGCACACATTTTACATTGTAGTTTTCACAACAACAAAAAAAGGCCAAAAATGTGTCGTTTTAGCTCAATTTAAGGAATCACAAGCAGGCTAGCATCTGTAGCTAGATGTGTACACAAAGCAAAAAGCACCGATTGGTTTTGTGTATAGGTTTACAAAGCATCGTCATGAAAAGCCAACACTCTGACAGACTGCAGAAACTGGTTACTTTCATTTGCACCATTTTGCATCCCCAAGCAAATTAAACCCAATCAGTACAGAGGGAAGCCTGAAAACTATTTAGACATTTTGGGAACTACGCTTTTACACTTTCCTGCAGAGAGATAGATGAGATCCGACTCTCATCTCTGTACGATAAATCTGAAGCTACAGCCAGCAGCCAGTTAGCTTAGCATTAAGACGGAGGGAAAACAGCTAGCCTGGCTCTGTTCAAAGGTAACAAGCAAGTGGGTTTGTTCAATCCATACAAAATGTAAAAACAGCAAGTTGTGGAAAGCGAATTTCTCACAATGTCAAACTACTTCTACGATGCAAAATGATCGCAAATGGGAGAGGACAAGCGTAGTTCAAGTAACAGCGACAGCATCATTCTGTACATTTCACAGCTTCATCGGAGAAACACAGACTACAACTGAGGCGTCGCCACCTGCTGTTTAGATCGACAAGCAGCCAAATCATTAGTGGCATTGTTGCCTTGAATAGCATCAAAAGGAAGTCAAACTTGACTTCAGATGTGTAGTTTTGTTAGTCTATTGAAGACATACAGTGAATGGTTTAAAAAAAAAAAAAAAAAAAAAAAGAAAAATCACCAGAGAGACAAATGCATTCAAAGAATCTATAAAATCATGCAACAAAAATGTTGGTCATTGCTCGTTAAGAGTTACAAAAACAGTATAAAAACCCATCAGGAAGAGAACATTACTAGAAGTGTTTTCTCGCTGCTACACAGTGGTCATTCATAAAGTTCACACCTCTCTCAGCAGACAACACAGACCTTCAGTCATCCATTCATTTAATTCGTTAACTCGTTCCATTTAAAATCAGATTCAAATGCTGTAGTAGCTACTTCAGGGCAAAGTGCATCAGTTCAATTCAAACCTTGTTGTCTCTCATGAAGTGTCAAACAGACCTAAAAACAATCACCATGGAAACACATTCAGCATGACTTAAAAAGAGGTTAATATGTACAAATCATTCAATGGTAAAAAACTAACGTCAGGCATGTAACACGGGAACATGTACACACATTTACATATTAGTAGTAGTAGGCCTATGCAGAGCCAAACACGGCAACGTTCAGCACGTGTTTTTGGCCTGTTTGCCATAAACGTGCGTACGCGTCGTTGATACATGCCAGCTTATCGTCACATTCACAAATACAACTGATTAAAATGGGAAAAACTTGTTTTGTTTTTTAAAAATGGAGATGCAGTTGAGAGTCCCCAAGGTGGTGAGGTGAGCCCAGGTGGCTGCTGGGAGATGTAGTCAGGCGGAGGAGCAGACACACACAGGCGTGTAGTGGAATAATCCCTCCACAGTAAAAACGCCATGAAGTTTTAAGGCAGAGTCTGACGGCGAAGACAACCGAAGCTCCTCTTTGCGTTTGGTGTTATTTAAAGTGGCCCAGCCCGGCTCAGGCTGAGCTGTGGTTTTGGTGAGGAAAGGCTCCCATCTGCTGGTTCAACCGGTGGTATTACAACCCAGGAGGAAGAAGAGAGGAAAGGTGGGGAAAGAAAGAGACGAGTAGAAAGGTCCTGTATTCACCCGATAGTCCTGCTATCTGCCTAATGAGGAACTGAGTAACGCACACAAATAAAAATCATACGCATGCCGGACTTTCATTAAAACATCAGGATGACGCAGCATTCAACACACAACTCAGCCGACAGCCAACAGACAGACACACACACACACACACACACACACACACACACACACACAGAGTTGCAGTTAAAGTCACAGATGAAACGTCTGGTCATGTTTGGGACACGTTAAGGACATGCGACTGTATGAGGGTGAGGGCAGGCATGAGGAGCAGAGTGGCTCAGGCAGACATCACCAACAGAGCACAGATGATAACAGGCGACGGGGATGAGTGCAGCACTGACATGGTTAGTGGCAGCAAATACTGTAAGCGCAACTGACCCTTTAAAAAAGGTGACACACCCTGACAGTCTGAAATTGACAGATTTTCTCTGACCAGGAGCTTGACCGGAAGCTTTTTTTTTTTTGGGGGAGTTTACATGTTGGTAGTCGGATTCAGAGAATATAGGTAGGACATATTTATATGTTTTGTTATGAATTTGAGGGTCCATTATTGGAGCTTGGAAATGGCCAATTTGACCATAAAATATCTCATCACAAAGTTCACTTAATTGATGTTTCCGAAGCTCTCATGGCCTTCCATGTCATCTTTTGTGATGAGATTTTTTTTTTTTGTTCTTTGCTACTTTATGGTTTGAGTAGCCCATTTGTTTGAGTGAAAACAATGAAAGGAGCTTCAATTGATGCCTCTACAAAAGACTTACTGAACACTTTTCTATCAACACTTTGACTAGCCCCTTCACAGGAGACTTTTTTTAAATTAATAAAAGGCGAGTTATCCTGTAAAAGCACCAAGCAGACAGTAAATCAGTGAGGTGGGAAGATGCTCCTGACTGTCGTTAAAGGATGAATCCACAACAAATCGGAGAGGAAAACCTGCTGTTGGCACTGGTCTCTGTAAGCTGAAACGTTCAAGAAGACATGTACGTTTTACTCTTAGCCACACAGCAATTAGTGAGGTCGTAGGTCAGTGCAACGCTCATCAGTTCAATTTTCTAAGCACAAGCGGACATTTGGAAAAACAGAAAAATGGGTTCCAATATCCAATTTATCGTTTTTTTTCTGACTTGACAAATACAAAAATTGTATCTTTAACCTGTTTTTCCAATTTTCTGTTTTTATTCAGAGAATCAGAAATTTAGAAAATTACAAAATTGTGTCTCGGCTCCAATTATTCAATACTGTAATGGTATTCTCTCCCTCTACTTTGCGGAAACCATCAGTTGCAAGCAAAAGTCTATCAGTTTTTCATTTTTTTTTTGGTCCATATGCAGTTAATGACCTGCATATTCCTGATAAGCGTTACACTGACCGTCGTAGCACATGCTTTCGATTTGCTGTCAAAGGTTTAACAAAAAAAACAAACAAGGTGATACATACACTGTATGTTTGAACCCACAGAGAGAAGAACATCAGCTAGTTTTCCCCCCTGATGTGATCGGATTTCCTCCTAAACAAAGTGTGTAGCCATCACAGAAGTCGACCCTGACAGACCAGGAAGCGGTTGCAGCTTCTGTTTATTCTAATAAACGTCTGACACTGGCTTCATCATAGATATAAAACATGTTTTATATCACAGCAGCAGAGGAGGGATTGTGGTTTCCACCCCTGTGTTCCTAGTTTTCTGCCACTGCTGCTCAAATGTTACCATGTCAAACTTCTGCAGCAAAAAAGTTTAGAAACTCCTAGTCAGGGTGGGACTTCTCCAATGGCTGCCGCTTATTATTAGATGATATTAGTGCTAGTATCTTTTTTGGGCTTTGAGGTCATCTACTCTTCTACTTATGACCCTCCCTTCTTCCTCTAGTAACCCAGAATGCTTTGCTGATTATGGATATGTGAGCATGCAGACATGCAAACCTGCCTCCATCCTCCTGCCTCATCTGTCTATCCCTCTCTACCTGTCTCTTTTTTCGTCACCCCCCCCCACCCTCACCACCACCACCAATAATCAGCAATCAGCGTGAGCCCTTCACCAGCCAATCAAATCGCCCGGCCACCCTGCAGCCCTCAGGAACCTGCAGTCACATAGAGGAGAGAGCGAGTTACTACAAGACACACAAGGTGCTGCAGTTACCTAGGGCTGAGAAGGAAGTTTGTGTTTTAACAGAATAAAAGGGTTAGGGAGTGCATAGGGAGAGAGACTGCCAACTGACTTTAAAAAAAAAAAAAAAAAAAAAAAAAAAAAGAGTAGTTTCCATCAAGAAAGACACAAGGAAGCAAGGGAAGGGAGGAGAGGAGAGAAAAGGAGGGAAGACAAAAAGATAAATAGATGAGGAATAAGGAGAAAGAATATGAAGGAGGGAGATGAGGCAATGGAAGGACAGGAAAGCAGGAAATACATGACTCAAAGGAGGGAGAGACAAGGGGGAGGAGGAAAAGAAAGGATGGAAGACAGGAAGGAAGAAGACAGGAAAGAAAGGAATTAATAATATAAAAAGGATAGACTTAACTGATCTACAGAATGGGAAAAAAGAAAGAACAAAAAGTCAGTTTTTGTAATTGTGGCAGCCTCCCCTATAAAAACATTTGACCAGTATTTGTGTTAGAATGAATTACACAATAATGGCAACAAATACATGGTGGCAACACTTTCCAGTTAGCTGTTCTCTGTATTCAGGCATGCAGAATTAGGGTGCCATGGTTCTTCTTCCTTGTTGGTACAACAAGGTTGACTGCAATAATAATAATAATAATAATAATAATAATAATAACCCTTCAAACATGACTATACTGAGACGCTTCAGCTGGCACAGTTACTGCCAACCACCTGCAGTAGAGGATTATACTGTCAGGGATACCAATACAAACTAAGGCTGGTTACACACTGGCTGCGTTGTGTGAGCGTGTCAGCTGCATGGCGTGTCAGTTTATATTTCGGCTCCCCTGCGTGACCCGCACGTCTCAGGCGCGGCTGGAGCCACGCCGGAAACGCGTGCATGCTAGATATAGAACCGACGCCCTTTTTTTTTTTTCACGCGACACGCAAGCGTGTGGGAAGCATTTGTTATTAAAAAAAAATAATTCTAATATTACACCTATATATATATATATATATATATATATATATATATATATAAACTTCCAGCTCTGCTCTGAAAGGATACATAATATCAAAAAGACTAAATCAGCCAAAAGCCTGTAACTGTATGATACAACACTACCAAGGCTGAAACCAGACAAACCTTAATAATAACAACTCCACCTTTAATGTGATGGCACAGGTAACACAGGAAAAAACAAACGTGCATTCTGACACACACACATCAATCAGACAGAAAAATAAAAACAGATGAAATCAGAACATCTTCGAATTAAGTCGACACGTGAATCCAAAGAGCTTAAAATCAGTTTTAAAACGTCTCCAGTTTAAAAAAACAGAAACATCAACATAATTAAAATATAAATTGTTTCTAATATATACATAGAACTTAAACACTTTGATCGATAAGAAGTGGTGTAGCCTTTACATGAGGCCCAAAACAGCAGTGGCGACATCACACACACACACACACACACACACACACACACACACACACACACACACACACACACACACACACACACACACACACACACACACACACACACACACACACACACACACACACACACACACACAGAAATCACTTAAACACCATCAGGGTTTTCCTATTTGTCTCTGTGATCAGACACTCACCACTGAACCACCAGTACCACGCACATGAGAGGAGGACGAATGATTACAGGGTTAGAGGGATAAACAGGAGGACAGAGAGACGGGATGGCAATCAGAAAAAACAAATGAATGTCCATGCAGTTGTTGAGATGCTGTCTTTTTTTCTTTTTGTAGTGTTATTTTGAGGAACAGAAAGCGGGGAGGACAGAGAGGACGACAGACAGGATGAGAGAGACAGTGTTAGCTTCAGATGTAGGTGACAGCACCTTTGCAGTTTTTCTCCATGGTGATTTCTACGTAGGAGGTGGGAACGTAGCCCTCCTCTCCGCTCTGCTTCCTCGCCCTCGTCCAGCCGTCGCCTTTATCCTCCTCGATGATGTACAACACCTGCAGCGGAAAAAATGTTTTTTTAAATTTATTTTTTAAATAACTTTCTGGATGGTTGTTAATGAAAAGTATACAGCACAATATGTGGATCATCATCATCACTTAATGAGTAAATTAAGTCTATTACTCGGACAGAGGTCTTCCATTGACTACAGCATATTTTAAAGGAACACGCCGACTTATTGGGAATTTAGCTTATTCACCGTAACCCCCAGAGTTAGACAAGTAGATACATATCTTTCTCATCTCTGTGCGTGCTGTAAAGCTGTCTGACGGCTCCAGCAGCATCAGGCCAGCACAGAACATGCAGGTGAATGGTTCCAGTAATCCTACTGCTCCGAATAAGTGACAAAATAACGCCAACATGTTCCTATTTACATGTTGGGATTTATAGAGTCACAGCGTGTACAAAAAACAACGTAACATGAGACACAGCCGTCTTCTAACTGTAAACAAAGCGGGAACTATATTCTCAGGCGGAAGAATATAGTACTTGGGCGGAGTGATATGCTCGCAGCAAGCCTGTCTGAGAATATAGTTCCCGGTTTGTTTACCGTTAGAAGATGGCTGTGTCTCATGTTACGTTGTTTTTTTCACGCTGTGACTCTACAAATCACAACATGTAAATAGGAACATGTTGGCGTTATTTTGTCACTTTTGTCACAATTGGGAGCAGTAGGCTAGTTGGAACCAGTTACCTGCAGGATCTGTGCTGGGCTAAGCTAATGCTGGAACCGTCAGACAGCGTTACAGCACGCACGGAGATGAGAAGGGTACGTATCGACTTGTCTTACTCTGGGGGTTACGGTGAATAAGCTAAATTCCCAATAAGTCGCCGTGTTCCTTTAAAAAGGACATTTAGTGTAGTTTTTAATTTTTAAATGAGAATACCTTCTGTAACATTATTTTTGATGGCACACATTTTTGTTTGGAAACAAATGAGGCAACCCCATTGAAATTCTTGTAGACTATGTGTTGCTATTGTCTCTGTGTCCACGTTGGATTTGTTGAGGGGAAATGCTTTTCTGTCAGCAAATTTTACAATTGAGTATTCTTTTGTTTTTATTTGGTACCACGAGGAGTCACCAAAGTGAGATTTTTTTAAAACCTTACACACAGGGGCTTTAATAAGCATACTGTAAGTCTGGGACTATACTACAGTTCTGCCGTCACCATAATTTTCTAAAACAGCAGGCAAGGTATTTATTGGCCCACTTTACTTAAACAGGAGGAAATAGTACATTTGTTGGGAACTATTTTCAGCTGCGGATTAATACACATTTTGTGCTCTAGTGAGCATTTACAGCAGCAGGACGGTGTGTGATTGGGTCTAAATAAACAACAGTGTGTGAGTGTGTTCATAACAGATAGAGGAATAAGCTGTATAGGGCTTTGAATAAACTGACTTTCTCGTCGATCAATTCATTGTTGGTTTTGGTCTGCACACAGCCTTACCATTTACAACCTGTAACAACACACACAATTTAAGAAAAATAAGAAATAAGAAACAAGCATTACCTCGTCTTCTGCCATCACTAGTGTCCCCTCGTTCTGACCTGAGAGTCAAACAGACCATAGTGACATTAAACACACACACACACACACACACACACACACACACACACACACACACACACACACACACACACACACACACACACACACACACACACACACACACACACACACACACACACACACACACACACACACACAGGTTCGTTTGGGATCCCTTAAACTACTTTTTGTGAAGTCAGATCTTGTTTACAAAGATCATGGATATTCAACTACATAGGTACAGGATAATCAAAAGAGCTGGTCAGGGCTAAGGGATATCAGGTGTTGCTTTAGTCTCGCTTTGCCAGACCATCCACACACTGCGGAGCGGTGGGGGGTCTGGCTAGTCCACATAGCATTCCAGGATGGGAGAGAAGCTCTGCTCTGGTTTATTGGCATTTCTTTAAACCAATCACAATTGTCATGGGCGGCGCTAAGCTCCGCACGGATCCGCTGTAAAATAGTCGCGCGAGAGAAAACTCAGATTGGACAGATAGTCCAGCTAGCTGTCTGGATTTACCCTGCAGAGATCTGAGGAGCAGTTAACCATAGTCCTCAGAAATCCACCGGAGGTTAGAATTCCAACACAAAGAAAGGGGAAGGTAACTTTAAAGACACGCAACCGGCGGAATTTCCTGCGGCACCGGAGCAATCCCGGAAGAGGAACGTCGAGGATATAGACTAGGTGTTGTTAAACCTTTTTCATCAGTACTAGTCAACAATGTTTCTTTAACAATTTAATGCATATTTAAACTTTGGTTACACTTTACTTGAAGGTATCTACATAAGAGTGACATGACACACAAACATTATAAACAAGTCATAAACATAAACGCTTCTTTTAGTAAGTGTCATTCGGTTTTTTTTCATGACAAGTTGGGTAGGGTTAGGGTTCATGTGTCATGACTGTGTCATGACAGTGTCATGTGTTCATGACAGTGTCATGTCACTCTTATGTAGATACCTTCAAGTAAAGTGTAACCTAAACTTCTAACGTGGCAATCTGGGTGCTGATCATGTTGCGGCTAAGATAACCAACTGTTTCTATCATGTTAACTTGTGAGATAACTATAACCCACAGCGTCTGTACAGGTAACCATCACTGTCTTAATGTCTGACAACATGTGGAAAATAGTAGCCATAGTAAGTAGCAACATGTTTACATTAATATTGGTTTTACTGCCAAGTTAGCCACCTGGCTAGTCAGCTTAAAAAACCAAAAAGGAATGGTTTGTTTAATGTTGTAATTCGGTCTACATCACACCCTAATAACACAACTTTTCTACTATTTTCATTGATTGGTTGGATTTGTATAACAGCTCTCAGTTTTCCTCGATCAGCTGTCATAATTATGGCTTTTTTCCCCCCCTCACATAGTTAACTGAGGAGATTGTTTTAAACATTTTATGCTGTTTGTCCGTACCATCGAAGGAGTAGAGCGCTTTGCAGTGTCCGAGGACTGGCAGCGGGTCGTCGTCGTCAAATTCGTCATCAAACTCGTGCGGGTCGGGGTTGGGTTGGCCGGGCTGTGGAGGACTGGGCCGCTTGTGAGGTGTGTGATGCTCCTGACTGGTGTCGTCTGTATAACTGCCCTCAGGGCTGATGGGAAACAGGCAGCAGGAATGAGCTTTGTGTTTGCATGTTAAAATACATTGCTGCTCCTTTGCTTATATACGAAAGCAGAAACCCAGTACGATTTCCCATGGAGAAAATTGCATTTAGCAGGTTGAGAGGTCGATCTTGAGTCAAGTGCAACACCAGATTACTAGACTTTAAAAAAAATAAATAAGCTGGAACCTTGATAATGTTGTGGATATTTGTACCTGTAAGGTCCATTTGAATGCAGATTTAACTACATTCCAACTAATTCCAAGATTTAAAAAGATGAAAGAATGACGTGCAGAATTTTTAGGCAATTTGTCATTTTTATGCGTCTGTCATAGAGGAAAAGCTCAATTTAAACCTTATTATTAATCAATTCATTAATAATTAATTTTTATTGGAAACTATATTTGTTGAATTGTATGTTACACAATTGGACGTTGCGCCTCTATTTCCCCTATAATCAGTACTGGATGACTTTGTTACTTATAAGAATCTTCCTAGGAAATAATTCAAAAGACTAAAGTAAAGAATTGGTTAATTTTTTTTTGGTCACAGTGTGAGAAACAAACGCACTCTGAAGCCAGTGGAATGACCACTTCACAGTTAAGACTTCTTACTAAATGCATTCACTTATGATTTGGGGAAAAAAAGATTACTCTGACTGTCTCTGATGCCATTCATGAATACCTAAAGTGGATGTTTGCGCTGAACATATATTTTGTGTTTTTGTTTACCTCTCTCTGCCTTGAGGAGTGTGATGGTGGTTGTCAGCGCTGTGTCTTCGGTCTCCTCTGGAGCTTTGCTTTCCCTCCACCTCAGATAACCAAGTCTGTCAACAAAGAGAGAGAGAGAGGAAACTTCTATTAATATCACAAGTAGTATATTCTGATCGATGCCACCATCATCCACACAGAGCATCTCATTACATAGTGGACCAGGAGATGGGACTATGAACCACTATCTAAAACTTAAAGATAACACTTTTATCTGTCTTTTCCTCTCTTACCCTCCATCTCTTTCTTGGGTTTTACAGTCAGGTTTTTTTCTTCTTTTTTTAAAGATAATTTTTTTGGCATTTCCACCTTTAATGCACAGGACAGCATAGATATGAAAAGGGAGAGAGAGGGGGAAGCAGGAAATTGCCGCAGGTCGGATTCGAACCCTGGGCCTCTGAGTCGAGGAATAAACCTCTTCATATGGACGCGCGCTTTACCAACTGAGCTACCAGGGCGCCCCAGTCGGGTTGTTTTTGACTCCTTAAACCTAAACCTTTGGGCGCCTTGGTGGAGCGTGTGCCCATGTGTGGGGGTTCACTCCTCGACGCAGCGAGCCGCGGGTTCGACTCCGACCTGCGGCCCTTTGCTGCATGTCATTCCCCCTCGCTCTCCCCCCTTTCATGTCTTCAGATAGCCTATCAAAATAAAAGGCCTAAAATGGGCAAAAAAAATCTTAAAAAAAAAAAAATCGAAACCTTTTTACTTTCGTACCTCGTTTTTGTGAATTTCCGAGCGCAGCTTCTCCATGTTACATATGGTCTCTGATATTTTGGGCTGCAGGCTGCTGGGGTCTCCCATCTGTGGATTCTTCTCATAAACATCCTTCATCTTGTTCAGGGCATCTCTGAAAGACACAAAACAAACAGGCCCTGGAGTTGATGGGATGGAATTAATGATAATAAGCAGTTTATAGGTTATGTTTGGCTTATTTTCCTTGTTTCCTTCGGATACGTGTTGATGATTTGGACTAGGCAATGTATTATGGGTGACACTCTACCTCTGATCCATCTCTTTCTGGAGCTCTTTGCTGAGTTCGTCGATCCTCAGCTGCAGCCTTTTCCTCCTCTGCTCGGGGGGTAAGTGGCTGAAATCCTCCAGAGATGGGGCCTGGTGGTAGAAAACAAACAAACACACACATATCTCAAACTACAAACCAACTCAAAATGAAGTCAGTGATGAGGAGAAATAATCCCGGGATCAACAGTCAGAATTTCTCTAATTTCTAGGAGGTCTGGAGAGATCTGCTAAAACCACAACAGTACCACTGCACTTTTTGTTGAGCCCAGCTGCCTCCACTTGTTGACACTTTCCACAGAAAGTGAGAGACTTAAAAGAGACTAAATAGGCACGTAAGCGGTTGCACTCAAACCTAACTTGAATGAAGGAATAGATCGTTAAAGGCAGATAATCACCTTTGTTATTGATGCTTAATTGCCAAAATGAAATGTCAAAATGTAAAACTGGCTGATGCATCAAACATCTCAAGATAAGCTGAGGTTGAAAGTTATTTTGTGACCTTCGGTGACAGACATCCAATTTATAATCAATAACTGCGGGCTAAATAATAATTAATATAATTGGATACTTGTTTGCCAGGTTGGTATTCAAACATAATTTTAAAGTATTCAAAAGTTTAGTTTTTGCCTCCTTGTTGCTGTCTAATAATAATAATTTTGCTTTTAAAATTACCAACCCTCCTTTCTGGGACTGTGTCAGTACTGATCAGGTATACTGTGCAGTAGCTGACATTAAAGTAGAATAAAATGGACTTAACATGGGAAACTAATTGTATTTAAGTGGGTGTAATGCGGCTTTAGTAAGTGAAAAGAATATGATATCAGACAGAGGGCAGGAAATCTAATTTAACTAGGAGAGGAGACTTCACTATCACTGCTGGGTTTATATATTGGACACTATGGAAGGATACATGCACAAGCACCTACGCTGCTGGGTCTTCTTATTACTACCTCCACACACACATACACACAAACGCACACACTTACCATCTTGACTGACCACTGACGCATTAACCGTTACAGTAAAAAGAGACAAACCACATGGGATGCAGGTTAGTTGTCAGTATATCAAGCAGCCACCAACATGGCAGTTGGTCAGAAAACCAGCCAGATTGATATGTCTTCCCAGAAGGTCATGTTTAAATACCAGTTTCATGTACAGCACATGAAATATTGAATATTCATACTACCCTGTGGATTTATTTCCTGCTTTTATCAGCAACTAAGGATGTTTTCTTGTGAAGAGAGGCCGCATTTCATTATTTATTTCTCTTCGGTGTAAAATTACAAAACTTTCAAAAACTAAAAGGCTTTTCATGAAAGTAAAATACTGATTGATTGTTGCCAATTAAATAATAAAAACATTACTTCAGACAAATGAATAAAACATTTGGGCTGAAATAAAATGCATTCTGGTACATTCCTATTAAATGACAATTTCTAAAATGTTCTGATTATAAGAGTACCCTGTGGAGCTTTTGACCAGTAGCAAGCGCTAAAGAGTAATTATGTTATTATGTATGAGGAGCTATGTGAGTCACACAATACATATTACTGTTACAATTTCCCACAGCTCATTAAGATGTCTGATTTTTTTTTTTCAAAACCCAAAGAAATTCAGTTTTCTATTATATATATATCAAAGACAAGGCAGCAACAGGTATTTAAAATTATGCAAAATAAATCCACTTTGCAAGTGTTGAATGAATTCTAATGATTATTAGGCCTCAAGTAAGTAAGCAGAGGGTATTAGGTCAGCCGTCAAACCAGTGGTCAGGCCTGTTATTCTGAGGGCCACTCTAACTAGATTGAAAAGCAGCCAATCACAGATGGTCCTGACAGAATTGATGGGAGCAAGAGCCAATTAAAGTATTGGCTTGGCACTGAGTCCGGGTGTTATTTACAAGTTTGTGTTAAACTGTGTAAAAGCCGAAAGCTCCGCTTCAGCACATACCGACACGGTTAGCAGTGCGCACACACAAACACGTACACAGATCACTGCAAACTCAGGTCAACATCAGAGCAACACACCTGAGGCCTGTACTACGAAGCAAGATCAACATGATTTATTTCAGTTACCCGCCGGCTTCACCTAACCTAACAACCGCGGTCCCGGGTAGCGATATTACGAATCCCACTATGGCCACGCCAAGACCCGCCCTTCAATAGCATTCACAAACTACAATTGGCCAGGCGTCCTTGCTTACATGTACAGATCCTATCCCCTGACCACACACCTAACACTAACATTAACCACTTGAGCTGCTTCGTAGGGCGGGTCTTGGCGTGGCCATAGTGGGATTCGTAATTTTGCTCCCGGGTAAGCTGTGTCACCACGGTGGTTAACAACTAGTTCAATCAACCCAGCGTTTCCCAATCCAGCGACGCGCGCGTTCACATAAAAGAGGCGTTTGCACAGCACGACCAACCGCAAACATCTACCAGAGCCGGTTTAACGGGGAAAATGCAATACAGTCGCTGCTTCCTAAAACAGGAAGGAACGCTAAAAAAAAAAAAAAGCTGATGCTGTTATGCGTAAATCACAACACTTTGCAATATCACTTCATTAGTCAGGACCAAGATCAGACCATAATTACACTTTTACTTTCCATAAACTGTGGTTGCTTTAGCCTATTATTTCAGTTGCAACCCTGGCAGTGGTAAGCCACCATGAGAGAAAATAAAAGATATAACAACATCATTCAAACTGATGTGTGGCATTGGCAACAAATGGCTCTGAAAATCTATATCTTTCATAAAAATAGCCATCAGGGAATGTTAACGGGGTTCTCTCTCTCTCTCGTTATCAATGGAGTATTGATTGGTCGGTAGGCGGTGCATTGACACCGGCTGATCTCTGATGTCCAACATAACCTGCTCCCGAGCAGGTTAGGTGTTCAGCATAAGTTACCACGTTAACGCCAAATCTTGCTTCGTAGTACAGGCCTCTGGTGTTGGAAACTCATTTTCACCACACAACACTGCAACCAGAGTACTAATATATATACACCATATATCATCAAGGGTCCTCCATCTTGTGATTGGAGCAAAACTCGGTCTCATAAATGAAAGGAGAGCTAGAATCACACAAAAACAAAAGAAATAGTGGGAATAAGAAAAGGGAAGGGGAGAGAGAGAGAAATAAAGCAAGAAAAACAAATACAGCACAAGAAAATAAATGAGTGAGAGAAACAACACGACAGGGTGTCTTAGTTTCATCGAGTTTAGTTACATTTTGAAAATTTTAAATCAGATCAGACCTTTGAGAGCAGAATAACAGTTGCCTAAAAAAACTGGGTTTCAGATTTTAAACATTAGGAAGCCATTGAAGGTCTTGAGTTTAATATTTTGAACATATAGTCCAGAAACTGCAGACACCCTGTAGAAGACATTTAAAAAAAACTAAAATCAGTCAACCTGTCAATCAAACACACTTCAACGCTACTTCCTGTCTCACCCCTCTCCTCAGACCCCTCAAACTCTGGGGGATTCTGGGTACTGTAGTCTTTATCTCAGACAAATAGTGGCTCACTATGTCAGTGCCGAACCGGGATGAAGAAGACATGGTGGAGGTGGAACGGGGACGGGAGGAGGAAGGGGAGGAAAGTGGTGGAGGAGGAGGAGAGGAGGAAGGGGACTGGTGGGGAGCAGGAAGACAGGACAAAACCAGCAGGTCAGGATGACACATTCTTTATCATTAAAGTGTTCAGGTTTACATATTATTATTCACAGGATTCCTACCAAGTCATGGAAGAGTCATACGCATGACTCGTGTGTGACTTTTCCTTTGGTGAATTCAAAACTGACTCATTCAAGCTTCTCAAATGTTGCTGTTGAGCCACCCGAGAACAGGAGCAGTGGCGGTTCTAAGGGGGGGGATATTATCCACACAGTGATACATAAAATGTAGGTTAACACTAAGTAGTCTTGTGTTTACTGTTATATGCGTATCGCTAGTCTTTTGTAGAACCAAGCCTATGAAGGTAATACATTTGCTTAAAATATTTGGTACCCCTAAAATGGCATGTGGCCCCTCCATATGAAATGGTCTAGAACCGCCACTGAACAGGAGGCTGTGAGGCAACTCTGTCTGTCTGTCTGTCTGTCACACACACACACAAAATGACTCTTGTGTGATCAGACTTAGATCCATTCAGTCCAAATGGATTGGTCCATATTTTGCACATTCCATCCTCTTTGTACAGCTCTTTTCATTTTAAAAATAGACATTTTATATATATATATATATATATATATATATATATATATATATATATATATATATATATATATTGTTTCCAATGTTTGTTATACATTTATATTATATATTATTATAATATATACATTTTCTACTTGGCAATTAACCTGTTTCAAAGAGCTGTTCATGTGTGAAGGGAACCAACAAGGAGTCAGTACTTCCACATACCAATCAGGATTTAGCAATGTTTCCATGGATAAAAATGAATTCTTGATGGTTTTTAATTGTTGCTTATTTAGTCATGAATATTTAAAGTTATAGAGAAATACCTTAAGATAAGATTTGAAGCCACTTTTTCAGGGGTTTTAAAATTCCGACTTGTATGAGACAACGCTTGAGAAAATGTAGGGCAATGTAGGGCACCGAGTGTTATACAATTGAACTGAACCGTATATACAAACACACACCCTAGTATCATGATACAGCGAGGCAGCTGATGACGCCAACATAAACCAACAGCAGAGTTAATGATTAACCAACCTGGTCTTTATGGAGAGGGACAAAGTCCAAGGAGTGTATCGGAGAAAAGATTTGACTGTTGATACAAACACTGCAAACGGTGACAAAACCCTACAACTCGAGACGAGCTGAGAATACAGCTGAGGAGCAGAGGAAGTAATAAAGCATGAGTGTTCAGGACGTGACTAATAAAGCTGATGTTCAGCTGCAGGGTGGGGAATTATAACTGTAGCTTTAACTAGGAGTCCGTGCAATTGACCACCAGCAAAAATGATAAACACTCAGTCATTGTTCTGTATTAAAAATAAATAAATCGTTCAATTCAGAAGGCACTTTCTATGACTTCTACATCTGAAGTGCATTATAAAAAAGGGCCTTCACGAGCATTTCCATTCAGTCGTAATGCATTATTGTCCATACTTTGAAGAATATATGATGTATATACTGACACATGAGATCTGCACTAATGAAACAATGTAGATATACATTAAATAGGAAACATTCCATGAATGTTTGTTCATAGCTTTCTAGAAGAGGTATGCTTTTTATATGCTTTTTATGTACTTGTATAGCACATATTGCATAGTTATATAGTATCGATGGTTATATAATTATATGGTTTTCCAGTTTTCTCTCATATCTTCAGTGTAAAAAAAGGTTTCTTAAAAGGTCCTATGACGTGCTGCTCTTTGGATGCTTTTATATAGACCTCAGAGGTCCCCTAATACTGTATCTGAAGTCTCTTTTATATAGACCTTAGTGGTCCCCTAATACTGTATCTGAAGTCTCTTTTATATAGACCTTAGTGGTCCCCTAATACTGTATCTGAAGTCTCTTTTATATAGACCTTAGTGGTCCCCTAATACTGTATCTGAAGTCTCTTTTATATAGACCTTAGTGGTCCCCTAATACTGTATCTGAAGTCTCTTTTATATAGACCTTAGTGGTCCCCTAATACTGTATCTGAAGTCTCTTTTATATAGACCTTAGTGGTCCCCTAATACTGTATCTGAAGTCTCTGTTATATAGACCTTAGTGGTCCCCTAATACTGTATCTGAAGTCTCTTTCCCAAAATTCAGCCTTGGTGCAGAATTACAGCCACTAGAGCCAGTCCCACAATGAGCTTTCCTTAGGATGTGCCATTTCTGTGTCTGTAGCTTTAAATGCTATAGAGGATGACGGGGGGGGAAGGGTGGTGGTGTGGCCTTGACCAACTGCCACTTTGCTTGTTTGCAAGCCATGATGTCTCTCTCTCAAAGGCAGAGCAGGATACCCAGGGCTCGGTTTACACCTATCGCCATTTCTAGCTACTGGGGGACCATAGGCAGGCTGGGGGAACTCATATTAATGTTAAAAAACCTCAAAGTGAAATGTTCATGCCATGGGACCTTTAACGGAATTTCCCCTGTGTCACAATTGCTTCTTGAAAACGGTTGTATAAAAAACATACATTAAGTGGAATATGGCAAATCACGTCACTAGTCACTAGATAGGATCATGCTCAATTTGAAAAATCTTCTAAAAAGAGGTTTATTCACACTGACAACCACTCCAATTATTCCCAACTATTCTTTTTTTATGGTTTCAGGAGGACGGTTTTTACTTTGAGATATTTTCTGCCAAATAAAAACGCAACAACATCCATCCATCTTCGTCCGCTTATCCGGTGTCGGGTCGCGGGGGGAGCAGCTCCAGCAGGGGACCCCAAACTTCCCTTTCCCGAGCAACATTAACCAGCTCCGACTGGGGATCGAGGCGTTCCCAGGCCAGGTTGGAGATATAATCCCTCCACCTAGTCCTGGGTCTTCCCCGAGGCCTCCTCCCAGCTGGACGTGCCTGGAACACCTCCCTAGGGAGGCGCCCAGGGGGCATCCTTACCAGATGCCCGAACCACCTCAACTGGCTCCTTTCGACGCAAAGGAGCAGCGGCTCTACTCCGAGCTCCTCACGGATGACTGAGCTTCTCACCCTATCTCTAAGGGAGACGCCAGCCACCCTCCTGAGGAAACCCATTTCGCCGCTTGTACCCTGGATCTCGTTCTTTCGGTCATGACCCAGCCTTCATGACCATAGGTGAGGGTAGGAACGAAAACTGACCGGTAGATCGAGAGCTTTGCCTTCTGGCTCAGCTCTCTTTTTCGTCCACAACGGTGCGATAGATTGAATGCAATACCGCACCCGCTGCGCCCGATTCTCCGACCAATCTCCCGCTCCATTGTCCCTCACTCGCGAACAAAACCCCAAGGTACTTGAACTCCTTCACTTGGGGTAAGGACTCATTCCCTACCTGGAGAAGGCATTCCATCGGTTTCCTGCTGAGAACCATGGCCTCCGATTTAGAGGTGCTGATCCTCATCCCAACCGCTTCACACTCGGTTGCGAACCGATCCAGTGAGTGCTGAAGGTCGCAGGCTGATGATGCCATCAGGACCACATCATCTGCAAAGAGCAGCGATGAGATCCCCAGCCCACCAAACTGCAACCCCTCCCCACCCCGACTACGCCTCGATATCCTGTCCATAAATATTACAAACAGGATTGGTGACAAAGCGCAGCCCTGGCGGAGGCCAACCCTCACCTGAAACGAGTCCGACTTACTACCGAGAACCCGGACACAGCTCTCACTTTGGTCATACAGAGATTGGATGGCCCTGAGTAGAGACCCCTCACCCCATACTCCCGCAGCACCTCCCACAGTATCTCCCGGGGACCCGGTCATACGCCTTCTCCAAATCCACAAAACACATGTAGACCGGTTGAGCATACTCCCAGGCTCCCTCCAGGATCCTTGCGAGAGTGAAGAGCTGGTCCGTTGTTCCACGACCAGGACGGAATCCGCATTGTTCCTCCTCAACCCGAGGTTCGACTATCGGCCGAACCCTCCTTTCCAGCACCTTGGAATAGACTTTACCAGGGAGGCTGAGAAGTGTGATACCCCTATAATTGGCACACCCTCTGGTCCCCCTTTTAAAAAGGGGAACCACCACCCCAGTCTGCCACTCCTTTGGCACCGTCCCAGACTTCCACGCAATGTTGAAGAGGCGTGTCAACCAGGACAGCCCCTCCACACCCAGAGCCTTGAGCATTTCTGGACGGATCTCATCAATCCCGGGGCTTTGCCACTGTGTAGTTGTTTGACTACATCAGTGACTTCCGCCTGGGAAATCGGCGACAATCCCCCCGTTATCCTCCAGCTCTGCCTCTAACATAGAGGGCATATTAGTCGGATTCAGGAGTTCCTCAAAGTGCTCCTTCCACCGCCCCTATTACCTCCTTAGTTGAGGTCAACAGTGTCCCATCCTTACTGTACACAGCTTGGATGGTTCCCGCCCCCCTCCTGAGGTGGCGAACAGTTTTCCAGAAGCACTTTGGTGCCGACCGAAAGTCCTTCTCCATGTCTTCTCCAAACTTCTCCCACACCCGCTGCTTTGCCTCTTTCACGGCAGAGGCTGCAGCCCTTCGGGCCCTTCGGTACCCTGCAACTGCCTCCGGAGTCCTCCGGGCTAACATATCCCGGAAAGACTCCTTCTTCAGTCGGACGGCTTCCCTGACCACCGGTGTCCACCACGGTGTTCGTGGGTTACCGCCCCTTGAGGCACCTAAGACCCTAAGACCACAGCTCCTCGCCGCAGCTTCAGCAATGGAAACTTTGAACATTGTCCACTCGGGTTCAATGCCCCCAGCCTCCACAGGGATGCACGAAAAGCTCCGCCGGAGGTGTGAGTTGAAAGTCTGTCGGACAGGGGCCTCCTCCAGACGTTCCCAATTTACCCGCACTACACGTTTGGGCTTACCAGGTCTGTCCAGAGTCTTCCCCACCCCTGACCCAACTCACCACCAGATGGTGATCGGTTGACAGCTCTGCCCCTCTCTTCACCCGAGTGTCCAAAACACATACGGCCTCAGATCAGATGAAACGATTATGAAATCGATCATTGACCTTCGGCCCTAGGGTGCTCTGGTACCAGGTACACTTATGAGCATCCCTATGTTCGAACATGGTGTTCAAGTTATAGACAATCCATGACTAGCACAGAAGTCCAACAACAAACAACCACTCTGGTTTAGATCAGGGAGGCCGTTCCTCCCAATCACGCCTCCAGGTGTCTCCATCATTGCCCACGGTGCGTTGAAGTCCCCCAGCAGAACAATGGAGTCCCCCACTGGAGCCCCATGCAGGACTCCAGTCAAGGTCTCCAAGAAGGCCGATACTCCGAACTCCTGTTTGGTGCATATGCACAAACAACAGTCAGAGTTTTTCCCCCACAACCCGCAGGCGTAGGGAGGCGACCCTCTCGTCCACGGGGTAAACTCCAACACAGCGGTGCTCAGCCGGGGGCTTGTGAGTATCCCCACACCCGCCCGGCGCCTCACACCCTGGGCAACTCCGGAGAAGAAAAGAGTCCAACCCCTATCCAGGAGCATGGTTCCAGAACCGAGACTGTGCGTAGAGGTAAGCCCCACCAGATCTAACCGGTAGCGCTCCACCTCCCGCACCAGTTCCGGCTCCTTCCCCCACAGAGAGGTGACGTTCCACGTCCCCAGAGCCAGCGTCTGCCGCCCGGGTCTGGTCCGTCGAGGCCCCTGACCTTCACTGCCACCCATGTGACATCGCACCCGACCCCAACGGTTCCTCCCACAGGTGGTGGGCCCATGGGAAAACGCAACAACAACACAAACAAAAGAAGCACCCTTCCCTCCTCGTACCTTTGGTTTCTTCCCAAACAGCCACAGCTTGTTCTTGGTTCTGCTCATAGGGTGTTTCGGATCGGTTCGTGGCCCCGGGGCCCCTTCTCGGTCTCCTTTGGGCGTGTTGCTGATGGTGCCGTCTGAACCCGCTCTGCTCAGATTCTGACTGAAGTCCTCGAAGGGGAAGTCGCCCGGAGGTTCGAAGCCTGACTTAAACGATTCCACGACAATGAGTGAGTCCTGGGGGGTAGGGAGGATAGAAACAGATGAGCGGTGGGAGACAAAAGGAGAGGCAGGAGGAGATACCAAACAAGTAAATCTAGGCTCTTCTCTCTATCTCTCCTACGGTATGTTAAGTAAAATCCTATTTCTTCAGGATGGTTTTCTTTTCAACCGTTTTCTCTCCCATTTCTTACACCCGTCCTCCAGCCTGCTACATACCTTTCGCATATCGACAGCTTTGGCAGCAGAAACCATTCCTTCTAGGCATTTGGAGATGATGGGAATGACTCTCCGCTCGGCCTCAGCAAAGCTCCGGTACGTCTCCCCGAGCTTCACCGTCCGACGTTCGTCCATGTCCTGCAGATTCTGTAGCACGCAGGAAATGGAATAAACACTATTACCAAAGCGCTCACGCTCACGTCTACAAGCCTCTTAGCGGTAAACAACATGTCACGAGTGAGCAGATCCTTTCCCTGAGCAGCACTGATACCCAGTCAGTATATTATTAATGGTTTACATGAGACAACCTGCCAAGGTAAACATTTAATGGGGCACTTACGCCGAGCACAACACACTTTCTCTAAACATGACAGTTTTAGGGATGAAGTGGGTGAGTGAAGATGTGATTCCAAACATTAAAAAGGGGCTGTACTCGAAATACTGAAGAAAAAAAGAAAAGCAGGCTGGGAACTGCCTCCACGTGGCTATCACCAGTGGGGGAATGTAACTAAGTACATTTACTAAAGTACTGTTCTTAAGTAAAAATTTGAGGTACTTTTACTTTACTTGAGTCTTTTCTTTTCATGCCACTTTCTACTTCTACTCCGCTACATTTACACAGGGAAATATTGTACTTTTTACTCCCCTACATTAATCGGACAGCTTTAGTTACTTTACACATTCAGATTTTTGCACACAAAACACATGTAGTTTATAAAATATGAGGTTTTATTTTAAATTAAACTACCCAACAATATAAAGTACAGCTGAAATGATTAGCCGATTGAACACTTAGTTGATTGACAGAGCGGTTTGCATCGTTTACAGTTACTAAAATGTGAGGATTTTTCTAAGTACTTTTTTCTAAGGACATTTTTCTGATGATACTTGCATACTTTTACTTAAGTAACATTTCCAATACAGGACTTTACTTGTAACAGAGTATTTTTGCAGTGTGGTATTAGTACTTTTACTTAAGTACAGGAACTGAATACTTCTTCCACCGCTGGCTCTCACAGACCGTTCCCCTAGACGTTTGTTCACGGCGACATGCGGCCGGACCGGTTACCAAAACAAAGAAGCTCTGTTTACAACACGCACGGAGGGAGCGGGACTTCAGCCTCTGCTCCGAATGCTATTACTCCACTGTATCGTTACATTGCAAATATTGCTGCCGGAAATGTTGCCCGGATGTCCGTTACCTTCCGCTTTCTTTGTGTTCGATTTTAAACTCCGGTGGATTTCTGAGGACTATGGTTAACTGCTCCTCAGATCTCTGCAGGGTAAACCCACACAGCTAGCTAGACTATCTGTCCAATTGGAGTTTTCTGTTGCATGACTTGTTCCACCAAAACAAGTTCCTTCCCGAGGCTATTTTTGCAGAGGCAAAGGTCATTGTGTCCGGGGCTTAGCACCGCCCAAGACAAATTGTGATTGGTTTAAAGAAATGCCATAGTCTCCCATCCCGGAATGCTGCGTGGACTAGCCAGACCCTCCTCCGCAGCGCTGTTAAGGAAGGTCTGGCAAAGCAAGACTACTGCTATATTAATGTTCTGAATGTCGAGTACAGCCCCTTTAAAAAAAAAATATAGGTGAAACCGTAAATAAAAGGTGAACGTTTCTGCGCTGCCGGTGCTCTTCATACCCCTTTCCCCACCAAAATGAGCTATTAGAATTGCGATTCAATTAAAAGTCAGAAAGACTTGATCACATTTTGGTTAAGACTAGTTCAAATCCCTACAAGACAATAAACTCTCGTCACAAGATTGATGTGAAGCTGCAGTACGACAGGTTTGCGTTACCTTGAAGATGTGTGGTATGGCGTTGTTGAAATGTTTCCACTGCTCTGCGTTGAAGTTCTGCAGCTGAGCGGCGTACTCGTTCTTACTCTCATCAGCCATGTGATTGCGCAGGTAGAACTGGGCTTTGGCCTGAACGGTGACATCAACACAAACATCAGAACCACATTAGCTGACGCCTCAACGGCCGACCTCGTCTGTCCCAACACGACCACGCGAGAAATGTGCACACACAGTGGCACTTAGATCCAATCTGAAGCCCGCAACAAATCAGCAACGAAGCTACTGCTGAAACCCAATGCTACAAAAACATTTACATTTCCTCCTTTAAAGGATGGAAAGTCATGTTTTAATAGATGTCATATAGGTTTGGTTCAACAGCACAAACACCACATACACGCCATGCTATGGATTTTCATCTATCTATCTATCTCCTTTCTATCTCAATTTCTAAAAAGTTAAAAGATAAGAAAATACTCAGTACATTTCATTTGTCAAGTATTTGATTCACACAGGAGTATACAAAATAGGCCAATTTACCATGTTGTTATTTCATATAGACTTATTTATTTATTGAATTACCAGAAAACATGCTATATCCTGAAATGCATCGTTATCGGATTATGAAATCAAATCGAAGATTTTGGCCCTATCGCCCAGCCCTCGCTCCCTCTTATTTCCATAGTCCTGTTAAAAACTGTTTTCAGACAGTACCTCATCTAAAAACAAGGCTGACTGGCCTGTGCTTTAACCTCTATTTGGAAAGGTTTATTTTCCTTCAAGCTTTAACTTAATCCACCTAGTCTAATTATACAGTAAGTGTGGAGGAAAAGGGGAGCTACAGTATAATTTCACAGGCATCAATTATACACTACTAACTTTAAGAAAAACTAAATACTAGGTATGATGGTAGTGAGATGAAGTTATTCTGTTATTGAATTGCTGGACGTGAAAGAACTGTGTGTTTTCCTTACTATGTTAAAGATTTTGCTACGGCTCATCCAATAATTTACTGTCTTCGGTCATGTGCCCATTATAGACTGAAAGTAAACGCGCTGCTATTTTCACTGATGGGAAAAGAAAGGACAGGCTGGCTCACAGATGAAACACATACAGTACATTAACGGCAGTTGTTGCTGCAGGCAGCTTCCTACCTTCTCCACCTCTGATTTGGTGGCGTTGATGTCATTGTCTAACCGGTCGTAGGTAATCTGGGATTTCTCAGCTTCTCTACACTCTCTCTCAAACTTCCTTTTGCTCTAAAAAAAAAAAAAAGAAAAAGAACAATGTTGAATATTTCAATAAACACAAAGAATATATACATCTTCATTATAATGCACCATCTCCTGTTTTTTTTTTTTTTTAAAGCCAAAAAAGGGAGAGAGGGAGATGAATCAGGCAGAGAGAGATAGTTTACTTCCTGCCAGCCCATCTGGGTCACATTAGTAGTGAAGGGAACACAGTGAATAGTTTAGACATTACAGTCCAGTCACCAAGTAGTCACTATTAAAGTCATGCAGACCACACAATGAAACGCTCTCCCTCACATGTGGCAGAGTAAAGTACCTCAACTAATGGGCTACAGGCCTAAAAATGTCACTAGGCATGCATTATTTATACATTTAACAAGCAGCAATTAGCTATTTAGCTCTAGTCTTGTAATGAAGCAGTTTGTTATAAAATAACTCTGCAAATGCAATTAAATGACCTCAGTGAACAAATGGAATATCTCTCTCTGGAGCCTTTTAGAAGCCAAAACAAAAGGTTGTTGAGAGCCAAATGTGGCACATGGGCCTTTGCTTTGTATTGATGTGAGGGGCTTGTCTACACTGAGGTCTCTCTGCTGGCCCCTGTCCTTGGTCCCCATAGACTGGGAACTTTGCCAGGAAGAAGTAAAAGGTCCCTGCTGTAGACACAAACATTCTCATATTATATTTTTGATTAATTTGGACAGCTCCAAAAAGGAGCCTATAATACTAATGTTTATATAAAAACATACAAGTACCACAAATGCCATATTTGTCTCTTCATAATGGCATGTGTGGGATTAGGGTGGAAAAGTGGATCCCCATTTGTCCAACAGTTACCTTTGTCTGAATTTCTTGCATTCCTTGTGCAAACAAGCATGAGACGAGTACAGCTGGCTGTCCCTAACAGAGAATATTTACACTAAACACTTGAAGAAAAAAAAAAATCTCCATCCCTCCTCCTTCTCCCTCCCTCCTCACTTACGTTGTCCATCTGTTTCCAGCAATGGTCCAAATGCTGCTGGGCCTTCCTGCCCTCCTGTAGATGCTGCTCACACACGCACCATTTACCCAGAAACACAGGAAAATACACATAAATAGTGTATATAAGAACACATTCATATGCACAGTTACGTCCACAATAACAATCCACTGGAAAGGAAAAGTGCTGAGGCCACAGACACAAATTTACAAGAGTCCAGTGACTAAAGCAGTAAAATAAATTCAGACTGACTGAAAACGAGTTACTTATTACATATGAAGGTTTTGCATTCCAGGTTAGAAGAGCATACATATTGTTAGGAGAAGACACAGGTCATAACATATGTTTGATTTGAGAGCGTTTTGTCATACCAACAATTCACCAAGGTCAAGAATGTCAAGAAAAGTCCTAATAGTGCTGTGGATGAAATACATAAATAACAGATTTCCCTCCATATGCTCATGAAGACCATGTGATATGGTTAAAAGCTCCAGGAAAAGACCTTGAGTTGGGGCTTTTTTTTTACATACTCAAAGAATTATATATATTTTTTATGCTGTTTGCTGTGGTTGAAACGGTAGGCTAATTTACACAGAGATTCCGTAATACTGCTGTAGAGAAGACATGCCATTAGGCCGGCGTTGCTTCTTTACACTGAGCCAAACAGCGGCATAACGATGTCCCAGTTTGTGATTTGTCTGGAGGAAAGGATGCGTCACATTCACCTACTTTTAAATGAAACTCAAAAGATTGCACTTGTGAGAAAAGATGGTTAACAAAAACTGCCGGGACTGTCATGTGGCGGACAAAAACCAAACAAAAGAATATGTCATTGTATGGAGGAAGTATCCTATCATGGGTAAAATCCTAACTCTGGTCCTACAGAGAGATATAAGAGATTGAGAGACACAGTTCAGGTGTCATTTATTATACAACTATTAAATGGAATGTGTGTTTCTTTATGCTTCATCAAGCAAGGCTCAGTGCCTTCCTAAAAGGCACACAGCAAGACTTAATGCCAACATTAGCAACTCTCCAACTCTCACATTATGAATCCACACGCCACTCATCACTGCCGGGCAACAAGACAAAACAAAACAATCAATGCCATTATAGATTTAAGACATCAATATGATAAACATAACAAGCAAGAACTGTAATAACTGAAAACAATAGCATGTACATTGTGCCTTATAATGGGTCACGGAGTCAAATTTGAAGGGATAGTTAAAGCTTTACAGCACAAAACAAGAAGGGGGCGCTGTTCTTCCAAAGCACTCGGATCGCACATGTTCAGAGCTTATGGCATCAGCAGATGGTGGAAGAAGTAAAAGACAGATGGTTAACATCACATCCAACATATTCCTCTTGAGTGAAGCCAAACAGAAAATAAATGCACATGAGGCAATACACAGGATACAAAAGGGCAAACAGCAACATCCGTTTCATGATGGGAAGCAACTGATTTTCTGAGAAACGTGGTCTTAATTATCAATAGATGTGATGCAAACCACTGAAAACAAACCTTGTGTGTCACTTTTATTCAATAATATGTACTCACGTGCTTCCTCTCAGCTTTGAGGTCCTGGCTGTACCTCATCAGCTCTCCGTACACCTTGTGAGCCATCTCCTCCGCCACCACCTCCCTCTGACCGGCGTAGTCGTTGAGCTCATTCAGTACGGAGTTGAAGGACAGACACGATGTGAACCTGCACAACAGACGCACATTCAATGTGAGATTACCACGACGCACAGCACGCTTCCTTTTTCTGGTCCCTTCCCAGATGCATCTGCAGTTCATACACTTGCGGAAACATTTGAGGGTGCAAAACGTTTTACGAAAACACCAAAAAGTGTGAAAAGATGACGCGTCAACAGTCACGTGGCAGGTGAGGATGACAGGGGAGTTAAAAATGCACTTTATTCATTCTCAGTTCCAATATATATTTCATTTAATGTGGTTGTATTCATGCATTTTATCTTATTGAGTTTATTTTATTTATCATATTGCTATTGTTTCCTGAGGAAATGTCGCTGCACAGCGCCTCGATTGTACCTCTTAAGTTGCCGTAGCTTCCGTCTCCTCCTCACAATACCGTCTTGTATTGCCGAGGTAGGTTGTGTGGAAGATGCTGCTGCACTTTATTGTTTTCTTTAAATATTGTGTTGTCTGTGTTGTGATCCTTCAATATTTATTGTCTCAATGTTAATATAATAATATTAACTAGCCATTTTGTGCTGGTTTTACGGTTGTGTGTAGTGTGTTCTAACAACAGAGTGAAACAATTGTAATTTCCCCCCAGGGGATATATAAAGTATACATTATTACATTTTAAAAGGTGCTTTGTTTAACTCTCTTTTTGCGCCATTTTCACGCTGTACTGTGTAATATAAATGACGGCGGCTCTCCAGTCCATTTTGAATGTTCAAATTCATTCAGTCATTTAACGTTCAGGAGCAAAGGTGCAAATAGAAGGAAACAACGGACCAGAAGCCAATTCAGGTAATATGCTCTTCTGCAGGTATGTGTATCTCTTGGTTAGATGTTATACCATTTTTGTTATCTCTGTGTAGTCACCCAAACCCACGTGCTGTTTCACTTTGCCCACCGAAACGGTTAGAAAATGTAAAACATTGATTCTCATGTTTATCACAGGTATGGTTACAATTCCGGTTATTTGTTTCCCCTGTCTATTTGAAATGCTCTTGGCTAGTAATGTGCACAGTAAGAGTTGAGTAAGATACTATACTGTAATGTCAGCTTTATGTACTGTATGTATCGTAGAAAATGAGATCACTCTGACAATAGCGTTTTGTATTGCTGAGGAGCAGAGGTGCAGACACAAGGAAACAATAGACAAGAAGCTAATTCATGTAATAGTATCGTCTGCAGGAGCAAATCAATTCTGGAAAACCGTCAGTTGAAGTTGTCTCCTTTCATACCCTGTCCACATCCATTACATATACTAATGTAAAATAAAAGTGTTTCCTGATCGGTCTAAAACACTAGCTCAGTGTTCTATGAACAAGTTGGCTGTAAAGAATGGCTGGACAGAAAAAAAAATTAATGGAACCACATCAAACTCAGTGTCTGGATCCTACAAATGAACAGTCAAACATTATTTCCAGCACCAGAAAGAAAATAAATATACTGTCTAGCAGGCCTTTTCCGCTCTGAAATTGCGCACTCGTCCAAGAAGTAAATAAAAGCAGAAAGTTTACTCACCTCGGCTCCTCATCTTTGGCGCGTTTTGGACAGTACTTCTTCACCAAGTTCCTGATAGAAGGAGAGAGAGAAAAGAAGCAGAGGTTAAAAATACTATGATATTTTAGGCCTGGTAGAGAGACAAGTAAACCAACAACAGGCACACACAGGATCTCAGTTTTATATTAAAGATGACATCAAAGCCTCTGCCTGTCTGTTCCCCCAGGCTCTGACAATACAGACTCCAGAACAGCAGCGATTTAATGATTTAACTAGAGAGCAGAGGAATGTATAGGAGTGTGTGTGTGTGTGTGTGTGTGTGTGTGTGTGTGTGTGTGTGTGTGTGTGTGTGTGTGTGTGTGTGATGTATTCTGAAGGGATTTCCCCCCCTTTGAAATAATCCACTGGGACGCTACTGGTTTTTGATGAGGATAACTGGGTCTGTTCTTGTTGAATTGTCTGAACGAGCGTTTCAACACAGGATCAAAAACACAAAAATAAAAATATATCCCCAGTCAACCTAACCATTATTTGAACATTAACTACTAAGTGCTGATATTGGTAAATCTGTATTTAAAATTAGGATTATGTGCATACTGGATATAAAGAGAGGCTGCCTAAATCATGTCCAAACCTTCCCAACACTTATGCCGAGATCAGACTACAGGATATCAGCCCGACAATGTCCTGACAGACATGCAGGCGTCTGGAAGAAAAAGAGTGCCCCTGTGTTGTGTAACTGAAGCTGTACTGGGGATGCTTCACAATGTCCTGACTAGCAGGACTAGCATGTCAGTGTCCAATGTGTAGTCTGCCATGTCGAGAATCTCGGACTGTACGATCGCCTGATCTGACACAGTGACCAAAAGAGCTTGTTTTAATGCAGAGCTATTCTGAAATTTGATTTGTTTTACCAACCTAATTATATAGTAAAATATAAATATTAGACTCCATGTCTAGACATCTGTGAATCAAAAACTTTACCGTTATTTGTAGAAGACAAAGCCAAAAATGGAGTGAGAGTGCATCTCTCATAGCTGTATGAAAGCCTTGCTGTGTATGTTAGTAGGGCTGGGCAATATATCGATGTTATATCGACATTGATATATAGGGCTGGGCGATATGGAGAAAATCAAATATCACAATATTTTATGACTAAATACCTTGATATCGATACCGCAACGATATTGTAGTGTTGACTATTGTTTTTTTCACAAACTATTTACACAATGAATGAGATTTTTGATAAATAATCATCAGTAATGTGGATATAATGACTAAGCGGGTAAAGGCAACAGTCTGGTAAGTTCAGAAAATGACATCACTTTAGTGTAATGCAGCCTTTAAAACCAGGAGAAGACAACTTATGTCATATTACGATATTGATATAATATAGATATATTGCCCAGACCTATCGAGATATGAGGCTAGATGGCATCTTTCATTTTAGATTTCCTAATATTGCAATATGACACTAGTGTTGTCTTTCCTGGTTTTAAAGGCTGCATTACAGTAAAGTGATGTTTTCTGAACTTAGCAAATTTATTAGCCGTTTTATTATTTGCCTTTGCCCACTTAGTCATTGTATTCACATTATTGGGGATTATTTATCAAAAATCTCATTGTGTTATTATTTTGTGAAAGCACCACTAGTCAACCCTACAATATTGCGGCAATATCGAAATTTATGTATTTGGTCAAAAATATTGTGATATTTGATTTTCTTCATATTGCCCAGCTCTATGTTAGTCTATCTGCCCATGTTTACTGGTTTGTGTGTGTGTGCGTGTGTGTACCGTAGCTGTTTGGCGTAGTTCTGCTCTATGTCCAGCCTCTCCTTGACAAACTTTGCGTAGCGCTCAAGAAAGTCGATGCCCCACTGAGTGTGTTTGTCCAGATTTTCAAACTGGTCCTGAAGATGAACGAGGAGAAGAAAAAACATGGAGGGCAGAAGAAGAGGGCAGGGGAGGAAGGACAAAAGAGAAAAAAAAAAAAAAAAAAAAAAAAGAGGAAAACATTTTTAATTTTGATGAATGCCTCTGATTTGGCAAAACAATGAAAATCACATAAAAAAACTAATTTTGAAATGAAAAGATAAAAGGTGCGTTGACAGCTGGATGAAAAACTCTTCATCTCTCTGACACGTGGGGTTAAAATCTAGGGTTACATGACTCAGCAGTTCGTCTGCCTGTTCTTATTCACACAAATAAAATACACATGTCCTCCTGCCAGTGACTCAGTGGGAGGAGTGTTCCATTTCTGTATATGTATGTATATGTATATATACATACATACATACATACATACATACATGGGGGAATTACTGTAATTGTTGGGGCTTTGTAAATTATAGAGTATGGTCTAGACCTACTCTATCTGTAAAGTGTCTCGAGATAACTCTGTTATGATTTGATACTATAAATAAAATTGAATACATACATACATACATACATACATACATACATACATACACATACGAGATTTAAACCCAAATGCTGTAATCCAGAACAAATTATGATGAATCCATGTGCAGATTCAGTTAATGCATATCTAACCTAAGGAGCCAAAATTATGATCAATATAAGAATTTAGTATTGCCAAGATGGAAAATTAGCTTCAACGGTCCAAACTAATTATACATGAATGCCAAAAGATTACGCAAAGCCCTGAAAAAAACTGCAATTAAAAACAATTTCTTTTCTCTAAAACTCTTTCCAGATAGGTCTTAATTCAACTATTAATATAATTCTATGTATGATGATATTCTGTAACATGTGATCCCATCACAATTTAGTGGATCAGTTATGTATAAGTGACTAGACCGCTCTCCCCTGTGTGTGCCAATGTGTGTGTGTTTTCAGGATAGATAGAGAAGAGTGGAATTTTGAGTGGGGAGGAAAGAAAAACAAAAGGAAAGTACAAAGAAAATTGGACAGGAGAGCAGGCCTGGCATCTGTGTGGGATAAACATTCTACGTCTGCATATCAACACTCACATTTTTTCAAGGTTCCGGATATTTATAGTGATATAAAATAGTCTTGATATCAAGACTTTTTTCTATTTGTTTCCCACTGTGGTGGTTGCTGGTCATTTAAAGTGCTAATATTATACAGATTTTCAGGTTCATAATTGTATTTAGAGGTTGTACCAGAATAGGTTTACATGGTTTAATTTTCAGAAAACACCATATTTTTGTTGTACTGCACTACATTGCTGCAGCTCCTCTTTTCACCCTGTGTGTTGAGCTCTCCGTTTTAGCTACAGAGTGAGACATCCCACTTCTGTTCCATCTTTGTTGGGTGTCGCACATGCTCAGTACCTAGGTCAGCACTGCTAGCTAGTCAGTTGCAGAGTATGAAGGCGTGCCACGCTAGCAGCTAGCATTATAACATGTTTTACAAAGTGACGCACGTTTGTCACGGAAGTAAAGGCTGGACTACCATAGAGCTGTTTGGAGCTAGAGGTGGGCGATATATCGTTTAGACGATAATATCCAAATTGTTGTCTGGACGATATGCAAAATTGGGATATCGAATATTTCATAATTTGTACAATCCGACCCCCCAAACATGAAAAGAGCTGAAGGAAGTTAACGAGAAAACAAATAACGCACACTATAACCTTCTAAACAATTATATGTAGCGATTTTAATACTGTAGGGGTTTGTTTGACTGTATTTTTTGTACAAAATCACGATCGTCCCGCACGAGAGTAAGCTGCTACTAGTTCTTACCTGTGCGTTATGACGTTCACTCATGTCAACAAAGATGGTGGCGCGCGATCGTGCAGAGGCTCTCCTGTCGGTGTATATTTATACAAGTACGTACAGCCACACTGAACTAATCAATACAGGACCACGATACAACACAGCCGTTACGAGAGCCTTCCAGGTGGCTCATAACATCCCGGAGGACATAGCCTGACCGAGCCCTCCAGGTTGTTGTCGGCGCTAGCACGCCGAGCTAGCTAGCTACCGGCAGAATGAGAAAATAACTCCGGCACGACCAGAGGCGGAGGACTGCATTTTTGTGCACAATGAATGGAACTGCAGGATCGTTGCCCAGCACGGCTCACCTGACCTGGAGCCCTGTCGGTAATATACTGACCATTTTATTTACTATGAAAACCGAACACTGCCGTCTACATAGCCCCCGATGCTAACGTTAGCACAAGTTTGGTTCACTGCTAACCATAGTGAACAAACTGCAGCGCGATCACCTGGATACGGGATACAGGGGACTTTAACAAGGCGTCCTTAAAGTCTGTTCCCCTCCAGCTTTCTCCCAGCATGTAGATTGTGTTACTAGAGGGAAGAACACACTAGACCATGTGTACTCTAACATCAAAAAAGCACACAGAACTGCTCCTCTCCCTCACCTGGGCCAGTCAGATCACATCCAACTCCTGATCCCAGCATAAGTCCCGGTCAGAAGGACTATACAGCCCAGTAGAAGGACTATCAGAACCTAGTCTGACCCGGCCCTGTCCCAGCTCCAGGACTGCTTCCAATAAGGACATGGTTGTGTGCAATATGTTACAGAACAGAGCCCTTTGTTTATTGTTATGATTTCATCTTGCTTGTACATTTTCCCAAGAGAACCACCGAAATAGCCTCCGAACAGGGCTTCTTTAAACTTCTAGAAGGATTTCAAAAATATCGTCTGAATATCGATATCGAGATATTCATTTTTGTCAATATCTCCCACCCCTATTTGGAGCAGTTTGTGAACAGTGTTTTCTGTTGGGGATGTTAAGTCCCTTTGGGGTGGACTTTGGGCTTTTTCACTTTATAAACCTATAACATGCACAAAAAGATATATAACACAATAAAGGATAGGGGGAAAGCCAAAAAGGCATAATATGAGCACTTTAAGTGCTTTGTTTAAGGGCACAACAATGGTGGTAATAAGGGAGGGGCAGGTGATGCTCATTTGCTTCTTAACCCTGAATTATCCAGCCCGACCGGAGATCAAATCTGCATCATTACATTTACAAGCCCACATGCTGATCTTTAGGCCACTGCTGCCCACCAAGAAACACCACAACTTTCAAAAAATAAATCAGGAATTGATACAAAGTTGAAGAAAATGCCACCAAGATAGTGTCCACTCTCAGCTTTTTTATATATGAAAGCAACACATTCCTCTCAATCTAAGTCAGCATTGTGACACACATATGGTACACAAGTGGCTGTAAGGCAACTTAAATTAACACATTGATTTTTCTGAACTACAAAAACTTCAGTTAACACAGGACCATCTAAAAAGGTGGAGATAAGCCATTTACCTAGTATTTTTTTACTGTGGACACCCTGGCTACCACTCTTTATGCTTCTCTGGGCCTTTCTGTTGGTGTGTCAACACAAAAAAGGGCATGGACTGGAGCAAATAAGGGTCGCCAAGGGAAATACGAGACAGCTGACCTTGTTGTTTGTTCAGTTATCATTTTCTTTAAATACAAAAAGGTTTTCAAACAGCCATGCCAAGCAGCATTGTCTTTTGCCTTTTTTTAGTTTCTGAAGAAAGTGTGTTGAGAAAAACAACCAATATGTAGGGGTGAGTAGATGAGCAATTTAGTCAAAAATTTAAGATTAAAATTTGTATTGTCATTAATCAGAGTACAAGTACTGAAAAACAGTTGTGAGGTTTTTGAGAGGTAAATATGCATAGTGCAAGTAACACGGTATATGTTCAGAACGTTGTTAAATAGTATGTTTATGCACAGCAAATATGAATAGTATAAGGAACTGTCGAGTAAATAACTTAATCCGAGGAAATGGCTCAATCCCCACGTGTAGCATTTGCCCTGCCAAAATAATAGCCCCTCTTCCAACAAGGAATTGGCTACCATGAGCACAATGTGAGGCTGAATGAATGACGTGAAACAAATTTGCAATTAATTATCAGTCTAAGATTTTCCTGTGTTTGAGGTCCACCATAAGTGATCCATTAAAGCCTGTAACACTGGGTCATATTTCCAGTGATCTGAAAGAGAACATTCAATGGATTCAAAAATAGAAAACAAAAGAACGCCTGCAATCCAAGAGCACCCGTCAGTCAAGGAATAGGCCGACAAAATGAAACCACTGACACAAACAAAAGGACCCCAGCATGTTAAAACAAACTAGTGACGGGGTGAAACATGGACTGGCAGAGTAAACAGCATCCACTGGTCTCTGGAAGGCCTAATGCCAGCATTCATCAGCGAGAAACAAGTTCACAGTGGTGCAAACAAGTGCCAAGTGTCAAGCTGCCAATGTAAGCATATTTTGTTGATGAAAAACAAAAGATTAAGCCCAAAAAAATGCAGCCAAGATGTGAAAAAGTGACAAAAGGTAAGCAGGATGTCATACAGAAACCTATGAGGATGCCTATTTTTTTTGTTCCACCATTATTATCTGCATCCTGCCGGTCTGGTTGCCTCTGCTTAATGCCTACCAGCCCATCTGTTACAGGCCTGGCCTGCAAACGCGCCCGTCCACCTCCTTGTAACCAGTGTGTCTGCCTGGTTGCGTCAGCCTGTGTGACGGTGTCTATGAATAAGTAATAGAGTATGAGCTCATCCTGTAGTTTGTGGCAAGCTGAGCACAGCCTGGCTCACTGGGGAAATGACAACATCTTTGCGCTCCGGGTCTTTAGGCTCGCAGGGGAAGCAGTAGGCTAGTAGGAGGAGAAAAAATGATGAGGATGGTTTTACCAGAGCTGACTGAATCCGGGAGCTACAATCTGGCCTGTACGCCGTATCCCACGTTGCCGCAAAACACCTGCACTGTAACTCAGCGGTCCCCAACCTTTTTTGCACCACGGACCGGTCTTCAAGTTTTGGCGGATATCCACGACAAAATAAAAATCATACGACCAGCATGAAAACAAATATCTAATAATGTATATCACATGGAAACTAATTTAAAATGCATGACAAAACACAATTTACCTTAACAATGTATCAGTGGGAGCCCTGCGCTTGTTTTCTGTGCAACCAAACGGTCCCATCTGGGGGCAACGGGAAACCGTGACACCTGAAGTGCGTTCCTTATGTCCAGTTTATTCCGTTATATTGTTTTGATCGCTGTCACGGCAGAAAATCGGCGTGCTTGATCTCCATGTGCGGAATAAGTTTTGAAGGCTCCACTGCCTCATTTGCTAGCTTGTGGCCACTTATTATGCAGAGCGGGCTTGGCACATTAGAATCACCTGTTGCGATAAATCCGTATTTTAAGTGGGACTCCTCCTGGTATTGTCTGTTCAATTTCTTTGTGTTTGAAGTTGTAGGCTCTTCTTCTGTCTCCTCCTCCGTGGGCCTTTTCCTCTGAGCAAAAGACCTCTGCAAAGAAGTTTGTTTACTCATTTTCTAGCAAGTTTGTGGGCTCCATTGAGCGGTAAATATCACGTGACATGTGTCAAGAGGAAGAGACGTGTGAGAGACGGGAGAGAACCCGGTCATTTTTCAAAATAAAACATCTTTCAGACGTGGCGACCTCTAGCTCACCCAGTAAGGAGGCTGAGGCCATTGCAGCGGCCCAGGTTCGAATCCGAACTGCGGCCCTTTGCTGCGTGTCATCCCCCATCACTCTCCCACTTTTCCTGTCTATCCACTGTCTCTCACTCTGAAATAAAAAGGGAAAAAAAAAACTTCCTTGCAAAACTTTTTGCAAAGAAAGGTTGCCGATAACCAAATATTTATTATTACTTAATGTAGATTAACCTTTGTGTCAGTGTAATGTTAAAACAAATACATATAAACTCCAGCTTTGTCCACTGCAGCATCCAAAATGATAAACATAAAAGTTATGTAAACAAAAATTTCTACTTAGTAAATCGTTCGGTTTACTTAGTTATTCATTGAGCAGAGCAAAAGGAAACCCTTACAAACATGCTATGTTCAAAATGAATGACAATTTCAAATGCTAAATATAGTATAATATAGTTTAACCAGTTGGTCCAGCACAGTTTCTCAAAATGTTTCTAAATTTGTACAAAGTAAAAGTACAATATTACATAATGCGGATGCAAAAATAACAGATGTGATCTCTGACAGCAGCAGAAAGGTGCACCAAGGGGCGTGTTATCAGTAGCAGCAACACAACATCCTGTCACATAATCACAGGGAGGAATGCCTTCACAAACAAAACAATAACAACACACCCTTCCCCACAGAGCATTAGGGCATTTGTACAATGTGTACTGGATTGAGAAAACTAGCATTTGTACTCTTTGTTTCAGGCACTACCCAGAGCTCAGACCACAGGTGAGGGTTTGAACGCAGGTCGGCTGGTAATATGCATATCCAATCTGGTTTAATATCTACATCTCTCCGAGATAGATCACTAAATCTCACGCTTCAAACCTTTACTGTTAACCGTGGACATGGAAGGACTTACTGGATGGCAGAAGCAGACAGCAGAGACATTTATTACAACATTGTTCGGGTTGCTACATTTCAAAAGGACACAAGATGTTATAGAGGTTTCTTACACATTGTTTTATAAAATTTGGGGTAATTGATTTCAAATGGTTACTTAATAAAAAAGCTTTGCTGCCCTATAAAAATAAAGGCCTAAAATGCCCCAAAAATAATCTTAAAAAAAATATCCTGATTGAATGTCAGAAACAAATTTTGTATCCAAAAATAAACAAATGTCATGTTTTTTTGTAGTATAGATCATAGTCACTCAAATACTACAAGTCACTAAATCACCACATTTAATTTACATTTTATATATTGATTTATGAATCGAAATATTTTTCATTGCGACCGTTGTGGCTAGAGCTATGATGACTCGGCCGAGCAGGTTCATCAGTCAACTTTAACCTCATTAGGATATATTGGTATCTGTGTATATTTGGGCCAATAAGAAAACAAGAAACTGAAGAAGAGAAATGCCAAAGATATTTCGAAGGTCATATCGACACGGATGGTTTAAATACTTTCAAGAGCACAATTTGTATATGGGCCCATGCCTAATCACATGCCACTGTGACCTGTGGACAATAGTATTTGTTTGCTTCCCAGATTCAAACCCAAAAATGGGTCACAGTTCTACTTCCGCTGCGGTTGTCACTGACAAAGCCACTGCTCTGCTGTAATGGGCTTTCGATCTCAGGGTGAGAGAATAAATTAGTAATTTAGCTCCCAGACGAGGAGAGCTCAAGACGCCCTTGTGTGAAGATCCCACAGTTTTCTGTGCACCCTGCTAACCAATCAGTCGGCTAGACAGCCCCTCCCCAGCCAATCAAAGAGCCAGAGGGCCTGTGTGCATTCCATGGGAGAAGGCAGGTTAATTAGCATAGAAAATGCTGTATCGGACAAAAGACTAACTACACAATGTGGCATTCCAGAGCAGAGCGCACACACACACACACACACACACACACACACACACACACACACACACACACACACACACACACACACACACACACACACACACACACACACACACACACACACACACACACACACACACACACACACACACACACACACACACACACACACACACACACACACACACACACACACACAGTGGGGAATGTCAACCTGTCTAAAACACTGGCATCACTCTGAAGACCCCCGGGCTCTGTCTGTGTGTGTGTGTGTGTGTGTTTACTGCGTCTATCCGTGTTCATCTTCCTCGAAAACAACCAGAAAAATAAGGTCTCTTCCAGGAATGAGAGGGGGGTGGATGAGACAGTATTTGTGTGTGTCAGGGAGGAGAAGAGTGGCATTTTGATTGGGGAGGAAAGAAAAACAAGAGGAAAGTACGAAGGAAATTGGACAGGAGAGCAGGCCTGGCATCTATGCGAGATAAACATTATTTTGGTCTACGTCTGAATATCAACACACAAAATTTTATTAAATAATGTTAATGTAAACTGATTTTAATAGATCACAAACTATAAACTAATGTTTTTATGTAATATTTTAGATTATTCTAATCGATTTAAGTGTGTTTTAGTGTTATTAGTAAACGTTTTTTTGTTACATAGATGCAATAATAAAGTATTCCAACCAACTAGAGTTGATATTATCTGTTCAGGTTAGCGGATATCAAGCTAGAGGTAAGTGATGATATTGATAAAAAGCTGCGTCACATACATTCATTTTAAATCACAATATTAATTAGGGCTGTGTATTGGCTAGAATCTGGCGATACGATACGTATCATGATGGGTCACGATTCAATATTTTGCAATATATTCCGATACTGTGCGTAAGGCTAGAGTTCACAGTGATTCTTTTTAAGTATAATTTTAGAAAAACTAATGTTTGAAAAAAAGATATAATGTTCATAAAAGTCAAATAAGTTTACTTTAGGTAAACAATTCAGTACACAGAAAATCAAATGTTTATATGCTAAAGTAGGCCAAAGTTCAGCCATAGCTACGTTGTTAGCTTCTAGCAAAAAGTCAAGCACTGTTAGGAACTGTTAGGCAAGGACACTAGTGGTGGGTCTCAGCATAGCCATCTAGCAATAGGGGGTTTAAACACAACATAAACCACTGTCTTACATGAATATTTTTGAACGTTTATTAAAAAAAAAAAAAAAAAAAAGAAAAGAAATCGATATTGCCGAAAAGTTTCGGAAAAATCAATCGTTCATGGATAAAATAAGATGAAAATGTTAGTTTTTTTGCTTGTCCTGCAATTTAAATACATCATTTATTGTTTGACATTGATTATAATGGTATTCAATCTTTGGGATCTTTTGGACTGTTGGTTTGACAAAACAAGAGTTGGCCTGCATCTATTGGAACTGTGAGTAGAAGCTAAAGGTATACACACATAGTTTATACCTGTGTATATTACAGAGCCACACGCATGCACACTCTGTTTTCCTTGCTGAGAGCATTTGGATTTGAATAGACTTGGATGGGTTTCTAAAAAAGGTTGTTGTCTCCAATTTCCATCTATGGGCAAAACAGAAAGGAGCACTGCACTGGCACACTGTTGACTTCACCTCCCTCACTGCTCTGCAGGCAGGAGGTACAGCCAGTTTCAGTATTTTGATCACTGGTTCCCCCAGAGAGCTTTTCAATAGAGAGCCCTCCTCTCCCATTAACCCAATTCTGGGAGTTGGAGGTTTGCTAAATGCTTAAACTGTGTCAGCACAATGTAAACAATACTGCAGTTAAAATGTACAAATATAGCTTTAGACCCAAAATTAAAGACAAACTGTTCCATTTGCCGTTTTAAAAAAAGCACCTACAGGAAGTGTTCTGCTTGCAGTTTTTCCAAGTTTATGGCACAATTTCTCAAACCTGGAAATAAGCATCATCACAGAGAAGAAGTGCTACTGAACAATGTGTGAAACAAGAGCAAGATGAATCTACAACAGCATGCTATGGAGTTGTCCGAGTTTGGCAAAATTCGATCGGTTTTGCTTTGGTTTGGCTATGTTGCACCTGCAATCTTTAGACAAATCATTTCAAGTTTATAAATTTTTTTGTTTGGGCTTTTCCACCTTTAATTTGATAGGACAGCTAGGTGAGAAAGGGGAGAGAGAGGGGGAAGACATGCAGGAAATCATCACAGGTCGGATTCGAAACCTGGACTTCTGCGTCGAGGCATAAACCTCTCAGTATATGTTTGCCTGCTTTACCACTGAGTTCTGTTAAACATCTTATGTTGCTTTGAAAAGTCTTTTAACTGCTGATAGGCGATTCTATAGCCATTACATTTTGCTAAACTGGCACTCAAAGCAACTAGACCCACCTTTGTAGAAGTGTTTGTAATTGAATTACTTCAGTTTAAAATTAGCTGTTTACACTGTCACACACACACACACACACACACACACACACACACACACACACACACACACACACACACACACACACACACACACACACACACACACACACACACACACACACACACACACACACACACACACACACACACACACACACACACACACACACACACACACACACACACACACACATCCCCTGCAGAAACAGAAACTACTGCATATTTGCAACTACATAAACAGACCAAACTGCTTATACACACAAGCAATAGAGAAACTATGTGATTCATAGGTTGTTCAAATTAAAGATAGATTTATCAGATTAATATGATTCAGAGAGTAAGTCTCATGGATCACTGTAGGCTCTGAGTCAGTGAGCTGCTTCCCTCCTGCAGACAGTCACTCTATGACTCCGTGTTTGGCTCCACTCACATCCATTGATCAGTGCATTACAACTTTATCATGCTTCTTTTATGTGTGCATCCTAGAGTACACCGAAGGAGTCAAAGGGGTTTCCTGCTAGGTGTTCCAGCTATTGTTCAATCAGGCAATACATTTGTTTACATCAGTTCAAACGGTTCAGTTCAGGTGAATATATGGGTGTTTCTTCCTCTTATGTAATAGTTGAAGCTTTTATTTCCCAGCCTGTGTATTGTTTACTGTTGGGATGGATGATTATTCCAAATAGAGCCCTGATTTACACCTCGCTAACAGCTGTGCAGCTCACAAATACTCCGTATCAGCACAAAGTCAAAGCTGAGAAACCGTATCAGAACTGCAAATATTGTATTACAGAAATGTCTCTTGACAGACTCTCCACTGGAATGTGTGCTTTGAGTTTCTAAAGTGGGTGGACCAGTCAAACACCCAGGGGGGCGATTTAACAGGAACCTGTGTTCATTGTGTGCCAGCAAACGCAGCTCAGGGGAAACATCAAAAAAGAGGCCAACTCCTTCCTAAAAAGCCAAAAGGATCGCAGAAGGAAAAAACATTGCAACTGCTAATAAATACCTCAAACACAGACATTTCAACACTGAAACTGATTGGCACCTGGAAAGTTGTAACAGATGTTGGCTGAAAATGTCAGCAATGACTCTCTCTCTGTCTTCCCTTTTGTAACTGGACTGAAACAGAGAAGGAAGTCCATCTTCTGGTTTGTATCTTTAAAAAGTTCAAATGTACACCACTCTGGTCTGGCACTGAGACCATTAGTCAACTAATTAGTTGGTCAAAAAAACAAATCTGACAGTTTAAGAGCACAAGTGATTTATAGTTTTAAAGTCTTTATCAAGCAAAAAAGGCCAAACATTCTCTAGTTTCAGCTTCTTAAATTTGAGGAGTAATTTCTGACATAATCACTGAATAAAGGAATAGGTTTTAGTTTTAGTGTGTTGGTCACACAAGCAATTCAAACATTACCTTGAGCTTCAGGTGATTGTGATGGGCACCATTTGTTGACATTTTATACAGTCAATCAAACTATTAAATCGAGAAAGCCTTTTTGGAAAAATCGCAGCTTTTACCAATTTCTTGGATGGATTTTTTCATAACATATATATTCACATATATATTAATATTTCTGGCTGTGGTGCAATTTTCTCAAATAAGTAAGCCATTTCTGAATGAACACAGACAAAACCTGCCTGTGTCCGAGTCGGAGACGGGTCAGTCAAACATTAACCCAACCCTGCCACAGTGGGACTCTGTTCCACTAAATAAGCACTAGAGTCGGCCTCTGCAAAAGTCATCCAGCAAATGTTGCCTAGTGGCATTGCTGTACTCTCATATACTTATAATTAGTAAATAAAAACAGACCATGTTGGGTCACAGCTATACATATCATACGTGCAGGTATAGGAGGACAAAAGTCTTGCTGCCCTCTACGATCCGGCCATAAATCAGTGACCGTCACACTTTAACCAATCAGAAGTTAGTCGATGCATAACAAGCTTTTTGCTGACTGTGGAAAGAATGACACCAGGTTAACGAGAAGAGAAGAAAGGGAGACACACTGTGCACATGTGTGGATAATAAACATGGATGACACTCCCTCATCTGACCTCTTTTACCACAATTAACACGGTTACTGCAGCACAGCCATGCATGCATACAGTTCTCTTGAGGGCTTTCTTTCATACAAACAGAACAATAAACAATTCCATATGTAGGCCAATGTGCTTCACAATGTTCAAAGACAACAATACCTGTCGATGACCATCATTTTGCTTTGACTACAATCTACGTTGTTTTCTTAGCCCTTAAAGCATAACTCTCGCCAAAATGCAACCTAGGGTCTTTTTGTGAATGTACCAGAGTCAAACTTTTGTTTAAAAGCATACATAAGACGGAAACGCCACTTTTAAAAGATTCACCGTATTCTCGTTTTTGGTCAAATGGCCTTTTGAATGGGAGTGCTAGGGGCACTACTATGATAGCATCAAAATCACTATTTTTAAAACACTAAGAAGGCTCAACACAACATGAGTCTTTGCTCGAAGTATCACCAGGGGCTCTCCACATGAACTCCAGCATTGAGAACATTGTTTGTGTACACAGAGTTTGCTAAAAAGAAAGGTTTTAACAACTCACTGTAGCTGTGAGTTGCACGGATAATTTGTCGTTAGTGAAAAACTATATTGACCTTGTAGTTGTAAAAGGAGCCTCATATAAGAATGACATTTCCTCCTATGGAGTCCGTTCATTCGCATTCGGAGATCGACACTTTTTGACTGACAAGATGGCGGATAGCGTAAACAACAACTGCTAAAGTGAGTTGTTCAAAACCTCTTTTTAGTAAACTCTGTACACCAACAATGTAGAGCCCCTGGTGATACTTCGAGCAAAGTTTCAGGTTGTGTCGAGCCTTCTTAGTGTTTTAAAAATTGTAATTTTGATGCGATCATAGTGGTGCCCCTAGCTTTCCCATTCAAAAGGCCATGTGACCGAAAACGACAATACGGTCAATCTTAAAAGTGGCGTTTCCGTTCTTATTATGCTTTTAAACTAAAGTGTGACTCGGGTACATTCACAAAAAGACCCTAGGTTGCATTTTGGCGAGAGTTACGCTTTAACCTCTCTAACATCTTTTTTGTGTGTGAAATTAGCTGAATAAATCAGGTCATTTTGCTTGGATTTCTAGGATGTTTTGGCAGTACTGAATTAAAGTAAAGAACACAAATATACATCAAAGTGTGGACACTTTTTTTTAATGTCAAATTGCGACGGACACCAACTTTGCTTCATATCTTCAACAGTATCAAACTTCATCAAGGGAAATGACCCACTGCAAGATTAGAGCACTGTATAAACAATATTTATAGTCTCTAAAGGGAGGGACACACAGTAGGCCAGGGGCGCAAAAACTGACAACTCATGCAGCCTGCGTTACATTGCACTGGCCTACACAACGTAAGCCAGTGGTAAGTGGAAAGTCTGTCAGTTTAGGGGTCCTTGACATGAAAACACTTGGAAACCACGGTCGTAGGCAATTGAGGAATCTCTTTAGTAGATTGTGTGTCTTGTAACAGATGTGGACAACTGTTGCCCTGAAAATATGATCATCTTGGCTTGGATGCGAGAAATATTAAGATTCTCCTAGTAAAATGACTTGCTTAGCCCTTGTAAATAGTCCCACAAAAAATTGGAGACAAAGTCAAATTTTCATTGCTGCACTGCTAGAAAAAAAAAAAGATACAAATCTTTGTTGACATTTTTAACACAGTATGTATGTAAACGTGCATCGGCATACAATTCAAGACACAATTGTGCATCGTGTGTAGCTTTGCACGAAAGATTCACCTCTTAACATTTGTTCCAATGGAGATTAATTGAAAGGAGCAGCCGTCGCCTGCAACGTGTCTGGCCCATGAGGCAACATTTACCCATGCTAAAGACATTTACCCATGCTAAAGACCTTTACCCATGCTAAAGACATTATGGCCTTTATTCCAAGTAATTATGCATGAAAAGCATGTTAAGTCTTTCAATGATTTGCAGACAGCATAAATAACTCGTGAGGCAATCCTAATCCACCGACACCCATTCCCAAAACCGAGGGTTTGACTCGATACAGTTACTATTTACTACCCGTCTGTGGAACACACGAACACACGCACACACGCACACACACACACACAAACCTGGCCACTCCTGTCTGTGGTTAGCTAGCCAGGTTTCATTGCAACCTGATCCCTTCTATTGTGTTGCTTTGCTGCCGTTTCACACACACACCCTGACAGACTGGTTAAGCGAGAGAGAGAGAGAGACAGGTGATTGGATAGCTAAAAAGAAATTAATCTAACCCCAATATGATCGTGTCCTGGCAAGCACAGGATTCAAGCTATTTTCAACACTTAACCATGTTACCAACACATGCTTGCTCCATGACAGTTAACGTAACACATCTTCTTATGTCAGCTGATATGTGGCATCACGGTGATGTTCAGGGAAAATGTTGGCATCAAATCACATTAGTTCAGAGAAGACAAGAAGCAATGTTGTTTATTGTCTTTGCTTCGCATGAGAACCACTACTTGGTTTGTCTTTCCATCCAAAACTCTCCCACAGTCTTCTCTAAACCATCCAACAATTCCACCAACTGAAAAATTCAATTGTCTGTCTGTCCAAATAGAAAAAGGGATCAAAATTATCCACAAAGTCAACCTCGTCCTCTAACCTTAATTTGCAAGTCAGTGAAATCTGAAAAGTCTTCCCAAGTTATAGCCATTTTTTAACAACAACATATCATCATACGGTGTTGTTCATGGTAAACAAGTGAGCCAAATCTTTTAGCTCACAGGGCTAACAGCAGAGTGTCAACCCTCTGACACGGAGGTCGACTAGCGGATTTCCTGGCTCACCATCTGATCTAAAGTGGTGAAACAGAGGAAACCCTGTTCTTTTGGACAGCATTGTGTGTGAATGGTCTTTTTTGTAAAATAATCTCATTTTTTTTTCTACCAACATTGTCACAATAATACCATTTTTAAACTAAGGCACAATACATTATAAAGTATCAATATTCCATGGTATATTTGCTTATGCCTCACTACGGAGGACTAGTGATAGTAATAGACGACAGCGTCTCACTCTGAACCTCTGCTGACTGACATTTCTCCAGTCTGACAGTTTTGTGACATTATTGTAAAACTTCAAACAAATAATGGCAGCGGGACCCATCAACAGCCAGTCTCACTGCAGCTCATACAGGAGCAACGAGGCTATACAGTCACAGGACCTGTAGATATTTCATATCAGACATATAGCAAACATCTCCTCACTATCTGCTAGCTGCCTGTCCCCTGAACACACTGTAAAAAAAGCGCAGTATCTGAAGACAGCCCAGGCTCCACAAACGCCAACAAAAACAAAGTGTGCCAACCTGCACCACGAAAACATAACAAACAGCGTTCCAGCCAATAACCGACAAGAAGGACTTGGGGGTGAGGGTTGGGGGGGTTAGTGCACGGAAGTACGGAAGGGAGGGCCGAGCTAACCTCCGTTTTGTTTGACAATACTTTGAACGTCAACAAGATGTGACGTCACCCAACATCGCTTAGAGCACCTTGAAGTTAAAAGCCTTGATAGCCTGAGACTTTGTGTTTAATAAACACTGGGCGCGGACAGCTGATGAAATGTTGAGGCCAGTGGTGTGTGTTTTATGGGACTGCTTCAGGTTGGCTCAGAGCCTCAGAAAGAGCTTAAGCCTTACAACAGAACAACACACATCCACCAGCAGAATAGTTTGACTGAAGCATTTGGTTAACCGTTTGAATGTTTGAACCAATTAGAGAATCGATAAAGTAGTTGTATTGATAGAATCCTGCCGTCATCCATCCCTACTAAAGAGGATAGCGAGACAGTTGCATACATAGGGTTACAGTGTGACCGAATTTTATTGAATTTGAAGCCAGTATTGTATTATATACATAAAAAAATAGTATTATATTCGAATCCTTTCAAACCTTTTATGGAATCTAATTAAGTTTAGCTTCCAGGCAACTAAAGTTTTAAATAATCATATTTTGTTGGCTGTGAAGGATCATGCAGCCCACATACTTTCGCACCTTATTTTCTTACAAGCTACTTGGTTAAAATACTGGGCGTCCCGAACCAGAACCTATAAGTTGATAAGTCTACAGTATAGATATTAATTTTTACAAATGAAATCAACCGTCAGGCCCAACCAAAAAAAAATTTAAAATTTACAGAGCTGCTGCAAAAAGGTTTTTGACGTGTCTCTTAGCTAGAGACGAAAAATTGCAAGGAGAGAGATGAGGATTAGAACACACACACGAACACACACTTAACCACAGCGTTTCCTGTGTGGGTGCAATATGAAAGGGCAGGATGTGATAGTTACTGTATCTGTTCAACAATTCATTGAGCTGTGTCATCAGAGCATATGTGCATGCCTGTGTATACACACACACAGACACACACAGCTCATTCATCTTAGAAAAAAAGCCAAAGCATTCCCTGCTTTATCTTACCCCTGACTCAAGTGCTAATACCAGTCGAGGTTTGGTATCTCTGGCTCCCAGCTGTGTGCGAGTGTGTGTGTGTGTGTGTGTGTGTGTGTGTGTGTGTGTGTGTGTGTGTGTTGACCCTGACACCTTCTCCTCACAGTGTTCATGCTGGTTAGTGCGGTTGACTGTAGGCTATGACACTTGGTCTGGGTGCTGACAGCTGGCACTATTTTTAGGCAATGAACACATCACATCGGTTTTAGTCCATCCGGCATCAACAATCACAAATCTGTATTTTAGGTTATGTTAAAATCATTTACTTGCAGCTTAAATTGTGAATAGCAGAGGAACAGCAAGGATGAGGTAAAATTAATTAATTTAAATATGTAAAGTGACTATACTCCAGACTAATCATATCACTGCCTCAGTACACAAGTCCCCAGCCCGGCCGAGATGTGCTGGTTAATAGGAATAGTTGAATAAGACATCTGTCCACTCAAGATGCCCTTCAGCAGCCTGTTAGCTTAGCATAAAGACTGAAAATAGGGAAAAGGCTACATATAAAAAAAGTGAAGTGTTAAAGGACAAGTTGTCTGGGCTAAACAAACTAGATATTATATGTTAATAGAGGTGCTGGTAGGCAGGCTAGCTGTTTCTCCCTGTTCCTACACTTTATTCTAAGCTAAGCTAACTGGCTGTGGCTTTATATTTAACCAGCATATGAGTGTTATCAATCTAACTCTCTGCAAGATAGCAAATAAGCACCTTTCCAACAATGTCAAACTATTCTTTTAACATTGTAGTTAACAGACTATCTAGTCTACTCTAAATCTATTTTTAAATATGTGTGTTAATTGGAAGAAAATCCATCAAATATGTCCCATTATCTCGTGGAACAGAATGTTCCCTACAACGTTCCCTTATATCCAAACAGAAATTCCATTTAAATAGCTTGCAATAACTGTGGAAACACCTCCTCAGATAAGTCTTTACCACGGTATAAACAAGCGTGTAGAATGTAGAGATGCCCTTTCACTTCCTGCAGGGAGTAACTGAACATGTCTGACCTTATGTGACACGCTGACCGAGAATCTTCTGCATGGTCTTGGTTTGATTTTTCCCAAAGGACTTGCTGTGAACGTGTCTCATGTGGGTTAACCATTAACTCAAAATCATATGACCAATATATGATAGGAGGTGAAAACTTGGGTGTAGTACAACTACTGTGCTGCTGTCATTAGCTGAACTACTGTGGTCTTACAGTGTTTGAGATGGGACTGTCTGGGACTGGGTTAAATGGGCCATTTAGTACCTTTCCAGTGAGTCACTGTTGGATCCAAAACTGTTAAACTGTTCACCTATTGAGGCCTGAAAAATAATATTAAAATGATTTGGAATTGAAATTAGACATTTTCTAGCTAATGCTACTACCTTAACTAGCATTACTATTAGTTACTGCTACAGTACATCTCTGCAGCTCTTCTTCAGCCACGAGCACGGACCGATCATTTGTTACAGTGTTTGTGTTGTGTACTCCTGAGTAACAATTTGCAAACATTAAGAGGGATTAAATGAACAATGGCAAGCCTGGACTAAAAAAACACAAAGTAGTGTTTTGTTAAAGACCGCTTTGGGAGACAATAGTGGGTCACAAAGTGGGTTTAAATGAGCTCACGAGAGACTGGAGAAATCTGAAGCTTGTTTGAGACTATTGTTGTCGTCGCATTGGGAAAGATTTCCTCCCTCAAGTCTCTCGTAGTTTATAGTTGGCCGATTTAAAAAATTGGAGCCAAAACAAGTCTCAGGTTGTCAGGAAACTAATTAAAAATGTTTCCACCTACTCAAAGAAAAAGATAACAAATCCTTTACAATTCCATCTCTTTTCTATCCATCTATCCATCCATCCATCCATCCATCCATCCATCCATCTAAAAAATATATATAAAAAGGCAAACATTTTTCTGATTTTTGTTTCTGATTAACAACAGGGGCAACCAACCTGCTCAGAGTTTGCCTGCTGTTCAGTGTGGTAACATCCTTTATTCTGCACTCTGACTACCTGACATATTATGGTCTGGGGTACCCGCGGTAACCAGGGGGGTACACTGTGTACTTTATGGACAGGTTTCCAAGGTAACCGGAAACCCTGCATGCTGAGCAGCTAGCGTGGGTGTGTGTGTGTGTGTGTGTGCGCACACGCACGCACAAATGAGCAGCACGTAGCAGTTTTATTGGGCTTTGAAAATAAACAGCCTGAGAAAAGTCCTATGGTGCTAGAATGAGCATTGTTGCTTGTATGCAAACAGGCTGTATGTCAGACAGGGAGGGAGACGGAGAAAGGAAAGATGGGAGGGGAGTGAAAGGAGAGGGGGTGGAGCTTTCCTAGTTACGCTTATCCCATGTATATACTTCCTTTAGCACATGATGTCTGTATTTATGCTATGTGCATTGTGGTAAATTCCTGCCAAAAGCCAGGGTTTCCCTATACATACACTTTGCATCAACCACAAACAAAAAAAAAAAAAAAAAAAAAAGCACCACAAATAAATTCTGCTGTCCGATACGGCAGCGTCGTAAAACTGCTTTTCTATCGCTTGTACACAATGCCAACTGTTACATGAGCTCAAAGGGGCTGGGACCTACAACAACCTTTAAACATGGTTCCTGGAAGGCCATAGTAAAAAGACAAATATTGACTTTGGGGTCAGGACCCCATGTGGGATTGATATGCAGCTGCAGTCACGGAGACTTGAAAGAATTCTAGTTTTCATGTATATGTTTTGATGGGTCACCTGAGCTAGTGCTAGAAGAACTATTAGTCAATTAGTGATTGTTGAATGAGTGGACATCAAATTCATCAACAATAATTCTGATAATCGCTTCATTGTCATCTATAAAAGCAAAAATGTACCATACATTAGCTGGTTTTAGCTGGCACAGAATTTGGTGCTTTTGTCTTAGTTAGGTTTGTCAACTAAACATCTTTTGATTTGGGTCTTTTGTCAAAAAGAAAAAAATTGTCGATGTCTTTGGGAAATTGTGACCGGCATTTTTCACAATTATGTATTTACGTTAACAGTTTAAAATTCTCACTCTTACGTACAGAGCATTGCACGGTCAGGCTCCTGCATATGTGGCTGAGCTACTTCTTCTATATTCGTCAGCTCGCTCTCTAAGGTCTAATATGTTAAATTTACTCTCTGATCCACGCACCTTAAGACCTGTAGTGATCGAGCTTTTGAGCCCATAGCACCTAAACGACAGAAGGCTCTGCCTCCACCCTTATTGTCAGCTGTTTCTGTGGATTCTTAAAAGGTCCCATGGCATGGTGCTCTTTGGATGATTTTATATAGGCCTCAGTGGTCCCCTAATACTGTATCTGAAGTCTCTTTTATATAGACCTTAGTAATCCCCTAATACTGTATCTGAAGTCTCTTTTATATAGACCTTAGTGGTCCCCTAATACTGTATCTGAAGTCTCTTTTATATAGACCTTAGTGGTCCCCTAATACTGTATCTGAAGTCTCTTTTATATAGACCTTAGTGGTCCCCTAATACTGTATCTGAAGTCTCTTTTATATAGACCTTAGAGGTCCCCTAATACTGTATCTGAAGTCTCTTTTATATAGACCTTAGAGGTCCCCTAATACTGTATCTGAAGTCTCTTTTATATAGACCTTAGAGGTCCCCTAATACTGTATCTGAAGTCTCTTTTATATAGACCTTAGAGGTCCCCTAATACTGTATCTGAAGTCTATTTCCCGAAATTCAGCCTTGGTGCAGAATTACAGCCACTAGAGCCAGTCCCACAATGAGCTTTCCTTAGGATGTGCCATTTCTGTGTCTGTAGCTATTGAGGAGGAGAGAGGGGGGGGACAAGGTGGAGGGTGGGGGTGTGGACTTGACCAACTGCCACTTTGCTCATTTGACAGCCATGATGTCTCTCTTTCATGGGTGGGTCAAATTCTCTGGGCGGGCAAAGCAGAGAAAGGGAAGGTAATGTTCCCACTATTTTTCCCACACAACTTTATCTAACTATAAGCTAGGGTTGGGCATCGTTTGGATTTTAACAATTCTGATTCCAATTCTTCCTTTCGATTCCGGTTCTTATTGATTCTCGATTCCGATTCTTTGAGGGGTGGAGCTGAAACGGGTCACATGCCTATTTTCACAAATAAGAGGATTTTTTTTTTTTATTTTGATTCAATGGTGGTTTGCAGTTGTACAGCTTTTTCAATGTAAAATAAAGCCGCACTAGAGCGCTACTTACTGTGCTCCAAGGTTGTAACACAACAAGCACCTGGCCACTTCAGAAATCAAAACTTGCATTTATTAAACTGGGAAGCGATGATCGATTCCAAGTAGGAATCGGTTCTCGACGCCCAATCCTACTATAAGCGCAGTTCAATCAGACGTGGCTCGGCGACTCATTTAGAGATTTGGTATGTGCCCTTTTTCCGACTATCCGTCACACATCCAGGTAGTGATGTAGCTCGGGCGGGGGGAGCAGGGAGCCTGGCTCAGCCTGCCGGAGAAGCCGCTAGCAATGTTGTCCGGGCGAGGGAGAGAGGGCGTCCATCTACCATGTCTTTGTGTTCGATTTGCAAGTAGACAGCAATCAGTTTTTGGCGGATGAACACTTTTTGGCAAGACAGCCAGTGAACCGCAATCAATGAACCTTTTAGGGATGCAGCAACTCCCTGCCCCTGCTGCTGTACTGAATATGCAGGAGACACACGCATGCACAGACATTCCTCGATTTATAGTTTGATGCCCTGTAAGGCACTTACAGGGCACTTGTGGCTTACAGTACGTCTGTGAAAAGCGTTTTAGAAAGAGGTTTTATTTACTTACTTTATAAACCAGTAATCAAATAAATGCAAAAATAACCACCATTATGTCCAGTTTAACTCAAACAAAAACATCATCCCATATGTGGGAGAAAACCTTTCCAAACAGCAGTTTCACATCACAAAAGTCTATTTAAGGGTCCGTGACATTAAAACATTTAAAATGAGACTTCTATCTTGGCCTGTGGGAAACCCTTTTATAAAAGTTCTGGAGAATTCTGCCTGATCCCAAGGGAAAAGAGGCAGGGTTTGTTGAGGGGGATGAAGAGGAGGATGAAAAGTGCTAGCGTAAGGATGGAGAGGAAGTTACTTACACGAACACACACAAACGGGGAACAAAAAGGTGCTCGACTCGTTCATTCATGCTTGACTTATTCTCCATGCGCTAACATTGGTAGCCAAGGGAAGTAATGGGACTGTAGCAACAGGGAACCAGATCACTAAACATGGAACTGAACCAACAATTACAGGACACTGTGCTGCACAATGAAAGCTTTGTCTTGAGTAGGCCTCTTTAGGTTATCTCTCTGCAGGGGTTTGTCTTTTAGTAATTTGGTATCATGTCAGTCCACAGAGCAGATAGCATCTGTGCGGCTGAGGTGGGCAGGTTTGGCAGTCAGCTGATGTGTTTAGTACACAGCCACAAAAGGACATCAGCTGGAGGACATCTAGCTCCCACGTCACCAACTGGATAAGTTGTTGCAGGTTCACCCACACGGTCCACAGCTGCGACAAAAACATTTGTCTCGATGCCATTTCAGTCAACAGAAATTAGCCAGGGGAGCAAAAAGGGGATGCTACAGTAAGGAGGTGATGTGTGTGTGTGTGTGTGTGTGTGTGTGTGTGTGTGTGTGTGTGTGTGTGTGTGTGTGTGTGTGTATATATATATATATATATATATATATATATATATATATATATATATATATATATATATATATATATATATATATATGCCCATCACAGTTTCCTTAAGCCCAAGGTAGTGTCATCAAAGTGCTTGTTTTCTCCAACAAACAGTACATAACCTAAAGATATTCAATTTACTTTCACTTAAGGAAAACAAAAGCAGTGAATATTCACATGAGAAAAGCTGGAATTAGAGAAAAAAGTATTTTTTTTCTGTAAAAACTTAAAAAAAAACAAATAAAGTTAACCTTATCAATCATCTACAGAAATCCTTGTGGCTGGATAACATTTTACTCAATTCAAACTAAGAATGTGGTTTCTTTGTAGAAGTGTGCAATAAAAACCTCTATCATGGTATATGTAATTTCCATACAGTCTCTGGTCTACTTTGACATCTACAATTTCTCAGTGGAGTTTCCATAATATTTACTAAATCACAATACACATTATCATAATATGAAATTGCATTACATATGAAATTACCAGACAGAAAATTTCGTTTTTGACCAATTCAGTGAATTGAATACTTTTAAAATTCATCCTATTGATGCAAAAGGATCATAAAAATCCAATATTCCCAAAAAGAGTTCTGCTCATTGATTCGCAGCATTACCAACAATGGCTTAAAACTACATATTAAAAAGGGATACATAGACATAGTTTATACCATAGTATAAACAGTATGGCAATATATTGTATACTGCCCAACCCTCTTCCTATAAATATTTTAAAAATCAAACTAGTGGGTGTCGCAGTTAATAAACAGGGCTAACAAATAGGGCTGGGCGATAGGGAGAAAATCAGATAGGCTATCACATTAGTCTTGACCAAATACCTCGATATCGATATTGCGGCAATATTCTAGGGTTGACAATTGGGTCTTTAACAAAATATCTTCACACTTACATTTTAGATAAATAATCATCAGTAATGTGGACATAATGTTTAAGTGGGAAAAAGGCAAATCATAGAACAGCTAGAACAGTCTGGTTATGTTCAGAAAAGTACATCACTTTACTGTAATGCAGCCTTTAAAACCAGGAAAAGACACCACTTAGGTCATATCACGATATTACGATATCCAAAATCTAAGATGATATCCAGTGTCATATCACGATATCGATATATCAATCTATTGCCCAGCCCTACTAACAAACAAGAATGCCATCAGCATAACGTCTTTACTACTGCCTGTGAGCATGTAACACAAGCAGGCCTAGGATTGACAGCAGATAGCCATCCAGCAGAGGCTTAGTGTAATGACTGGGTTGGAAATCTAGGGAAAATTCACCAGAAAAATTCCCAACATCTTCCAATTTTCCATGTGTCCTTAAAGCCTGCATTTTTATCCGCTGGCTAATAAAGTAACTGACTAATAAACAGTTGACAGACAGACTGACTCCTGGAAGATAGCAAACAGTGACTGCAGCTGCAACGCTGACCAAAACCCTGCATATAGACAAGTCATGAATCGGAGCCGTCTGGAACCGTTTCGGTCTCTGGTGACTCAGTTTGTACTTCCCGGAAAAGAAATGGAAAATGTTGCAACAATAGATAGAAACTGTCAACAATGATAACAATATATCTTTATGACTGGTATTAGGAAATAATGAACCACAAGTTCAAAATACATGCGACAGTCAAATATCTAAGAATAGGCAAGGCTTCATTCAAGCCACTTTGGGAAGTTTCATGACACAATTTGACAATATGAGGCCATATAGCATTCTTAGAGTTTAAGTCACAAAAAGAAGTATCACACCAACAATAAGCCCTGATTGTGAGGAGGGTCACAAAGCCAGGGCATACAACACGCACTGACTCGTTTAGACTGACAGAAATCAGGTTTATCCAGGGTCACTGCAGTGGTCTGACAGGCGTACAGGTGTGATGGTGTCTGAATCCAAGAAGAGCATGACAGCCAAACAGCTGGCTGGGTGGATACAGCTGTGACTGCATCCAGAGGGAGGACGGGAGCGATGGGAGGATGAGAGGCAGGAAGAGAGGGAAGGAGGGGAGAGAAGCATTGGGGACAGAGTCCAACAACAACAAAGAGGAAGAAGGCAGCAACTCTGTTTGTGTGTGTAGTACTAGTCCCACAGAATGAAATAATTAAATTCACAAGACTATGGATTGGTAATTCTATCATTTATTTCTTCCTTTTGGTAGTTAATTGACTCATTTGTCACGGCCTTCCTTTGTCCATATGTCATCCGGTGATACTGCCAACACCATTCATCAGATTCTGATTACATTCTTGAGAATTTACACCTGGACTACAATTACTTGCCAAAACAAAATTATAGATTGATTACTAATCGAGAGTAAGAGTCATTTCTAAGCTCTGCTTCTGTACAACTACTAGGGGCGTGACGAGACACCCAGCTCACGAGACGAGACACGAGATTGGGTTCACGAGATCGAGACGAGATTTGAACACTATTTTACAGAAAACTTCAATGAAGAAATAAGAAAAAAAAAATAGTCCTTTATTCAAACGAAAGTCACAAAATGAAAACCCAGCACTGAAAGGTTTTGCCATAAACTCAAATGACTGGCTTCTCTCCTGCATGACTAGTTATACATTACTTATTCCATATGTATAGTGGAGAGATAGTCTCTTCATTCAGAGAACCTAGGTTACAACATAACTAAGCGTTTTCTGGCAGTTGTTGAGACGAAATGTTTTGTACTACTAGAGCTGGGCAATATATCGATATTATATCGATATCGTGATATGAGACTAGATATCGTCTTAGATTTCTGATATCGTAATATGGCATAAGTGTTTTCCTGGTTTTAAAGGCTGCATTACAGTAAAGTGATGTCATTTTCTGTACTTACCAGACTGTTGTAACTGTTCTATTATTTGCCTTTCCCCACTTAGTCATTATATCCACATTACTGATGATTATTTATCAAAAATCTCATTGTGTAAATATTTTGTGAAAGCACCAATAAGTCAACCCTACAATATCGTTGCGGTATCGATATCAAGGTATTTGGTCAAAAATATTGTGATATTTGATTTTCTCCAAATTGCCCAGCCCTAACTACTACCACTATTACTCCCACAGGTGTTTTCAGTTCTTCTGATCAGGGGTCTCATATTGAGCAGACGGGAATCACGCAGGTTAATCCCTAATAAGAACCTCGCAGGCTGTTGAGAAAGTCAAGCCTCCGTAACAGCAGAGGGCTGCCATCATGGGAATGTGAGTTTGTGACATTAAAAAGGACAAATCTGGTGCAAAATGAACTTAGGGGGTTAATAACACGTGTACCGAATCGACAAACGCCGTGCAACCAGAAACCTAGCTCAAGCCCGGCTTTCGTTGTTCGACCGGTCATGACTGTTTTCCCAAGATGGTGCCCGCCTGTATACATGAACGGTACTGTCTTTATAATTATCTTTTTAATAAACTGTCTGTACACTTACAAAGTTCTCAATGCTTCAGTTTACATGTAGGGCCCCTCATTATGCTACGTGGAAGTGTGGTGCTAATTTGAGCCTTGTTAGTGGTATAGAAATAGCAATTTCTTTTTACTTTACCCTCTGCCCCAACGACTACCTAGCTTTATAAGCTAATTAGCGGTTTGCGATAAAACTGGTCACATTTGATTAGCATGAAAACAAATCCCAGAGAACGGCCGACTCGGTACACACGTGTTATAAACCACTAGGTTCACTTTGAGCCGGACTTGTCCTTTAATGAGAGGGGCTGTAGCTGGTGCCGACTCTTCCTCGCTGGCAATTTCTTGGCGTAATATATTTTATATATGCTGCTTGGCTTTATAAAGTCATTTGCAATATATCCCTGTTTCGCCATGGCTTGGGCTTTGACATTCCCGCTTGCTTGTCGCCGTTTGTAGTTTGTATATCTATGGTAGTCTACTCCTGCATTCATTCAGAGCAAGTCATTTTAAAAAATAAATTTAAAACACAATAGTTTATTGTTTTAACAGATCGAAAGATATGAAAATCACCGTAGTCTATGTTAACACAATTCAAATTGTGCAGAGGAAATTATTTACATCGGTCATTCTGACCGGAGACAATAAGAATTTTCATTCCTCAGCATTTTTTTTCGGTCAATCGCCAGTTATTACTAGACAACGGAAACTCCGGTTGGTACAGTAGCTTCTGCTGACATTTTGCATCATTATTCTTGATGTATCCTGTTACTGTTGCAGCAGCCAATTCTCCACCGGGATCATTAATCCTTTATGTCTGTAAACTCTACTCGTCTCTCAGTGCATGGGCCTTGCACCTCCTCCTCTTAACATATGAAAGTATCTCCCTTCTCTGCTCTCATTAAACATCCTTTTTTTGAGCTTTCTTCTTCTCTTCCCATTCTTTTCTCACACCTCCTTCCATCTTCTCTATCCTCATCTTCCTCCCCGTCTCCTGGAGATGTGTGTTAGCACAATTTTGTTAATTAAGAAAGACATCGGCCCTCACACACAGGACATGCACAAAGTAATCTGGGCACAATCATTGTCACACATCCAGGATTGAAAACATGTTCTGTTACTTACACCTACAAACCCCCACCGAGCGCACGCGCACACACACACCACACACAGAGTTGAAAAGCTTGGCTAGACTGGATATAACAGCTTGTCGTGTCCAGGCCAGTGCCCTCAGCTTCAACATGACTTCATTCACACCCGCTGTGTCCTGCTAAGAACCAGACTACTGGCCTACTAAGCAACAGGAATCCTCTCATCAGAGCTTTCACTGCCACAGATCCATAAGCCAATGAGAAGATAGACAACGAATGGTGGATCAAGGAGCCACATAACACAGCAACCAGGGCTGGGTATTGTTCAAAAATATCCAATACCGGTATCGATACCAATGCCGTGACTTCAATACCGGTTCCTAAACAATACTTTTTTTTTTTTTTTTTTTTTTTTAAACAATTTTATAAAACAAAAAGAAATTCCAACATCTCACATTACGGCACAATTTAGTTTTTTCCAGCTCCTACTGCTTGAGCTCTGTCTCTGTGTAACGTAGAGTTTTTCCTGCCTGCCTCGACAACGTGTAACGTTAGACAGCCAATCACAGACATTATTAGATCTTGGCAGAAGCATGCTGCATGCTTATTGGCTCACTGACGCTGGTGAGGTTTACTCCTTAGGTATTGAAATTGCATTTTTCGATACTTTAGAGGCAATTCGTCGGTGCCTAAAAAGTATAAGCCTAAATTCTGTACCCAGCCCTAACACTAACCCTTTCATACTCTGAAGTCAAGGACATACATTATCAATAATCAATAATAAACTAGTTAATGGTAAGGAGAACACTGGGTAAAGACTGAATACACACCGGAAGAAGACAACATCAGAACAAAATCTCTAACAGCATCAAATTGGAGGGTGTCAAAGTCACGTGGATGGCCAAATTTTTAAGAGGCTTTCAGATCCAACGGCAAAGATTGAACTTCTATGCTCTATTCGATTAGTGATTTAATAATTGAAACATCAGTCCACTTACATAGCTCAAGGTGGCAATGTCAAATTGCTTGTTTTGTCTGACTATTAACTGGAGAAAATCCACAAATTCTCACATTTAGGAATCTGAAACCAGTGAATGTTTGACATTTTTTGCCTGATAAATTACTAGAACTAGTAATCAATTATTCCAATTGATGTCAGTTCATGTTATTTTGATCGACTAATCAATTAATCATACAAGCTCTACAAGGATTGATTGCGAGACCACTACAACTGATCCAGGATTCAGGAAACTTAATTAAAACACACAGTACGCACATGAATGATCACTTTGGTATTCAAAAATCACTGCAATTACAGTATATCTTTAATATACAATATATTGACCAATCCTCATCCTGATAGTCCCATAAAGCAAAACATGTGAAATGCAGAGCTGCAACCCTACAGTCAGCAAGACTTTGATAAACTGTAGGCTACGGTCTATAGATATCACATATAGGAGTGGGGATATTGAGCACCCTTATCTGAGTCTGGTAGCCACCTGATGCCAAGAATACAAGCAATCCTCTTGTTCCAACCATCAAATGATTCACATATAACCCCGGTAACCCATTCTCCAGCAACACCTCCCATAGGACACCTGGGGGAACGCAGTAATAAGCCTTTTCAAAATCCACACAACGCATAAAGGAAAGAAAAGCAAATTCTTTTTACCCCTTGCTAGGCAAGACGGTAACAACCTGCTCACTGCTCTGAATCTGAGTTTCCACAATTGGTTTTAAGTTCCCTCTCCATTTATCAGCTGACAGTCTTCAAAGTAAAATCAAGAGTCTAGCCAGCCGTTTAAAGCCTGCCCTCTTTCCTCTACCTTTCCATCCTTTATCCCCTTATCCTTGCCATTCAGTTTGGCCGATCAGTAAAGACGACTGCCTGTCAGCCTCTTGTCCTTTAGTCAGACTTGGCTGCTCCGCTCTGCCGGCCTCCGGCTCACCTCAACCAGACAGACCAGAGCACAGCATGGTAGCATCCTGGCACTAAGCGCACACACTGAACGCACACAGAGCTTTAATTCAGACCAACACTTCCTACTTTGTGTGTGTGTGTGTCTCGGAGGGCAGGAAGCCAGCGCCGTAATAGGATGTTCCTCGCTTGCTTTGTAATGTCTCAAAGACCTGGGTTAGAGCCAGAACGCAAGGCAAAAGCAAAGGCACCGGGCTTCATTGAACATACTAATGCTGCCTTTACTTGAGTGCTGCTTGGTGCTTTTTATTCATATAATGCAGTTTGCAAAAGAAAATACCAACCTAGGGTTTGACGCTGTCACAAGAAAAATCTGAGGGCTCACAAGATGATCAAGAGGATAGGAAAAAACAAGAACAAAACATTTTCTGCTACACAAAATTGGGATTTTTTTTAGACTTTTTTTTGTTTGAATTTGGTCACAGCCAGAAGTAATATGCAATACTGAGGGTTTGCCAGTAGACAAGGTTGGAGTAAATTACCAGAAAATCAACCAACAGCTATTTTGATAATCGGAGTAATGATTGTATACCATCTCTCAAAAAATGCCAAAAATTAGCTGCTTCAAGCTACTCAAATGTGGAGATTGGCTGCTTTTCTTTATCTTAAATGACAGTGAATCAAATATCTTTGAATTTTGGACTGTTCAATTCAAATTAATGATGGCTGACTCAATGCAGCCATCATAATCATACATGAGACAACCAAATAATGGTGTTTGGCCGACAACTGTAATCTGCCAATTTATATTGGACAGCCAATCACGTTTCAAGCGCCTACTACCTAATGAAATTAGCCAGACAATAATGTATGGTGTCTGACATTACATCTTCGGTCATCTGTAAAACGCAACAGCCAATCAACGGTTTTAAATCCCATCGAGGGGACAATAAACCTTAATCTGACATTAGGCAGCCAATCATGTGTAATCTGACATCAGACAGCCAACAAATTAATCAAATCAATGGATTGGAGGGGATTATGACGACCCGTCAGCAAGCGTCCCCACTCTGCAGATCTTTGTTGCTTTGCTTTAGCACTGAGGAAACAACGACACAGAGATGAGTTACTTTTACTAAAGCCATACCTTGGAGTTATTTCATCGGGACCTTAGTGGTGAATGTACTGCATTAGTTTTAAAATCCTGCGGTTGAATTTGAATCCAACTAGGCTATTTTGTATTTCTTCTGTGAATTGTTTCATTTTCTTGCAATCTTGAATTTTTTCACCCAAGGTTTCTTTTCTTATGTCCTGCTTTTGAGAAATTGTAGCCTTATGTGATATTGAGCTTTACAAATAATGACATATTGACATATGGCTGGATGTATGTAAATGCCAACACAAAGAAAGTGTAAAGATTACAAATATTTTATATATAGTTCTGCACACACTTAACAATACTTAGGACTGCTGAAACGATTAATCAATTTATTAATGTGTTGAACAAAGCATGAATCGCTTGTGATGGCATTTTTCATAGTTTTAATGATTGAAAACTGGACAAATTACAAACAGGTGAATTGATAATGAAAATAATCATAAGTTACACCCTACAGAGGACCAGTTTAAATAGTTTTCTTGGTATGATTTTTCTTAAATTTTATATGAAATGCAACTGAATCAAATGGTAGCAACATCTAGAAACAGAAGTATTATCTCGTCTTTTGCTGTTAAAGAAATTGGCTGAAAACACATGCACGCCTTTAGAAACAGGCTCAAAATGTTTACATTTCCCTTTCCAGTCTTAAAGCCATGTTGCCAGCCTCTCCTTCTGTCTAGCTGGGAACACAAACTGACATGATTATATTCTCTCCATACTTGGTACTAAAAAACCAAGAGCGAGGGAGGAAGAAAAACTAAATGGATAACATGAATGGGAGATTTAAAAATAAAATCACATCTGCGTCCATGTGTACAATATTTCACAACACTTCATCACAGACAAGCAAACAATTATCTCTTTGTCTGTAGCAGCATGTTACATTTGAGGACTGAGCAAGCCAAAAATTAGCTTATATTAAACTGCAGATAACCACTGAGGTCAGCTGGAGGAGGATCATCTCAGGGAGGGTGAAGTACCCCCCACACACACACACACACACACACACACACACACACACACACACACACACACACACACACACACGATGCTGCTGGTTGCCTCTCTGGTTACAGCAGCTTGTGATGGCCAACACCCCAGAAAATACAGTATGTTAGCTAAGACTCGTATTCAAACAAATAGCTAATAAATTAACTCCATAGTGCAACAAACAATTACACCACATCATAATAACACATTTGAGGGCATGGACGATGTAAAAGGACATATTCACTCACTCTGATCTCTACTGTACTTGACAAAGAGCAGCAGTAGCTCATGATTGAGTGATTTAAGCGATAACATTTTATATGACTGACTTGTAGCTACTCGTTGAGTCGCAATTGCTAGAAAGACAGGGCAGACGTTGGGAGGTGAATTGTGTCGCGCCTGATTCATGTGTCCCCTTCTAATCGCATGGAAGTTAAGACAAAAGATGGGATAACTGGCCACAAAGAGCCATGCTATGCCAATCAGCCAGTGATACCAACGGCTGTGAAGGGACGGATATTTTTAAGGAGCCAGACCGAACAGGACTGTGGTCTCTACCCGGATTCTCCACCCTGCTACCGGTCGGGAATCCCTTCCAGCTTCTCTTTGAAACAGGGTGTGACACTCCAAAAAACCTCAAACCTCAACTTCGTAACTTGCCAGTCAAACAAAATCAAGAATTTAGCAACTCCGATATTATTTACGTTGATAAGTAACCGGTCGGAGGAGGCAGCGTGACCCCCGCCCCGGCAGTCGTGCCGTGTGTCTGCAGTCTTGCCTATTGTTCCGCCGCTGTCACAGCCGTTAAGGTGCACCGCAGATTAGCTAGCTTTAGCTTTTAGCCTCGCCGCAATACAGCCGGCCAGCTAGCGTAGCCGCTCGCCTTTTCACACAAAGCTAAAAAGGTAACACGGCACCTTTCTTCCACTCGGGTTCCCAACAGTCGGTGTGTTGACCGGGCCAGAAACACAACGTAAACCAGCCAAACAATACATCATAAACACAGTTAAACATACCCAGAGCTCCGTTCCCCAACTCATCGCGGATTCCCCCTTCTGAGTTCTCCCGTATTAGACAGAGATTTCCCCGCTCAAGACTCTCCTAAACTGCCACTGGGACTCCGGTTCTTCAGTGTCTGCTGACAAACACACACACTCCTCCTCCTCCTCCTTCTTCTTTTCCTCCTGCTCTCTCTATCCGCCTGAATCAGCAGGGCCGCCCAAACCAGGGGCCCTGGACCACAGTGACTCTAAAAATAGGGTTATTGTTGGGTCAGCCAAGCGGTTTTAGACTTAAGAAAGACCAACAACAGGTAAATAACTATGAGCTTTCTGTAAATAATTAGGCTAATGTTATGTGATATTATCGATTCATTCAGTAGGCCTAGGCAAATAAATGCAAAAGAAACCAGTCTAGAGTAGGCTATGCTATTATTTGATTGGGATTGATTGTTTCATCGAGTTAAATGCATTTTATTTTAACCAGTTTGATATTATTTTTTCATTGTGCTTTCTGTTGGCCCAATTTCAAGACAAAGTTTTCCAAACCTTCCAACTATAGTGTAAAAAAATCATAAAGGTCAAAGTATTGATGATATTAAACAATCTAGGGCTATGCAATTAGGCTAATCGAAATTTAATCGTGATAATGATTTCGGCTCCCAATGATCACAAAAACAGAATAATTGAGAAAAACAATTATTTAGCTCATTACATTTTGCAAGTAAACTCTCATTTTCTCTTTTCTGAATGAAAAAATAAAGTTTAAATGGCAACTATTGAGGCAAATTTCGTTATGTGTTTTTTTTACTATTGATTTATTTAACTTTTTCCACTGTTTTTTTAAGTTCAATAATTACAACATCTTTCCAGAAGTCAACTAGTAATCGTGTTAAATTATCGTGATTTCAATATTGACTGAAATAATCGTGATTATATTTTTTTCCATAATCAAGCAGCCCTACTTACTAGCTTCTATAGACTATAACTCATCTCTCTGAGTGTTACACGCTTAGAGTGTCAAAACTGGACTCAACACGTATTTTCACATCACATCTCAACATTCTTGGACAATTGTGCAATAATTAGCCTACTTGGTGCAATAATTACAACTAAACAATTTCCCTGTGGGGATCCATTAAGTATTCTGATTCTGATTCTTTAATAAACAAATAAATGTGTGAAGAAATTTAACAATAAAAATTCAATATCAAGGCTAAAAAAAAAGAAAGAAATAGCCTACATGTACAGTAGTACCTTAAAAGGTTTGTCTATGGGAGTCTATGGTATCTTACTACAATATTTATAACAAATTATGTAAGACCTAGACTTACAGTAATAATTCAGTAATCATTACTTTTCATCATTCAAATAGTTTATTAGTTAGCTTTGTCATTGAAGTTAGGGAACAATACACCAACTGTAAAAATGTAAGAGCCTACTCTCAATTTAGTTCTGTAGCATTTTCGTTTCCAAATATCTCCTTCTGATACAAATATATGTTAAAATAGGTGTTAAAACACCTATTGTTTATTTAAATCAAATGCACCTCGTGAAAAAGCACTAAAAACTGACATTTATGGGAAGGGATGTATTTCATCTTTAGACAGAACCCCATAGACTGTTAATATTTACAGTCTATGCAGAACCCCTGTTCATTAATTGGTTAATGAGCAGTTCCATCTAGCGGCCAATATGTGTTAATACAGCTATATATACAGTGGGGGAAATAAGTATTTGACCCCTTGCTGATTTTGCAGGTTTGCCCACTTACAAAGAATGCAAAAATCTACAATTGTAATCATATGTACATTCTAACAGGGAAAGACAGAATCCCAAAGAAAATTCCAGAAAATCACATCATATGAATTTATTAAAATTGATAACCATCTGATGAGGAAAAACAAGTATTTGACCCCCTGGACAAACAGCAAGTATTCTGGCTCCTACAAGCCAGTTAGTCTTTCTTTAAGACACAGCCCCAATCCGAACCAATAATCTACATCAAATACACCTGCCTCACCTCGTTACCTGTATAAAAGACACCTGTCAACACCCAAACAACCAGCATCCAACATCACCACCATGGGCAAGACCAAAGAGCTTTCTACGGACATCAGGGACAAGATTGTTGATCTGCACAAGGCTGGGATGGGCTACAAGAGAATCAGAAAGCAACTTGAGAGAAAAGATCAACTGTCGGTGCAGTTATCAGGAAATGGAAGAAGCACCACACCACCGCCAACCTCCCTCGGTCTGGGCCTCCACACAAGATCTTGCCTCGTGGGGTGTCCCTGATCATGCGAACGGTGAGGAATCATCCCAAAACCACAAGGGGGAACTGATGAATCAACTGAAGGCAGCTGGGACCACAGTTACAAAAAGAAACGGTTGGTAACACACTACGCCGTCATGGATTGAAATCCTGCAGCGCATGCAAGGTCCCCCTGCTCAAGAAGAAACATGTACAGGCCCGCATGAAGTTCGCCATTCACCACCTGGATGACTCAGAAGAGGCCTGGAAGAAGGTGATGTGGTCAGATGAGACCAAAATAGAACTTTTGGCCTCAACTCGTCGTGTTTGGAGGGCAAAGAACACAGAGTACAACCCAAAGAACACCATCCCCACCGTCAAGCATGGTGGTGGCAACATCATGCTTTGGGGGTGCTTTTCAGCCAAGGGGACGGGACAACTCCATCGTATTGAGGGGAGGATGGACGGGGCCATGTATTGTGGAATTCTGGACCGACATCTCCTTCCCTCAGTGAGAGAGCTGAAGATGGGTCGAGGATGGGTGTTTCAGCACGACAACGACCCTAAGCACACCGCCAAAGCAACAAAAGAGTGGCTGAAGAAGAAGCACATCAAGGTTCTGGAGTGGCCTAGCCAGTCTCCAGACCTGAATCCGATTGAAAATCTTTGGAGGGAGCTTAAAATTCGAGTTGCCAGGCGACAACCTCGGAACCTGAATGATTTGGAGGCTGTCTGCAGGGAGGAGTGGGCCAACATCCCTGCCCAAATGTGCACAAACCTTGTCACCAACTATAAAAACCGTTTGACATCTGTGCTGGCCAATAATGGCTTTTCTACAAAATATTAACATGCTGTTTGTCCAGGGGGTCAAATACTTGTTTTTCCTCATCAGATGGTTATCAATTTTAATAAATTCATAGGATGTGATTTTCTGGAATTTTCTTTGGGATTCTGTCTTTCACTGTTAGAATGTACATATGATTACAATTGTAGATTTTTGCATTCTTTGTAAGTGGGCAAACCTGAAAAATCAGCAAGGGGTCAAATACTTATTTCCCCCACTGTATATAGATAGATAGATAGATAGATAGATAGATAGATAGATAGATAGATAGATAGATAGATAGATCAAGTGTATTTTGACGTTCCATCCTCTTTGTACACTGTACAGCTATTTTCATTTTAAAATCAGAATTTTTTTAAATACTATTTCATATTTTTCATTGCACATTTTTCATACAATCTGTTTTCTATTTATGATTCTTGACATTTGCAGTACGCCTATTTTTTTTTATTTTCTCTTACTTTGGTTATTGTTATGTTCCAAAATACCTATTGTTTATTTAAATCAAATGCACCTCGTGAAAAAGCACTAAAAACTGACATTTATGGGAAGGGATGTATTTCATCTTTAGACACAACCCCATAGACTGTTAATATTTACAGTCTATGCAGAACCCCTGTTCATTAATTGGTTAATGAGCAGTTCCATCTAGCGGCCAAGATGTGTTAATACAGCTATAGATAGATAAATAGATAGATAGATAGATAGATAGATAGATAGATAGATAGATAGATAGATAGATCATGTGTATTTTGACGTTCCATCCTCTTTGTACACTGTACAGCTATTTTCATTTTAAAATCAGAATTTTTTAAAATACTATTCCATATTTTTCATTGCACATTTTTCATACAATCTGTTTTCTATTTATGATTCTTGACATTTGCAGTACGCATATTTTTTTTTATTTTCTCTTACTTTGGTTATTGTTATGTTCCAAAATAACTAGGCACATTTCTTGTACGTGAACCTGATTCTGATTCCCATCCCACTCCCCCTCTACTCCTGTAGGTGGCGGTAATGTGTCAGACAGAAGGCAAACTGCCAACAGCACTAGGACAGAAGAAGAATGTCCATGGAGATGGAGTAAAGTTAGCTGTTTAGGGTTTGCTTTTCATGGTTTTGGGGTAGTTTCTAAGCTACTAAAGTTGTGTAACTAGCTGTTTTAGAGCAGAGACAGACAGACATGTTCCGCTGCATGCTAAGGTAAGAGACGTAACTTATTTTCCATCCATAAATCTACACATGCATTCTTGAAGCGCACTCAGGTGCCTTAACGACCTTTGGCATACATTTCTTGTTTTCTGTTGGTATACAGGAGGGCGATAACGGCATTTGAGGTTATCCAAATGTTACTCTAAAACAATTTAACTGTATGTTCATACATATCTGTAGATTCACGTGTTTAAATTGACAAAATATGAGCAAACGTGTGTCTACATTGTCGTCGTTTAGGCCATTTCTACAACTTTTAGTCTGTATTTATGGAAATTAATGTTTCAAGTCTAGCTGGGTTCAAACGTATAGCAATTGATGAATAGTAAATTAAATTATAAATGAATTCTGTTTCTACATTAATGTAATTATATAAAAGGCTGCTGTACCGTTGGTTTCCTCACACGTTTTTTTCTTTCTATCAGTTATAGCTAGTTGGGGGAAAAGTAAACTAAGTAAATTGGCTAGTTTGCTGTGAAATTGACCACTTAAGCCCACATCAATTAAGATATTAGGCTACATTAGTGGCGTGGACCTTTTTCACAGCAGACATTTTGACTTGTCATAGTAGGAAAAGCACAGCTGAAATTGATAACCTTAACGATGGCTCAGTTCCATCAAGTGTCCCAGTAAGCTATTTCAGTGAGTCAGCATGCACAATACCAGGACATCTCCTAAGTGGAATGCAGCCATCATTAATGGTTTTGACTACACCTGTGCTTTTCCTACTTCCTATAACCTGTGAAACCCTTGGCTTTACCTCTAACTTGTTGCAGCTTGTTAACAGTTTAAAAAATTAACCCGGCTACATAAGTCATGTTGAAAAATAATATATAATTTTAGATTTTGTGAAACTAAAGGTGTTATATTAAAATTTCACTTTTTCATTACTACAAAGTTTTTTTGCTTACTTTTTGGATAATGCTATTGACATACTATCAGCATTTCAAAGTGTTAGCATAGAGTACTGGAGACATGATAATAAACTGGAGACATGTTGGGTGTTTTTGCTATTTATGCTCATCAATTAATAGTTTTACAGTATAAAGAAAGATGATAGCAACAACATACTTAACAACTTGCATTACTTTTACACAAATTTTATGTTGCATTGCATCTTTTTGCATCAGGTTGTCATGTTGTAAACAGACCATGAACATGCTTTGCTGCCAGTACACAGTAATAAACACTTATAGATGAATCTGTTGCAGGCTGGCTGAGCACCGTGGGCAATGTTCAGTCCGCTGTATGAGCTCTGCAGCCAGGAGGAGGAGAGCTCTGCGCAGTGCCTTCCCGGTCCTAGAGCAACCCCTCCAGCCCATCCACCAACATGTGTATGAAGCTAACCTCCGAAACAGCATCGCCTTTCGCAACAAGTAAGTTCTGCTTTTATCAGCTCTGACCAATTCTTGTTGATTTCCCCTACTGCATTACTCATTGAAATGAATTTGTAAATGCATGCTGATCATTACCTCTCTCTCTCTCTCTAAGGTACATAGAGTTGATTGAAAAGGTACGGAAAGGTGGAGGGGAAAATGCCATCGCTAGACACACTCAGAGAAATAGGAAGTTGATGGTCAGGGAACGGCTGCGCCTCCTGTTGGATGATGAGGACTTCCTGGAGCTGTCAGCATTCGCTGGGCTGGATCTGCCATATGGGGACATCCCTTCAGCTGGATGCCTGACTGGTCAGAAACCACTAGCTGCAATCCTGCACCTTAAATACTAACCATGGACTGTATAATCTGACTAGTTTGATTCAGCCAAGTGCCTCGGATTAACTCAGTTTACTCTTTTGACTTATTTTTTTAATTATAATTTATTATTATTATTTACCATCTTATGACGATGCATGTGTGATGCGCGTGCATGCCACCGACTTATACTGTGTGTGCTTGTGTGCGTATCTATGCAGGCATTGGCAGGATCAGTGGCCTGTGGTGTATGTTCATTGCCAACGATGCCACAGTGAAAGGTGGCACAGCATATCCAATCACAGTGAAGAAGCAGCTACGAGCACAGGAAATAGCAATTCAGAATCGCCTGCCTTGTGTTTACCTGGTCGACTCTGGGGGAGCTTTTCTACCACTGCAGGTAAACACACACACACCACATAGTAAGAGGTTATCATTAGAAGAGTGTCTTTTCAGGGGATCTTAATGTAAGCTGAAGTATATTGACTGCTATTTTGAGCTCTAATTCTCTGTGTTTGTATAATTATCCAGTCAGAGATCTTTCCTGATAAGAACCAGGGAGGAAGGACGTTCTATAACGAAGCCATCATGTCTGCCATGAAAATCGCACAGGTAAAGGAAAAAAGAAAGTAGTTTGGGCTTAAACAGAACAACTTAAAAATAAAAAAGGCAATGAATGAATGTGTTATAAATACTAAACAGATGTCACATGTGACATGCTACTATCCCTGGAGCCACCTAAAGCAAAAAGCAGACAAAACTGTTAAAATGTGCTAACAATATATTCAGGAAATTGTATCATTCTAGGCTGTTTTAAGGTTCCCTCTATTTTGCAGTTTTGGTGGCATCGGATTTACAAATTTCCTTTCTAAGTACATCAAATATAATTGGTGTTAAATTGATCTTTAGGCCATAGAAGGTAGAAATGAATGTACTACTAAGTTTGTTTGAAGAGTTTTTCTGGTATTTTTGACACTGCCTTTGGCACCACACTCCTTCTCCTTCTGTTTTTTTTTTTTTTTTTTTTTTACCTCTTGGACTCAACTTGTGTTTTGATGCTGTTTTGACTTTTGTTTGCCTGACGACATTCATTAAAAACATTTGGATTTTATTTTCACAGCAGTTTTTATTTTTTTTACCATTTTTAAATAAAAACAACAATCTTAAAGGTGTCGGTAGTGTGCGGGTCATGCACGGCGGGTGGAGCTTACATCCCCACCATGGCAGAAGAGGCAGTGATGGTGCACCGGATAGGGACCATATTCCTGGGAGGACCGCCCCTTGTCAAGGCCGCCACAGGAGAGGAAGTCACAGCAGAAGACCTGGGAGGAGCCAGGCTTCACGCTGAGTAGGACCATAAATCAAACCAATCCCAAAATATTATTATTAAATGTTATTGTTATTAAATAAATAACAGAATAAGTTCACATTGTCAAGTCTGTCAATCTATCATCTGGTTTCAGGGTGAGTGGCTGTGTGGACCATTTTGCCTGGGAAGAAAAGGAGGCGTACGATTACACCAGAAACATCGTTTCCACCCTCAACTTCCAACTGCCTGAGGAAGAGGAGGAGGATGAAGAGAGGAAGAGGAAAGCTGAGGAGGAGCCGCTGTATAGTTCAGAGGAGCTTCTGGGGCTCGCTCCTAAAAGTTATAACTACAGTCTGGATGTTAAGATGGTACAGTGTGCAAAACAAATATTAATGTAGTTAGCATGGGCAGTAAATACATTCCTTCTGACGTAACAGCCAGGGAGAAGAGACTTATGTAATCATTACAGAATCATTACACACTGCAGTTTGTCACAATGGTTTAATGACCTGTTCTCTGGCAAGTGCAGTGCAAAAATACCACAATGATTTTAGATTATGCCCTCAAAATTCATGGCAAATTACTGTATATTGTCGGTTGGTATGTGGAAAAGTCAGTTTCACGTCATGGCAGTCATGGTCCTGTCTCACTGAATCCAGACTCAATAACACGCTGTTGGTTGTTTCTGTCTGTCTGTCCAGGTAATCAGTCGGCTGACAGACGGGAGCCGCTTCCAGGAGTTTAAAGCTCTCTATGGAACCACACTCATCACTGGCTTTGCAAAGATACATGGGTAATAGATACAAACGCACACAGAGTTAGATAATGGGGGCAGGAATAACGTACACTGTTCAGCTAACAAACTTTAAGTTAAAGTCTGCAGTTATGTTGGAATAAGTTATTAAATTATAATAATTTGCCAATTTAACAATAATTAATTATTTAATAAAGGCATATATTACAAGCAGATTGTCACCACAAACTGTGTTAATTTGCACTGTGCTGTTGAATCTGGCCAATAGAATCTCTCTCTGACCAAACACATTAAACAGAAGATGTAGTTTCTGTAGTTTTGGGTGCAGAGATAATTTTTTTTGAATGGTCCTGTTTGGCTTCTTTATACTGAAAATGGGTGAGATACTTGCATAGTTTACACTATACACTCTTAAACTCAGTGACCCCTCACCCATGAGATTAGCAGCTGCCCTCAGTTACGTCTTAATCAGTAGATGTCCCTTGAAAGTGACCAACGGCCACGTAAGACTTTGTAGGAACCAATTCATCTGTTGACCGAACTGATCAGACTTGTATACACTATTGTGTTGTTTCTAATGTGTGTATCGAAGATGCTTGAAAAGCAGCCTAACGGTACCTGTCCACTGCCAAAGGGCATTTCCCCGCTTCCCATGAGCAGCCACGTAATGCATTATGGTAGCCTTGCGGCTACTTTCGAGAAGCCGGGCGTCGAGTTGCCCGCTCCTAATTTGCATAAAGTTGAATCCAGGCTACTTTATACAAATGAGGAGCGGGCAACTCGGTCGACTCGCCGCCTCCCAAAAACGTAAGAAATGTTTAAAACTGACTGTAAAATGAAGACCTAGTAAGCAACTACATAGCCTATTACTTGCAAACAAGCCACCATTACGGTCCGTTTTGAAATCCTGGAGCAGACGGCCCCATGTCAAGTGTTTGTCCAATCAGGTGCAGCCATCGCGGTTGTTTCAGGGTGTAGCCTGTTTTCTTTGCTTGTCAGTGGACTTGACTTTGTGTGTGTGTGTGTGTGTGTGTGTGTGTGTGTGTGTGTGTGTGTGTGTGTGTGTGTGTGTGTGTGTGTGTGTGTGTGTGTGTGTGTGTGTGTGTGTGTGTGTGTGTGTGTGTGTGTGTGTGTGTGTGTGTGTGTGTGTGTGTGTGTGTGTGTGTGTGCACTGTGTTAGACACTTAGTGGGAATAGTAGCCAACGACGGAGAGCTGTCATACCCGGCCACACTCAAAGGAAGCCATTTTGTCCAGTTGTGTGACCAGAGAGACATCCCCCTTCTCTTCCTCCAGAACACAGCACCCACAACAGCTCTAACACTCTCCATAACGCAGGTATATACACACACACACACTCACTCACTCACTTACTTGTATGGATTCAAAATGCATTGTACAACTCATAGACTTTACCAAATAGTTCTCTGGTCTTTTCTTGGATTTATATTTATAAGTAAATGTATAAATTATTGTTGTTGTCAATTTTGTACAGATATTTTGGGACATTAAAGATAGAATCTGAAGTAGTAATTCCTGAAGAAAAAATAATTATGAATGATGCAAATACAGGTAAATCCCTGAAAGGCAAGATGTAGAAAAATAATCCTGGCCATCTTGTGCCAAAGTGACTTTTTAATAAAAAATAATGTAGTTTGATATCTGTATTTTCTCAGTTTGTTTCTCTCTCTTCTAGGCAGAGATGAACACTAACCATCTGAAGGCTCAGGGTTCAATGATGTCAGCAGTAGCGTGTGCCTCTGTCCCCAAAATCACAGTGGTGATTGGTGGTTGCCATGGTGCGGACAGCTTCGCCATGGTAAACGTCAATGAACATTAATGTAGTTACGTGACAGTCTCATAACAAAAACGTTGGTCTTTTACCTAGCTTATTAATTTAAAGCTATAGTGTGCAACTATTTTATATCCATGAATGTCCGTTACATTCAAGCCATGGCCAGATGAGTTGATACAAAGCTTATTAAGGCTATCGGCTCCACACAACTCTCTCTGTATTTCTCAGGATGGCTATGTTTACAAAATGGTGTAGTCTGGCGACTTCTCACGCGCAGCAGCTTGAGTGATGCGTTTTACATAGGGTTGGGTACCTCAACCCGGTGCTAATATGGCTCCGGTGCCCAAATGACCGGTATCTACCGGACCAATAGCAATGCGGATTTTGATGCCACTGAAATACCTGCGCTTCTCTCTGATGCTCTGAGACAGATGTTAGAGGCAACAGAAGCATCGCTGCACACGACACTAGTTAAGTCTGCACTTGACAGCAGCTGACTTTAGCCTACCGTTAGCTAGTAGCTGGATTAAAAACGGTTAAAATGCTGACAGCTAACATTAAAATTAAATTGTAATTTCCCCACTGGGGATCAATAAACAGTATAAATTAAACGGTGTAAAGTGTGACTGTATTTCACTTTAGACGATTCCAACACCGGGACGTAACGGTGTGCAGCTGCCGTTGTCTGAGAAAACAAGACCGGCGGTGCTGCGTTCACTTGAAACTGGCAGCCTAAGCCTTGTAGTGCATAAAAAGATATTGTAAAACAACCTTTTCCCATCTGGTGGTGAAATGTTATTTGTTATAAAAAGTTTAATAAATCATTAATAAACATTTTTTTAAATAACTTTTTTTTTTTTTTTTTTTTTTTTTTTTTTAAGTATTGATTCAGGCACCGTTTAGGCACGTGCACCGTTTTTAAAGTATCGCTTTAGCACAGGTATCGGGGAAAAAAAACCAAACGATGCCCAACCCTAGTTTTACAGTACGTCACTGCTGAGAAAGGCCTCAGCAGCATTCAGCCTTGGAGCCAAAGAGGACATCAAAATAACAAGATAATTACCTCTTCTGCAGAGTCCATCGTGCTTCTTCCGTGTCCTCCTTGGTTTGACGGGTTAAACACTTCTAGCAACTGATCGCTGAAGGCTTGCTCGTGTGGATGCGCCGACAGTGTTGTTGTCATTACTTAGAATTCCTAATCGGGGGCGACAGAAACTACGTGTAGAGCTTTAAAAGTGGTATTATCCTTGGGAATATCAAATGGGACCTGGTCCAATTCATTGTATGACCACATTGTTTTTGCAGAATCAACTGCAAAAGATATTTAATGGATACCAATCTAGTTTTTGTTTGGACCTTGGTTACGAACAACAAATTGTACACAATCCCTCTTATTCTACTGTATCATCATACATTTTACTCTTGCAGGATTCAGGGTGAATCCCACAATTTTAATCTTGTTTCCTTTTTTCTCCCTCCAGTGTGGGCGGGCTTTTGACCCTAATTTCCTGTTCCTGTGGCCCAACGCCAGAGTGTCTATTACTGCTCCGGGTCACGCCGGCTCTCTGCTTCCCCCTGACAGCGAGCAGGAGGAGGACAAGTTAAATAGGAGACTGAAGGAGGAGAGCTCAGCTTTCTTCTCCTCCAGCAGGCTCTGGGACGATGGAGTCATTCTGCCTCAGGACACCAGGAAGGTAAAAAAAAAAAACAACCAATACGATTTCGACTTTCCCTTTTTTCCCCATTATTATGTTTTTTTTCTTCTTCACACATCTGTTTCTGTGTGCAGGTTGTAAGAGACTGCCTGGACATCATCAAACAGCAGCAGTATCAGATGTCCACAGAGAAAATGCAGCCACCACTTCTACGTATATAGAAGCGTCCATTTTTGTCCTCCTTATGTCCTCTGGACATTACAAACATCTGTCCATCTTTGAGATTAAACTGCTGCTGAAGCCCATTGATCATCTTTTCCAATGTGTGCACTACAATAATCTGTGTCTGTATGGCCATGCTAACATTTTTGCATACAGTGTAAATTAGTAGTTGTAGGTAACGAGAATTATCCCAACAATCTCTTAAAGATGCATCGACCAGCAGCTAACTGTCTGTGTGCAAGGGAATATTAATTTAGATATTTATTTATTTTTATCAATTTTACATCATGCTTTCCCTTCATAATTAAAATATTGTATTAAAGGTCATATTATAGGTATATCTTACTGCATCTTTTAACAGCTGTTAATATTTTTCTATTTCAGTACTTTCCTGGTTATATAAGATTATTTTTGTTTTGATTACACAGGTAATATAATACAAATCACTCCAGTAAAAGTTTTATCTTCATACTTTGAATAATACAAATCAACTACAATTGCTGCACATACTGAATGCAAATGTGTCAGCATGGACACTGTACAGAAATATTAACAAGCAGATAGATGATTATATTGCCTATCCTCCGATAAATGGTGGTAGAAACCTTCAAAGGTCCCACAATGTGATTACCTCATTAAACCTGCATTCATGTTTATTGTCCACTTGGGGGCAGCACAAGCCACTGTAAACACCACATGAACAGTTTTTAGGAGATACTGAGTATTATGTCCATGTGGCTTAGTGTATAATTTAATGTTTGTCTCATTTTTGCATATAACAGTTGTCTTGGCATTTGTTTTTTTCTCTCTTCTAGGAGATGAAAGATTAAAATTTGCACTCTCAAAAGCAACTTGTATGAGTGTTGATACGATATTGATATTATTTTACAGTAATTGTTGTCAAACAACTGTAACCAGTAATCTAATTACAAAAATGTAAAATGATCATAGTCATGTAAAAGTTTTTATTTGATTAAAACAAATTAAAATGTAAATAGCTTTTTACAATACATGTTGCAAAAATTCTTTTTGTATTTAATTGTTGCCCTCACTTTAGAAGAGGGGTTTTACAAATCTGCAGGTGCTATATTAATTATAAAATAAAACATTTTCAACGGACTAAATGTGAATGTATTTGCTAAGGTGTTTTTAACAAAAGCAAAGTAAACTCAATGTACACAGGCACTGTTTTTATCCACCAGCTACAAGACGCTGTTCAATCGTCTATAAGAAGAATCCGTTTTTACATCACAATCAAAAGACACTCACAGCTTCATAGTTGGCTGACAGAGAAGTGAAGGCGGTGTAGCCTATTTAACCCTCGTGTTGTCCTCGGGTCAAATTTGACCCGTTTTTGAAGTTTCTACGTCAGAAATATGGCTTTCTTTTCAACCAAATTTCCCAAAAAACACGGATGGTTCCATCCACTAATTGATCATTACTTTTATGGTCTACCCGGGTGAAAATCTGTGATCATCCATAAACATATGTTTCTCTGACCTTAACTATTAGTCAAGATAATTCCTAATTTCTGCTCATTTTACTCAAAGATTACCGATAATTTAAAGTAAATGATGTTTTATCACCATCAATTCCATAAAGAAGTGTAAAAGTAGTGGTAACAACTTATGAAGTTGGCTTAAAATGATATAACATACAATTGGGTAATCATTAAGAGGCTACTTTATGCTTTATAAACAGGTAAACTGAACCGGAGGACAACAGGTGCACGGTTGACGGGAAGGAGGGTTAAGGATGTGTGTTGGCGGGGTTGGGGTCAACGTGTGGATCATGGTTTGTACATGCCGTGGAGGGTCACGGGGATGATGGCGTTGACCTCGGCCCTGGCCAGCTCTGTCAGTGTCATGGCATCCAGCACCAGCAGGAAGCCCGGTCTCTCTGTGCCCGGCTTCACCACGATGCTCAGCAGCACACCTGCAACACCCAGACAGATGGGATGAATACGTGTGTGTGTGTGTGTGTTTCCACCATAGACGTTATTACGATTAGGTATAGATTAAAGTTAATCCAAGTGTGAGTTTGATTTAGGAATATATTTAGAAATTGATCACGAACAGATTAGAATAGAAGTTACCCTTTGGGTGTTCCATTTTTTGTTAGATTTTTGCTCATATTTCTGATAAAGATCTTAAAGTTTTTTGCAATATTTCTCTCTTTGTGTTCTGTTCCCATGTGACAAGACCTCTCCAAACAGGATTTGGTGTGCTACATTCAGGGTCAAAGTAATAAAATTAGTAAGGATTTGTGGTAACTTTACTAGGCATAAATGCCATATAAGGTAAACTGAAATAATACAGGTTTTTAAAACTATATTTTAACTTAAGGCCATGAGCCCCTTTAACACATGCCCCTGAAATATCTCTTCAAATAGCACATTTTGTGGTTCAGACAATATTACAAAAAGAATTGTATCAAATTACCGCACGGTGAACCGGGAGAATTTAGGCCCCATGTGGGTCTGGGGCACCGGGGCAGTTGCCGAGTTGGTAATCCAGCTCTGGCTACATTTTTTCTTAGTCAAAGTTAAATTATTATATTATTAGTATTACAAATAATTAAAACTACAAAATCATTTTTAAAGTCTGCTGTCATATTTCTGTAAAACATACTGGAAAAAGAGGGTCCCTATCACACAATATTTGAAACCCTTACATTATAAGCCAAGTGGCATTTTGTGTGTGTGTGTGTGTGTTTAAAAGTGTAATTATGTGTGTTCTACCATCGTCCTCCTCTGTGGCTCCAGGTGTTGGTACGAACAGCGGCTCTGATGGGTAACACTCTTCCTCCTGCCACACCCAGGTCTGTTTGGTCTGCACGTTCAGCTTGACTATCTACAGCAAGTCAACAATAAACAAGCGAGACAGTCTCCATCAACAACAACAACGTCAGCGTCACTTTCTGGATTACTTTGGGCTGGGGAGACGAGCACAGACACCTGTGAACGATGAAAGCGCTCCTTACCCTGTCAGGGATGAAGTGGTTGAGTCCCAGACCGTAGGCAAAGGAATACTTCTTTCCACGACACAGAGAGTAGTTGATCTGTGGAAACTCAAAGGCTAAGGGAGAGAAAGACAGCAAGACAGATATTATACAAAGATATACAGTATAGTTTAATAAAAATCGGGCCAGTAGTTTTTCCGTAATTCAGCTGACAGACAAACAAACAGACGGACAAGCTGAGCCGAATATTATAACCTATAATAAAACACTTGACGTCTGAAATAGTGTTTTTATGTCTGTTAAAATAGTTATTAGAGGAAAGGAGAAAAACATCAATATAAAAGTTGATTCCAAACTTGGGGAATGTATATAAGCACCATGACAAAAAAGATTGGTTGTAAGCTTCAGCAACAACAATGTCAAGAATGAACCTTCAAGCTCAACTTAAAACCATCATACTGATGTAAAATGTACAATTATTCTGCTTTGAGTTGATATTGTTCATACCATATTGTTATTATATTATATTGTAAGATTTACAAGTAAATTCATATATTTGAGTTAATTTGCTAAACATTTATTTACATTTATACAGTTAACTATTTACATATGTGTGTTTAAACAGTCAGAATATGTATATTTACATGTAATTATTTAAATGTAATTATTATCAGCAGTTAAGAATCTACCTCTGTGGTTTTCTTCACATTTACCTGAGTCTAAGTTCTGCTAGCGTCTGATTGGTTAGTTCAGCTACATGTGATTAAGTGAAACGGTGAAGTTTTGTTGTTATGAGGCGGATAAAGTGTGAAGAACAGTAAAGTGCTGCTCAACAAAGTTATCCGTCTCCATCCAATGTGCATGTGTGTGTGTGTGTGTGTGTGTGTATTACCCTGTCTAGGTCCAGAAAAGAGGACTTCAGGTTCGAGCCAGATGCTGCCGTCACTGTGAAGGACAGCTGTTGCTGTAGTGTAGGGCAGAGACACCAGATTCTTTCCCTGCTCTTCCTGAGAACACACACAAGCACACACATGGATGTACACGCACACACACACACACACACACACACACACACACACACACACACACACACACACACACACACACACACACACACACACACACACACACACACACACACACACACACACACACACTCTCTCTCTCTCTCTCTAGTTTGAGGGGGATTTTATACAGGAGTGTGAGAAAAGTGTGTTTTATGTGAAATGTCTGACTTGAGTGAAATACTAATCCAAGAAAAGTTGATCCTCAAAGTCAATGTAGCTTTAGCCTTAGTCTTTTAGCATTGTATTAGTCTGCATCAGCAGTTGGTTTCAGTTAAATATTCTGTTGCTAGTAGCAACTTCTTACTGACATTTTGTCAGATGTGTGTCCAGGTAAATATCAACAGCCATATTTTATCTACTCCTCTAAGACTCTTGTTGGAACATTATCTGTGAATACAGTGTATTCTTTTTTAACTGCAGCTTGATTTAGTAGAATGTATGTGTTATGAGTAGTTTAGGAAGAGAGAATGACAGACATTTCTAAATAAAAGCTTGTAAAAGAATGCTATACAACCAATAAATAAATGAATGAACACATTAGTGATGACAGTGTGTGTGTGTGTGTGTGTGTGTGTGTGTGTGTGTGTGTGTGTGTGTGTGTGTGTGCACTCACCGTGTGTATATCCAGCGGCAGTACGTATCGTCTGACCTCAGGCTGAGGAGCTCTCATCGCTGCTTTCTTCACTTCCTCCCACTCCTCCCTTATGTTGGCCAGGTACAGGTAGTTATACACAAAGTCATGACTGCGGAAAAACAGAGGGAGAAGTCAGGATGAGGGAACTGTACTGTTCATAAAACACTCACACAGACACACACAGAGTCACACTCACCCTTTCCACGTGCAGAGGTCGACCACGATGAATCCCTGCTCCTCATAGGTGTTGATATGGTGAAAGAGGTTGAAAGCTGATGTTCTGAACTTGTGGCTGCTCAGGTAATCTGCTGGGTCCTTAGTGGCCAGGTGGAACCATGTCTACAACACACCATACTGTATATGAACTGAGACGCACAGGCACAGTCACCCGTAATCAATCAAACACTTCCCTTCCTTTCCCCAAAAGCAGGTTAAGAAACTTTTCAAGATTCAAGATTTTTTTAAAGGTCCAATATGTAATATATTTACTGTAATAAATCCAACCCAATGCGTCATCAGATATTAAGGAATCATGCTAAGTTGAAATACTATCTTTTCTGACAACAATGCTAGTGCCAGTATTTTCTCCTTTTGAAATTTCTGTTCCGTGACGGAATTTCTGTTTGTGTTTTGATCTGTGTGTTGTTATCAACGGCCCAGTTTGACAGCCAGGCTGGGTTGCCAGATATACCTGTAAAAACATAAACCCAGCGCGCTACTGCTGTAAGGTTAGTACAGCCATGAAAGCAGCAAACAAACGAACAGGATCAACGGAGGTACCCAACAAAAAAAATGGCATGTTTCTAACAGTTGCGTGACCAGAGACAGCTTAGAGCCCAAAAGGACGCCGAGTTGGCTAATTTCCTCCTGAACAGGTAAGCATTAGCTTAAGGCTAAGTTATCACAGCTACTACGGACGGGCATTTTATGTCATTTCAACATTTGTGTAACTACTCACATTGAATTATATAGCCAGAGTACCCAAGTTGGTTACTCGAAAAAACAACTGAGACACAGCCAGTAAAGTGAACCCGACTGGTCCTGGCTAACGCCGCCATGCTAACCCTGCTAACTGCTAACGTTACCAAAGGACCAGACAAGCGGGCCATGGCTGTTTACAACGTGTAGCCTGTTCAGCGGCTGTAGCCGACAACGGTGAGTTATTTTAAGCCAAGAGATGGGGGCTGTAAATCGTGAAGAGAGGACTGTGAGTTTGCAGTTTGTTTAGCCATTGTTGCCGTAATTCTAAGCCAATAAAGTGTGTTCAGTCGGGTGGAAAAGGATGGCAAGGTAGTGTTATTTTTAGTGGTTCCTATCGTAATTCTAAGCCGAAGAAGTGTGTCTGTCCGGTGTGTGGAGAGCACAGCTAGGTTGTGGGATTTGTGACAGTTTCTACGGTAATTCTAAGATGAAAACGTGTGTCTGTCAGTTGGTTACAGAGCTCCACGTGAGCACGGGCTTTTATGACTGTTAATATAGCCAGCATCTAACGCTAGCTACTCCGCTGTGCTGTGGAGTAATGTCTGGCTATGTGAGACTAGCATCTAACGTTAGCTACTCCGCTGTGCTGTGGAGTAATGTCTGGCTATGTGAGACTAGCATCTAACGTTAGCTACTCCGCTGAGCTGTGGAGTAATGTCTGGCTATGTGAGACTAGCATCTAACTTTAGCTACTCCGCTGAGCTGTGGAGTAATGTCTGGCTATGTGAGACTAGCATCTAACTTTAGCTACTCCGCTGAGCTGTGGAGTAATGTCTGGCTATGTGAGACTAGCATCTAACGTTAGCTACTCCGCTGTGCTGTGGAGTAATGTCTGCCTATGTGAGACTAGCATCTAACGTTAGCTACTCCGCTGAGCTGTGGAGTAATGTCTGGCTATGTGAGAGTAGCATCTAGCAACATTGTGGTGGATGCTGCGGTCTCAGCCTGGCAACCTCCGTGAACTCCGAGTCTGGGCACGAGGGGGCGGGGGAGACGACTCTCTCCAGTATTTTGAATTTGTACTGCAGTAACTATTTTAAACACTAGCTGTCAGTATTACATATTGCACCTTTAAGATTATTTTTTGGGGGAGAGAGATGGGGAATGACACGCAGCAAAGGGCTCAGCCTACATGGGGCGCACGCCCTCACTGGGTGAGCCAGAGGCCGCCCCGAAGATTTTTATTTGCCATTTGTGCATACACCAAACAGTCCAGGCACATAGGAATTCTTGTGCAGGCTCTTTGAGTTAAGTAAAAAGAGAAAAGCACACCGACTAAAATAGAAAAATAAATTAAAATAGAATAAGACAAAAAAAATACTATACAAAAAATTACAAATACTCTAAGTGGAGGATACAACTACATGTATGGGGGATATTGCATTTGTAACGAGAATAAATATTGCAAATATTGCACAGTTGTATTTCACAGTAGAGTGAGGTAGTGGGGATTTTAAACAGGGGAGGGGGCAGCCTGGGGCACAGATTAAAAGAAAGGGGGGACATTTGTAAAATGATTAAAATTGTGTTAAGACTCAAATTTAAAGCCAATAATAAACTGTACATTTTTAACAGTTACACTGATTGTTCCAAACAAACAACTTTAAAAATTCTAATATGACATTTAATAGCTGCTATTTTTTAACTCAAAATAGCCTGCATCCATTGGCCGATTATAAGACAATGGGCTCATGGACACAGATGTAAAAGGCCCTCCAGCCCTCCTACACAGGAGCAACTCTTTGTGTTAATTGTGTCTCTGTGGTCATTTTGCTTGTCTTTGTGATCAATTTGCGTCTCTATGTGGTCATTTTGTGACTCTTAGTGGTCGTTTTGCTTCTCTTTGTGGTTGTGTTTGATTGACTTTCCAACAACAATTGTTAACAGTATGTTGTTTCAATTTTTTTTATCGTATTATTGCAACTGTTCATTATTGTACTACCTTCTCCTTTGGACAATTAAAAAAGTATTCTTAACAGTCACTTCATACGGAGCGTCTGGTCCAGGGGCCCCAGGGTCTGTAATCCATCCGTGACACTCACAAGCCAATTACCTGTCACCCTCTGGCCCCGCCCCCGACCTACCCCCATGCTGTCGTTGGATTCAAAGCAGTCCATGTATGTGGTTCCTCTGACGCTCCAAGCCGACAGGAACTTGAGCAGGTTGATCTTCACCGGCTGCTCCACAAACACAAAATAATTGTCTGTCATACCGAAACTACAGACAGACAATCAGAGAGAGAGAGATAGACAGATTCAGATCCATAAGCAGCAGGGGCAACGTCTTGAGGGGGGGGTCACAGACACAACCAGTTTCTTTGGCTGGTTTGGGCAAAACTTGTACAGCTGTGAAGGTTAGATTCTGTTGAATTCATTGTATTGATTATTCATATTATATACAGTATATATTATATTATATTGTGAGAAATGGAAGAACTACCTGGGTACCTGTGTACGTAGGAGGGTTTTAACCTCTCACTGCTGGGTAGCTGAACGACAACCTGGGATTTCTCCAGGGGATCAGAATTGTCTGAAACACACAGTGACAGTGTGTGATTGCAGTATTGTCTTGTGAGTGTGTGTGTGCATGTGATTAAGTCCAACTTAGTCCCATTAAAATATCACTCTCTAATATTCAGGCCACTGGCAGTTTGAATATGGAGCAAAACTCACCTTTCTGAGCCGGTGGGATCTTGACAATGTTGTAAGCCAGACTCATGTTCTTGCCAAAGCAGTTGCCGATATTATAGACTGTACCGTCTGCATCAGTGTGAGGGTGCGCAGTCACCCCATTCACTGAGAGGTACTTACACAGGTCCACCTAATATAAATACATGCACACAAAACAGAGAATGAATACAAGAAAGAATTAGACTGGTGGAGAGTCAGTATGATGGGTTTGCCAGTTGAAAAATCTATTGTAAAGGTTGTCTAAACAATTAAATAAACAACATGCATTCATAACTACATATAATAATAATTTACTCAAGATAAAAGATAACAGTTAAGATGTAATGCATTCCAAACGTAAACCCTGGTACTTAAATGGACAGTTTGGAAAAATTGCATTCATCAGTGTAGTCCTGTCTGCAAGTCCAAAGATCCAAGATGATGCGAAACCAATCAGCTCTCACCCTCTTTAAAGTCTCCAGGGAATCAGGGTCAACTTTAGTGATGTAATTGGTCTCCGTGACGGCGTAGAAGTCCTCACCGATTGGATAGACGTTGACTACGCAGTTATCAGTCACCTCAATGCCTCTGAAGTAAGTAAAGAATCTACACACAAAAAAACAGGAAAGCTGAAGGCCAGTTGCTATCCAAGCACACAAAGGTTTTATTAATGAGTAATACAGTGTAATAATAATATTACAGTGTATTAATACTTTGGTAAGGAAGCCAAGAACAGCCGGGCTTGCGACTTTATTTTAATGCCGTTATCTCGAGAGAATGAAATAATTAACCCATGATCTCGAGCAAATGAGACAAGTAATCCGTCTTCAGAAGGAGTTATCAGGAGCAGCCTACTGGACAGTAACACATCTGCTTTAAGTTGACGACTATATGTAAGTCTATCCCTTATAATAATTATCCCTAAGATATGTAAATACCCTCATATCAAATCACTAGGGAAAACATTCTTACAACAAATGGCAAAAGTTCATAAAAAGTTCAAACGGTTCGCTTTAAAACTGCCAAACCCACCCCACAGTGGTGTGTGCTCTCTATTTCCTGTGTGCGCTGAAAAAAAAAAAATCCATTGTGTGTGAATGGAAAAACAAACAGAAAGGAGTGCACAAGCCACAAAACACTGTTCCAGCCAATCAGCAACAGGCGGCAACATTTGATGGTAAGTGGGGAGGCAGCATGTGAATGTGCCTGTCGGTCAGTAGTTATCTGTCCGTGACTCTGTGGGGGCGGAGCTTCTGAAGGGGGGGAGGGGTTGTTGTATTCGTAAATATTAACAATATTGTTGCATCATCGCTTACTGCACCTTTAAGAGGAGGCTGAGCTGTTGAAAGGACAAGACTGCCGTTACCAAACCACAACTTTCACTTTACGTCCAAACGTATACACTGTGTCGAAAACACGTCAGCAAACTAATGTTAGTTGCGTACGGTACACGTACAGGCCTGTGTTGGAGAAAACAACCCGTGATAAATGACCTCGTTATCTTGAGAAATTGGCCTTTTTGTTTTTCTCGAGAATCAACATAAATTAAAGGTGCCCGAAGAGATGTTGGGTGACGTCACTTCTTATTGACGTTCAAAGTATTGTCAAACAAGACTGAGGCTAGCTCGCCCCTCCCCCCTCCTCATCCCGGCCCCTCCCCCCTTCCTTCCGCACACTAACCCCCCAACCCCCACCCCCAACTCTTTGTCGGTTATTGGCTGGAACAATGTTTGTTATGTTTGGTGGTGCAGGTTGGCACAGTTGTTTTTTTTTTGGCGTTTGTGGAGCCTGGGCTGTCTACAGAGACCGTGTTTTTTTACAGTGTGTTCAGAGGACAGGCACCTCGTGGATAGTGAGGAGATGTTTGCTGTATGTGACAAAAAATGTAGCTTAAAAAACATGTGACATCGCTTAGAGCACCTTTAAGCCGTTATCACGAGAAAACAAGCTTTGTTATCTCGAGATTAGGCAAAAATGATTGAAAGCATGGCATTATATCTATTATTATATGTCCATAACAACACGTGTACATTATTAACACACACTCCGCTGAAAGCAGAAACCGACTCAACCTTTGTATTTTAGTGTTGTAGCATTATGAAGTTAAGGGCGGCACCAAACATTATTTTCATTATTGATTAATCCGCCAACTATTTTCTTTATAAATTAAGTTGACATTTTTAAATAGCTCGTATTGTCCAACCATTAGTTCAAAAAGCCAAACATACTGAGTTCAATATCTTCAAAAACAAACAAAAAACACAGCAAGTATTCGAGAAACTGGAACGCGTATTCATGGTTAAAAAAATGCATTTAACATTTCACAATCATCAAAATACTATTTATATTATGCACAGCACCTACAATATTTGGATTTGGGGTTACCTGGAAAAGATGTTTTTGCATGGGTCTGGGTAGGCTGCTGTTCCAAACTCAGTGATGACTATTCTGTTCTCTGTCATGGCACGAACATACGCATCCGTCCTGATGAACCTGAGCAGAGAGATTTCACACATCATGCGTCAGAGTCAGAGAACCATAAATCACAAGATATTTACAGGTTTTTTTAACCGTTATCAAACTGTTAATGTAGTTTTGAATTCCATAAAAACAAAACTATATACAAATCCAATACAACAATACATATATTGGAGTTAAATGAAGGATTTATGTATTCTGAGTATTGTTTTTGTCTCCTCCCTTGCAACATTCCTGTTTGGATTCATTTACTGTCAGCTCTTTTTCCTCGGCTGCACAGATCAACTGCATGCCTTTCTGCACTAACAGAAACCAGATGCCATAAAATATCTACATCTGGTGTGGGATCTAGCTACATCAGAGCAAAAAAAGTGCTAAACAATAACAATGGAATACATGTACGCATGTACCAGATTTTATTGATTTGTAGTGAATAGAAAAAAAGGTTAAGAACATTTTATATGAAAACTTTTGTTTTGGTCTTTTGTCACTATTTGGCTTTTTTTTTTTTTTTTCAAGAGTTTTTTCATTATTTGACGTTTTTGCAGTTTTTACAACATTTTTGTCACTTTTTTTTCAACGTTCTTTTGTAAATTTTTTTTTTTTAAATGCTATAAAATGAAATAAAACACCCAAATTTGATAAAAGTAGTGAACTGATCATTTATTTTACCTGTGAAGAGTAATGGCTGTATGGAACCATCGACGTTTCTTTGACAATTTGGTGGAAAGAAACCCAAATTTCTGATATGGAAACTTTTTTTAAATGGTTGAAATTTGACCCCAGGACAACAGGAGGGTTAAGTGCTTTACAGAAAGAGACAAACAAGCATGTATTCTTACTTCCTGTAGTAGGTCACCTGACCGTCCTTCAGGTCAAACTTGTGCATGAGAGCCTGTCCATCGAACAGGTGGTAGAAAGGTTCATCTCCCACCTCAAAAAGACCTGGACCCATCCTGAGAAGACTGCCGCCCAGCCATGAAGGTATCACACCTACAGACAAAAACACAGACACACACACACATCACATGCCATTGTTAGGTCTAAGCGTCTGTATGCACACGAGGTAAATACAAGGATAGGGTAAAGAAAACACGCTACAAATAGTCGGTCAATATTACAATCCCCAACTGCATTGTTGGATTGAATGTAGTAGAAATGCAACACAAAACAGGAAGAGCATGACAGGGTTTTGGCAAAAAATAATAATAAAAAATACGTACATTTGATACCAATTAAAATAATTTTAACTTCCTGACCTGAAGTCTCAAAAATCAATACATAGCCCATCCCAATACTGCCCATAAAAAAGCTTTGTTAATTGTGTTTTTTACGGATTAAACAAACAAGACAAAACATGTTAATTAGTGAGATATAAAGGTCCCATGACATGGTGCTTTTTGGATGCTTTTATATAGACCTTAGTGGTCCCCTAATACTGTATCTGAAGTCTCTTTTATATAGGCCTTAGTGGTCCCCTAATACTGTATCTGAAGTCTCTTTTATATAGACCTTAGAGGTCCCCTAATACTGTATCTGAAGTCTCTTTTATATAGACCTTAGTGGTCCTTTAATACTGTATCTGAAGTCTCTTTCCCAAAATTCAGCCTGGGTGCAGAATTACAGCCACTAGAGTCAGTCCCACAATGAGCTTTCCTTAGGATGTGCCATTTCTGTGTCTGTAGCTATTGACGAGGAGAGGCGGGGGGGCAAGGTGGAGGGTGGGGGTGTGGCCTTGACCAACTGACACTGTGCTCGTTTGAAAGCCATGATGTCTCTCTCTCTCATGGTTGGGGCAAATTCTCTGGGCGGGCAAAGCAGAGAAAGGGGAGGTAACCTCGCTCCTTATGACCTCATAAGGAGAAGATTCCTGATTGGTCCATCTGAGCTTTCATTTTCTCAAAGGCAGAGCAGGATACCCAGGGCTCGGTTTACACCTATCGCCATTCCTAGCCACTGGGGGACCATAGACAGGCTGGGGGGGAACTCATATTAATGTTAAAAAACCTCATAAAGTGAAATGTTCATGCCATGGGACCTTTAAAATGTGCTGGTTGGTAGATATTCTTTTTATTCTTGGACAGAGGAAGGCTATTTGTTCCCCTCCGTTTCCAGTCTTATTGCTAAGCTAAGCTAACTGGCTACCAGTGTTACAACAAAATCCACCAAACACCAATTGTTTTATCATACTCTATCACATACTCTCTTATGATAGGTGCTACCAAAATGGTGCAACGTAGTATAGTCTATAGATATACATTTTGATAGCTGGCAACCAAACATTGTGACCCTATAATATTCAGATCTGATAGCTATGATAGCAGAAACATTAGCGTATACCTCACCTGACAACATTTGGGCAACACTTTTTAACCCTTGTGTTATCCTCGGGTCAAATTTCACCCGTTTTTAATAAAAAATGTATATCAGAAATATTGGTTTTGTTCAACCAAATTGCCCAAAAGATAACTTGGATGCATGTTGTATGAATACGTTCTTCGCAGGTAAAATTAATGATTACTTCCATTGCATTTGGGGTGATTATTCAATTTTATAGCATTTGAAAAAAACATGTTTACATGGTTTTAAAACAGTATCCAGACTACATGTTGACATTAACCAGTCTGGGATTATCCACTCGACATCCTCTGATCTAAACTAGTTTATTAGTTAAAATAATTTATAATTTCTGCTTTTTCTAACTTAAAAATTAGGTATAATGTCATAAATTAGGTTTATGGACCATAAATACAATTTAAAAAAAGCATTGAAATAACAAGAAAATGTACGGAGCCCCCCTGGTCCCACTTTGTCAAAAAAATTATTTATAACTATCTTGTGGCCTCAAGATAGTATCTCGTGGCCTCAAGATAGTATCTTGTGGCCACGAGATAGTATCTCGAGGCCTCAAGATAGTATCTGGTGGCCACGAGACAGTATCTCGTGGCCACGAGATAGTTATAATTATTTTTTTTTGACAAAGTGGGATCAGGGGGGCTCCTTAAAAAAAAAAAAAAAAAAAAAGCGTCAAAAGTTCAAAAAAAGTTAAATTTTGACCCCGTAGGACAACAAGTTCATGGTTGACGGGATGACAACACGAGGGTTAATGGAATAAAAAAGTATATACTGAAGGGTCACAAATTCCAGCTATCTAAAATTATATCACATTAAACGTCATTTAGCTGACACTTTTCTCCAAAGCGACTTACAATTGCTATATATGTCAGAGGCCGCACGCCTCTGGAGCAACTAGGGGTTAAGTGTCTTGCTCAGGGACACACTGGTTGATGTATAGCAGTGGGAATTGAACCCAGATCTCCCACACCAAAGGAATGTGTCATATCCACTGTGCCATCACCATCACATTACTGCACACTAGAGACTTTGAAATGAAGGCTGAATTTCTGAAAGCCATCAAGCAGGCTGCTCTCTTTCCTACCAGAGATCTTAGCAGGTATAGGTTCGTTCAGCTCCTCCACGGTCTCAAAGATCTTCCTGTAGCCTGCAGCAGGATGCTCCACACTGGAGAGGAAAATTTAAAACAACATGAATTTGAGGAACAATTCCACAACACAATCAAGTCCAGTTATATATTATACAGACACTGATCGATGGGGTTCAGCTGATGCAGCTCATTTCTTACCTGAGATTTAAAGTGGACCAAACTATCTTATCACAAGGTCCATTTAGTGTCTGTTTTTGGAGCTTTTGATTATATCACAAGATCTTCCACACCAGATAGAGTACGCATAGTAATCACGGAATTAAGGTTGTTGAAATTAAACATTTGTAAATTAAAACGATTAAAGTAATTCCTTTAAGAATGGGAATTTGAACATCTACAATTCAAAGACAACAAGGCAAACTCCATGTGCTGAGATTGTTTTTGCCAACTGTTGTTTCTTTGCCTTTTTTTTAACCACTTTCTTTCCATCAAGCCGTCCGTTCTTGATATTTGTGTCCATCATCTTTCTTGTAATGTATTCCATTTATTTTTCTTAACGTGTTATCTTTCTGGCTCTCTTTTTCCCTTGTTTTTAATCTTCCGTCTCTTCGTCCTCCTTTCCATTTATCAGTTTCTTTTTGTTTCTATCCTAATTTTATTTATATTGATGTGAAATGCTTAACACCCCTCTAAATAATTATAACGTATGGGAGTTTTGCATCCACAGCTTGTCTGCTGCACGTCCTTGGTTCGATAAAATGAGAAAAACAAGATCTGAGGAGTTCAAATACTGCGTCTTTCCCTCAGTTATTTAACAGAGGTCTTTTTTTTCCAATCTTTATTGGGTATCTCACTGCTGCAGCAATCTTTTTTTCTGGAATCTTTTCTTCATTTTTGAGATTTGTTCAGTTTTTCTCCCACTCACAGTTAAAAGATCTAGTGGAAAACTAAACTCTACATAGTCGACTTCCCCGTTTAAATCTGTTTTCTCTCAACAGACGTCACTGAGGGGCACCTACAAGCTTCTTTCTCTTATTTCATTCCTGAGAACCAATACATTTAAACCCTTGAAAAGGCCTTTTTCAAAAATAGGTGTTTTCTTGGAAGTTTCCATCTTCAAACATGCAAAAAAAAAGAAAAAGAAAGAAAAGTTTTACTCACTGGCTGGTCATGCTGCCGTATGTCCCTCACACACACACACACGTAGACTGCAAAAAGCGACTTGGACTTGCTTGCATTTGAACCACAAACAGATTTACTGTGGTGAGAGATGGAAACTGGGCCCCCTCCTCCCTTTTTTCTCTCACTCCCACCCCTTCTCTCATTCCCTCAATCCCTCCTCTTTCCCTCTGCCCCTCTCTCTCTCTCCTCCTGTTTTCCTTTCATGCCTTCATTTCATGCTCCCCTGTTCCCTCTTTTCTTCCTCCTCCTCCTCTGGTCTTACCCAGAGCTAAACAAGCCAGCTTTGTCTCTTCTCCTTTCAGCCGTCTGGCTCTGCAGCTCCGTGCAGAATGTTCCCCCAGGCCCCAAAACAAGGTCTTTGTCACCCTGGGAACACAAACAGGCCGATGATGTGGGTCAAACGAACGGAGTCGGCCTTTAAAAGCGGTGAGCTTGTGTTGTTGTTTGTAGGTAGATATGCGTGGAGAAGGAATCCGGTCTAATTAGTCCCAGACAGCCTCGACAAACGCTCAAACTATTTTAATTGGCCAGCTGTGGAGGGGGGAGAAAGAGCAACCGATTTCTCTGGAAGGGAGAGCGCCGATGATTCACCAGTCTAATTCTTTGGTCCTCCGTCATTTTGATAAATGACAAAAGTTGAATAGTAGGATGAAAGGAATAGTTGCATTAATGAGGGTTAAAAAGGAGCAGTAATCGCTCCTCTAGTGTTTGTGTGTTGCTGCTCAGGGCAGGTTCACAAACGGATGCCTGCCTGTAAATAAATTAACAGGAAAAGAAACAAAACGGGAACACCTTATTGGATGGATTACCATGAACTTTTGTAAAAAAACATTGATGGTCCCCAGAGGATGAATCATAAAAACTTCGTCAATCCCCTGACTTTTCATCTAGTGCCACATGACGTTGACATTTGTGGTTTTGAGTGAAATGTCAAATCAACTGTTCGGTGGATCGCCATGAAATTTGGTGTCCCCCTCTGGATGAACTGTTCCAAGTTTGGTGATTTTTCACCTAGTGCCGCCATGAGATCAAATCAGCAGCAACAACAGCTCATTAAATATCATAAAAACCAGTCTACCTATGCATTTGTAATATATTTTTAGGGGATATTTTTCTGTAAGCATTACCACCGCAATAAGGCTAATGTAGGGTTCCACCTCTGGGCAGGGTGAACATTCGCAGCAACCCAACTAGCAATACAGCTAACAAAAGGAGGGGTCATGTAGAATGAACAAAATGGTCAGAGCCCCCCCTCGATGCAAGTAAATAGGTTGTTTTTTTGTCTTTTGTTGGCTCACTTTTATTCACAACATGCTTACCGGCAACATAGGATTCCATTCACTACGCTAAGCTAACTAGCCGCGGCGCTGCCGGTGTCGCACCGGACTAAAACCACCCACCTATCTACAGCTAGGGGAGACCGTGATAGAGCTTAGATCGGCCCAAAAAAAAAACGAGCACGTTGTGTCCGAGCCCGGCCCGACACATTAACTGGAATTATGAGCTCGAGCCCGATTTAAACCAGACACTTTAACACGTGGGCCGTTAAAACTGACGTTCTCAACTACAATTCCGAGTTGTTTGAACTGCAGAAATCTGTTTAGAATAATGCAACAAGGACGAAGCATGTAAACTGTGCTGTTTGTTTATTATTCAGCACAGCAGGCCCGGTGTGATGCGTGCGAGTAGAGGGGAGACTCTGCGAATGACACGTGTTGCATTTTGTAACTGCAGCCTAACTTTTGTACAAATTTGTTACTTTTATATAGCCTATATATATTTATAATATTTCTGATTATGGCACAGCTTTCTCCCCATCCAATTAGGCTTTAAAAAAAGAATAAAAAATAAATAAATAAGAAATCGCTTGATCAAGGGTCCGGCCCAGGCCTGGCCCGGCCCGAGGATAGTGGCGGAAAATAAAGGCCCGAGAATCTAAACTCTAGACCGTGATAAGCCCTATTTCAACAAACGGTGGCCTATGCCTTTAACATTTCCACGTGAGTGTGACAAACCGTGACTATATACAACGAATTACATGGCAACTGAGCCACTGGATATCCAATGTAAAAAAAATAAATAAATAAAAAAAAGTGACCTGAGTGCGGCACTAGAGGAAAGCAAGAAAAGGATTCATCCTCTGGGGATCATAAACATTCTCAGTATAATTCGCGGCAACATGAAGAGCGAGTGTAGTTCAAAGAAATAAATAAAAAAGGCTGACAGTAATGCTGTAATAAAGTAAAAACTTAAACTTAATTAAATCAATTTCTCACACACATGCAAATAGAAACAGGACAATGGCATATAAATAAACTGCTAAACAGATTTATTTCCCAGGACTTTGCATAGTAAACAATATAGAGGAAGAGCACAACTGTGTAGGCGTACAATATAACAACCCTGATAACACTGCTGATGTCACACACACACAAACACACACAAACACACTTTTGAGGTATAGACAAACATATCAGGGTAGAACTAATACTTCATATGAGATAAATAAAAAACAGTTTGAAATTTTAAGCCAAACATGTTACCTCAGACACTTATACATAAAATGGGTTCTGTATTGCACTTCCGTTTACTGAATAGCGTCCATCACTGAAATGAATGAGTGGATGCTTTTTGACACCTATTTCTCTCATTAGAGGCAATGCGTACAGCGGTTGAGAAAACATGCAAGGTTAAATTCATAAGCATTAGCAACCTTTAACCCAAATTATGACAGGTGTTTAGGGAAACCTTCTCTAGGGAGTCTAAATATACATTAAAATGTGTATAAATTAACTATTATGATGATTGGCAGAAGCTTGCTGGCCATTTGCAATGCCTAAATCCAGTGCAAAACATTTCTCTATCCAATAAACTAAACTGGGATGGGTTGGATATGAGACACACAAACTCAAGGAATGAAAGAAACTGGGAAGGGCCAGCGCCATTTCAAAATAACGGAGTTGTATATGAAAAAGATGAGATCCTGAAAATCAAAAGATCCCCGATGAGAAAGCCTTAAGAATTCCTGTCCAAATTGCTTTAAAAGCAAAACGGAAGAAAAGAAAGAGTCAAAAGGACAAGAATGAAAACTCTGAAAAAAAAAAAGGTTCCACATCTAAAAACTAAAGATCATTTTAAATTAAACTTGAGAATCTATGATTTACAATGTTTAGTGAAGTCTATAAAAAAAGTTAACATGACAAGAAACACCTCAAGCAAGGATATCTAAGCACTGCTCCCAATGTCATCATTCATATAAATTAAAAAAATCTATAATCTAAATATTCCCATATGGACCAGTGATCATAGAATTGAGTAGAATTATTTCTCCCAAAATGACACACACACACACACACACACACACACACACACACACACACACACACACACACACACACACACACACACACACACACACACACACACACACACACACACACACACACACACACACACACACACACACACACACACACACACACACACACACACACACACACACACACACACACACACACACACACAAAATGGGTAGATAGAAAATGTGACTGTTCCAAATTATCACAGATGTTACTCAAAAACTTTTTCCCAAAAAGCCCTGCTTAATAAAACCATATTATATTTGAACACAGTAATCAATATGAGCTGAACTGTCAACTTTCCTTCATCTTATTCAGCGGTCACACACACACAACATGAACACACACACACACACACACACACACACACAACATGAACACACACACACACACACACACACACACACACACACACACACACACACACACACACACACACACACACACACACACACACACACACACACACCATTGTAGAAGTCTTCCAGTCTGCATTAACTCTCCCATTACTACATACAGTAAATGTGACTAACAATGTAACGAGAAAGAGTTAACGGCCGCAATGAGGAGTGACTTCTCGAGATCTCTGAGTATCAGTGCAGTTACAGTGCAGCGGAACAATGACTGTGGCTTCTAGAATGGTGACAACCTGTATGGTTGGTTTAGTTCCTGATGCTGAAAGCTTTGGTCTTCTTGATGTTGAGAAGTGGAGGTTTAATCTTTGGTTTGTTGTTAGTCCCGTCCGAGGAGGGGAGCCGACGACTGTAGATGTCTGGGTACTGCTTCTGAAACTGAAGCAAAGACAATTAAACTCATGAGTGAGTGATTGACTTTCCGTGTCCACGTGTAGCTACATAATAAAAAATGTTTGTCGTCTACCCACATGTCCTCCGTTTTGGAGTATGGTAAGCTTGGAGAATTGAAAAGGTGCAGTAGGTAACTTATAAAACTAACCTACGGTCATATTTGCTAAAACTGACCCCATGTTCCAGTAGAACTACATGAAACAGGTAATTAAAAAAAAAAAAATAAAATAAAGAAAAAAATAAAATCAGACTCCTCTGGCACCACCTACATGCTGTAGTAATGGGATTTGCAAAAATCCACCGCTCCCTGTTCAGATGCACCAATCAGGGCAAAGGGAGGGAGGGGGGGGGGGGGGCTCTAACTGCATGTAAATCACTGCTCATGCACACACATTTATTTTCCCTTGGGGGGTGAGGGGGCGGGGGTTTTAGGAGACCGTTTTGGGCATTTTGCTGGAAAGGGGGGAGGGACTGAGAAGTTGTCAATGTTAAATTTTTTTTTGCTAAGTCCTGGATCTTCGCAATCCTGCCTATAGCACCTTTGAGTGACCTTAGTGAGAACTGCTTTTTGAACAGTCCAATAGCGTCTTGTTTACCCTGGTTTTGTTACCTGCTTCAGTTTCTTGCGTCTGTCCTTCTCACTCATGTTTTGGTCGGTCAGCAGCATCTCCAGCAACTCCTCCATGGCCTTCTGGGAAGAGGCCAGCTTTTGCTGTTCAAACTCGGCGCCGCTAATTTGACGGCAGAACGCGTACATGGGCATTGGAACGCAAACTGGATTGTCGCCATCGACATTGGAAACACAATCGATGGGGACCTGGGGTCAGGAGAGCGAGAAAAAAAAAAAAAAAAAAAAACAAAAAAAACATCTGTATGTCTGTGTGTCTCTGATTTACTCGATCAAAGCCGAAATCCCACTTTGCTCACAACTTTCACAACATCATTGGCATTTTCCATATTGTTGACGAATGAGACGGTCTGCTTCTGACATACTTTGAACTAACTTTTTTATAACACTAGGTATATGAAACCATCTCAAAATGACTTTGATAAACTACACACGGTTGTTTCACCGTGTCGATGGGGTGTCAGGCTCGAAATGCAGTTTTTTTTATTATTATTTGTAACGGGGGGAGTTGAAGCTAAATCAGGGATGTGACGTTTAATAAACTTGTTATTTACTACTTTGTAATAAAAGTATCTATTACTGTTTTAACCAGATTTTTGTTTTTGCATACCGTCTGGGCCCTACTTAAACCATACTACTTTATACTGTATATATGTAGGAGGTCACAACTATACTGTATATTTTACTGTACATACAACAATTTAGCAGAGGCGTCTTTCTACAAATATACTGTACATTGTATTACACAGTCTACGACTGCATGACTTATTTGTGTATGTGGTTTTCTATTTGGCCATATGCACCCAGGAGGCACTACGCTGTAAGAGTTTATGGGTGTACCTGTACAGTGCGCAGGTACTGTATATGGTCATTGATAGCACTGAGAAGGTACTCTGGGACCGAGAGGATGCTGTGTTGATGGTCCATTAGAAATGACACAAGTCTGGTAGCTAAAAGTTCGTCCAAATCACACTCCTCGGCGCTGCCCAGGATACAACCGGAAAACGTGTGAACCATCTGGAAGGACAACCACAAAAACAGATAGAGAAACGGGTAAATGAAGACAAGCAGTAAAAAAAACAGCCACTAAGACAGAAATAAATAAATGTAAAGAAAAAAAAAAAAAATGTAGGTCTTGTGTTAGTTCTAGAGCAGGAGTGTCAAACTCATTTTCCCAGAGGGCCACACTGGGAAAAGAGAATCACACCAAGGGCCAGACATGTAGAGTTTATTGACGTGCTTTTGTTACTGCATGTCACTTTTTCTTTTTTTTTTTTACATTTTGGTAGCTTTTTTTTCCCCATTTTGTTTTTGTTCTAACATTTTTGTGGCTTTCTCAGACATTTCTCATCACCTTTTTGTAAATTTGTTGCTTTTTTACGACATTTTTATACACTTTTTGTCGCATTTTTGTTGACATGAAGCCCCACAAAAGTCATCAAAAGAGTTCCTTAGCCAACATAGTTTTTTAACAACAACCTGTTTTACAGCCTGAATATGAAAACTCTCTGCTTCTGTGGTCTCAGAGTCGGCAAATCTGCCATATTCTGCTTTGAATGACAGGTAATTGCAGTTTATTGTGAACCCAAATTGATTTTCCAGATCTAAATCTGCAAGGGGCTGGATTGGGTCCGCTGGCCTTGAATTTGACACTTGTTCTAGAGGAAAGATCACCACATCATCGTCAGTTTTGTGCCTCACCAGTGTCCGCGTGCCGATGGCGGGGTGGAGGCGGGGCATGTCCACGTTCTGGCTGATGCGCGACATCATCCTCATAAGGAGCTGCAACTTCCTGCGGGAGTTGGGAGGGAGGAGGAGGGTGCAAAGCTGCAGGGCCTCGATGGCCACACGCTCACACTGAGGCTGGAGAAGGCCTACACACACACACACACACACACACACACACACACACACACACACACACACACACACACACACACACACACAGATAATGACAGAGACTGGGGGAGTTTGTAGCGCAATCAGTACAGAAACACACCGCAGTAGAATCACGAGTTATGGCCACATTCATCCATCACTGCTACATCACATTCAGTAGACCAGACAAATGAATGGACTGACGGATGAATGGGAGACAGGATTAATCAACTACAGCTACCGTGTAAGATGAGTCAGGGAAGAGTGATAAATATGACATTTTATGTGTAATATCTAAAAGCATACACCCCCGTTCATAGCCATGATCCAGGACTGCACCATGTGCATCATGTTCCTGCATGGATATCTCCTGGAACTTGGACATTTCAGTCACAGTCGCTCATAAAATTTGCTATGGGAAGAATGTTGATTATTACGATATTCCAATATTCCATGCGACCTACTAGGGCTGAATCTCACGTCTCTTATTTGATAGCTCCTCGCTTGAACCCAGAAGTTGCTCTGGCCCCTCCTTCCTGCCCCCGAGAAGCGAGGAAGGACCTGCGAGGAGACATGAGAGCAGCCTTTTCCGGAAGCCAAAGCAGACGCAAGCCGTTGCTAACGCCACCCATACAGCTGACGAATTCACACGACGCTTCAGGGGAAAGGACGTCTCACCCCTCTAAAACATTTCATCGTTTCCTCTCTTCCCGTATGATTTCCTCGCGTCCCTCCCATGTTTCTTCGGTGGGTTTGACTTAAGACGCGAGAAAGGGAAGGAAGTAAAAAAGGGAAAGTGGATGCAATTTAACGACATGAGAGACATTAGGACGGCTGTCCTTCCTCCCTTACCATGTTGCTGCTCTGTCGAGGAACACTCAGTGCTGCTAGTCGTGGCTGGGAGGCACGGTGCAGAGATACTAATGATTAATATGGTAATCTCATTCATACATCTTCCTGTCACTGGAGCTCTACAGTTGGTGAACAAGGATTTATTTCTTCTTTGATTTCACAGTTTGTATTGACTTTAATGAAAGAGAAGAAAAAGAAGCTTGTCTCCTATCCATTGAGTTTGTATTCAATGCTCTACCTTTAACAAATTGTATGGGTAAATTGGTAACTGAAATGCCCAAGTGCCAGAAAAATAGTGATAAAAGGACTGAGAGATAAAGCTGCAAAGTGTTTTGCATAAATCAAAAGCAGCAGAGATGAAATATAACAAAACATGCCAAAAGCAAGCAACATATAAAGTGTTGCGTACCTTACAGTATTTAATCTAAGGCTTAAGTTGCACATGAGCTCTATGTACGTTGAACCAGTGCTCTCTTTGGTCAACGTATTTAAGTCATTTTCTGCACCTCTTCGACTTCGACTTTTTTTAGAGTTCAACAGAAGTTGTATTTCTGAGTTGAAACCTTACACACCAACAGTGGTTAGAAGGTTAGATGTAGTTAGTTTGATTAGACATCAACAGACAAGCAGACACACAAGACAGGTATTAGGTGAGAGGGTCTTACTGTGCTCAGGTTTGGGTTGGGGGGGCTGGGAGGTGCTGGCGGGCACACGGACAGGCGGAGCGAACAGCGAGACAGGCTTCGACACATCCAGAGAGCTGAGGCAGCGCCGGGCGACAGCAGGTGCAGGGAGCGTCCAAAGATCAGAGGTACTGGCGGCGGGTCTGGGCCCACTAGGTCCTGCAGGAGCACGGGGCCCGTGTACTTTGGCCAAAGCGCATGGAGGGAAGGGGGCGAAAGGATGATGGGAGGAAAAGGAGGAATGATAGGAGGGCAACGAGGGAGGACGGGAAGCAGGGGAGGAGTGATGCTGCTCTGCAGGAGTGTTGACGTTGAGGCAGCTGGCTGCCCGGCCCCGCCACTTGGTCTCCTTGTCTTCTTCCTCCCTGGTTTCTACGACGATGTCCAGACAGCTGCCTACGCTGCGCGGCCGCAAGGAGCGGCTGCACCTTCTGGTTGGACCTCCTGGAGCCTCTTCACAAGTTAAGGGGGTTGCTTTGGAAGCAGATTTAGAGTCTGTGTGACTGTGGGGGGTTGTGATGACGACAGGGCCGTCACCCTGGCACCGGTTGCTATAGGCGCAGGATGCCAGGCTGTCGTTGGACAGGAACAGCTGTTGCCTGGTGAGCGGGGCAGAGTCATCCAGGATGGTTTCCAGCGAGTAGCTCCTGGCTCGAGGCCTCGCGGAACCGACTGTACCCAGACTCACGCAGCTGCCGCCTAACCGACCGGCGCCCGCGCCGGCGGCGCCTCCTTCCAGCGCCGCCAGCCGCGACTGAAGCTTCCCGCCGATCACCTCGCTCATCGGCGACTCCGTCTCGTCGCACGTCCCCTGTCTGAGCAGCGACAGGAGGAGGCATTCGGTGGAGCGGAAAGAAGCCTTGGCTGGAGGCGGGACTGAGGGGAGGTCCGGCTTCTTGCGCTTCCCGCGCTGGGGTTTGGCGGGCGCCGCGACGTACCCGCAAAACACTGAGAGGCGGAGGCAGAGAAAGGGAGAGGCGAGCGGAGCAGGCAGAGCGTCAGTGCAAGCAGACAGTGAAGGGGAGGGAGAGGGTTTGGTTAGTTAGTTCAAACCTTTACGGTGCATTCAGAACCATCAGGTAGTCAGAGACAACACACAACAGGCACAGACACAGAGTACAGCTGCTCGGAGCGCTGTCGGGTCTCCACAGACATAAGTAACAACAACCAGAACCTCGGTTAGCAGTCAAAAGGCACGGTTAGAGGCCCGGGCACGCAACCACGTAGTGGAAACAGCGTGACAACGCAACCGAGTGAAGACCCTGCAGACGCTCCCGTCAGTTCGAGCATCATCACTTTAACACGACAGCACCCACTCATACTAAAGCCTCTTAAAAGCACTCCCGTTTAACTGCTGTTTCATGGTCAGGCAAAAAAGCCTCATGGAATGAGTCCACAGTACATACCCAGGACGTTGATAAATAGTTCATACAGTTCGTATGTGAGTACTGGCTGCGGCAGGCTGTAGAAGTAATCAGACACCGTTTTGAAGACGTCCCTCTCAAAGCCGGGATAGGACGGCTGCGCGCTGTCGTACTTCGGCCCTGGAAATAAACGGCGCGTTACTGTAGCTACCATGAGAGTGAAGGCTATTTCAAATCTCCCAACACAAACCTATTTATGAGCTTTAAGAAATTAACATAGAATTCTAAAACATCCACATACGTTTGTTTTGTAAAAGTTTTCATTGAAAAAAAAAAAAAAAAAGTGTTAATGTGACTGAATGTTGACTGAGAAAGTCAAAATGTAGTTAATGTTTTTTTTTTTAAATGATGCATTTAATGCAGCACAGGAGGCCTGGTGTCTAAGCAACTTGTTGCTACTCACAGTTGGCCAGGCTCTTCATGGCAGACAACACCCAGTGTGGAAGGTCATCTGGAGAAATGATTAACAGGTTAGAATGGTTGATAGTTACAGTAAATTGTACCGTTTGTGGGTTGTATCACCTAAAACAACAGAATCCTAATGCCATGTTGTCGATGCTCATATTTTAGTGGACTACATCTGTAAAGTGAGCAGTACACATGGTAAAGAAAAGAGAATCTAAGTATCCAGTGAAAGAGGTGTTCAATGAGATGGGCTGAATAGAGAAGACATATTTGAATACCGCTATAGTATGAGGATTATTACGCTGATTTCAGACCAGGAAACAGCGATCTGGCGATTTTGCACAGGGTTCTGCGGCAGCGGCGGTATTTGTGTGACGTCGTTGTGTTCTTTAACGTGCTTTGTTGTTTGGCAAAAATTCAGCTGTTACACAAACTCCTCGGCAGTTCAGTGCTCGTGTTTCGTGTTTTAAAACTTTTCGGCCGACGCAGGCTGTGCGATTGCAGCTTTACGATTTCTATCGATAAACATTGTTTGTTGATGTATAGACCTACTGGTCTTGTCGTCCAGTGTGACCACTCCATGCTTGTTGACTTTGGTCATATTATGGATGATGTTCTGTGGGTTTACATAACGTTGGTCTAAAACCTCATCGAGCGATGCAACGCCCAGAATCCTCTGCAGGCTGAAACACAACACACAAAGTTTAGTCACACACAAAAATCTTCCTCACTTTCTGGTCTCAGATTCTTTGTCCGTACTTATTCTACAGGTTCTTCAAACAAAAAGGAAACATTGCTTTGTAACAAACTTGTAATGTCTATGACATCAAAAAAGTCAAGTCTTTTTTTTTTTTCCTCCTTCAGTTGAAATGCATTCGTACTGGGTCAGGGTGATGTCTCTCCAGATCTCCTGTTCATCATCCACCGTCAGCTCTCGTCTCGGCACCTGCTGCTCTCCTATTGGCTCGTTCTCTCCCTCTGCTTGGAGGGCAGGATCTACATTTTCCTAGAAAAAGGCACAAACAGAGCATAAATCACCATCACACAATGGATTATTTCTCACATTTAGACCATACTGTACATAACATACTGTAGATACAATAATCTTTGTCCAGTCTAGCTTACCTGTGTCTCCTTCTCAAGCTGCTTCTTAACAGTCCTAAACCTGAAGAAACTCTCCTTGTCTCTAAATGAAGTTTTTTTCTTAATAGAGCCAGGGGCTGAGGCCGAGGCTGGACAGGGAATGGGCTTCAGAGGAGAAGTGGAGGGGAATCTGGGAGAAAAAGAGAGGAGATGGAGTGTGTAATTTTGATAAATTTTATACATACATTTCACAGTGCCTTTTTGAATAATTAAAAATGCAAGTTTCTCCAAAATGCTGCCTACCTGTACAGAGTGTTGTTGTCCTCCAAATCCTCTGTGCCCCAGCGACCCTTCACATCTTCGATCACGTGGTTCTTCAGAAACTTCTTCAGGAGCTGCACCGTTTGCTGCCTGGTGACATCAGGGCCAAAATTGTTGTTGCTACGGAGCAGCTGGTGCATCCAATCCACAGCGGCCGAGGCGGTGAAGCAGGCGGCGTGGTGCCGGAAGTTCTGGCGGTGTTTCCTGATGGGCATACCAGCCCGAAACAAACGAGTCACCTCATTCCACTGAAGAGGAGGAAGGGGAAGTTTAGTGCAAACCAAATTGTGCATGCAAAGTAGAACAATTTTATTTTATTACTGTGTTCCTGAGGGACATTCGTGACAGCACTGACCCGAGGACCACTGAAGAAGCATTGGTGCAGTTTGATAAGAGGTTTACCAACCTTTAGGTTTTGTCTTGAGCATCGTTCTGAGACAAACTTAACAAAATTCTCCACAGTCAAGACCAACAATAGAAAGAACCATGTGGTGCTGAAAGATTAGTGGTCCTAAAGGATCAAAACTCCAGCAACACTTAAACGGTAGGATCAACAGTTTTGGCTTGTGGTCTTCTTCGACGTCATCCAGGGGGCCACAGGTCAAACATTGTTGGGTTAACTGTAAAGTATGTCTCTATGACCACTATTTCCCACCTCCATGTAAGTGCACCTCCCCTTGTAAGTGTAACTTACTCCAGCAATAAATATTTTCTGATTCATGCACATTGGAAGAAAGTTAGGTTGACTTTCTTTGAGTAATCAATTTTAGTCAGATAAAAACAAGCTATTAGGAGACATCAACTTGTTTTCCAACTTGGACATTTTTCCAAAATGTTTCCACTTTCATCTGACAAACTATAGGATTGATGGGGAAAAAAAAGATCAACAATGAAAATCATTGTCAGTTGAAGCCCCAGAACCAAGGCACATCTAGGCCTTATCCATATCATCTATACCTCAGTTCACATTCGGCTCAATGTTCAGTATCCAGCGTTAGCTAGCTAGCTAGCTAGCTGTTTGGCTTTTATTGGTTAAGAGTGAAGTTGTGTCAAAACAAGTCACATTTTACTTGAACAAAAAGGGCAATTGAAATTATCTGACCGGGCAGCTCGACGAGGATTGAATAAGTTAGTTTTTAATACAAGGGATACAAATAATAGATTAATCGACTGATATTAACTGTTAACGATTTTGGTAACGATTGATACGAGTAAAGTACATTTTTGTAGGCAAGTTATCTGATTCCACCATTTCAATTGTGAATATTTGCTGGTTTCCCTAATCTTCTATTGTAACGTAACGTTAAAATTAAGATAAATTAGTTAAACAGACATGTTAGAACCACAGAACGTTACATCCAAAGATGAATCGATTAACCTTCAGAGAATATTTGGTACATTCATGGGAATTAAAATAGTGGTTTATAACTTAGCTAAGTGGCAGCCATAGATATCTGAGTTGCAGAAACAGTTTCGAGGAACAAGCATAGCCACGTATTTAACAAGTTAACGTTAACCTTAGCTAGCTGGATTGACGTTAATGTTAGTTGCTAAATAGAAACTAGTGAAAGACCATAAATCCGTGATAAACACTCGTGTATCACCGAAACAACAAACGGTTATTTTAAGTTCGATATTCTTTACAGTTAACGAGTTAATGTTAACGTTAGCAGGTAACGTTAGCCAGCTCTAGGTTAGTTGACGTTACCTAACGTAGCTAGTGACCTTATCAGCCAATGTTAACTTACCAGTTTTGTGGCCCGGTACGGTCCAGGGGTGATAACATGAGAACTCATATTTATCACACAAAACGTTTGCCTTCATCCGATATGACAAGATGTACAAATATCCATTACTCGGGGAAGGAATTAACCGATGTTTTGCTACCATATAATGAATGGCAGCATTGATGACACACACACAGCTCTGCCTGGCTGTTCTCCGTCTGTTCAAAATTACGAGCCGTATTTTCTGGCACGGGATTGGACGGCGCGCGGGTCACGTGGTCAGCCTCGGCCTGAAGAGGGCGTTCGACCGTGAAGGCAGCACAATTTAGCTTTTAAAACGATCTGATTTGCGGTGTAAAGATCACCCTGTCTACGATAACGATATTGTTTCACTGATGAGACCTGAGACCACCCTTCTGTCCTCCACAAAAACGTTATTCCACGTTTGCTGTTCTCTTTGCCTAAAGTAACAGTCAAATAGCTGCAGTGTCAGCAATGTAAGTGTATGGAGACGATTCTATTGCATTCAAAACACAAACACACTGGGAATTTACATTAGCATGTCTTCAAAGGCCTTTTGTGGTGATTATACCAATTATACTGATCAGCTAAAAGCGGAAAGAGAGGTGGGGGGTCAGACCAAAAGACAGTAGGGGTGAGACGAGAAAGGAGAGTGGTGTTGATCAAGCCACTGCTATAGACATGCTAATGTCTGGGAACAGTAGGCTACACTAAAACCATACATCCATCTTTCTGCTTTAAATTTCCTCCAAACGTGTTTTAAGACATAACACCACAATCTGCTCGATATGGGTTTTTTTTCCCCGCAAAAAAAGTTCAATTACCTTGTTTAAAAAATAAATAAAAAATTACATCTACTCCTTCCTCATTTTGAGTCTATTAACATGCAAATATTGTTACTTTCAAAAGTTTAACTGCTGAACACACACAATGTCTCCTACTTTACATAAAAGTGAAGATTTTAAATTTCCACATCACAGTTGCTTAGAATGCATATTGTGCCAGGATTGTGACAACATGTCACAAATTATGCTTGTGCTGACACGTCTTCAATTCAGATTTAAGGTGCAGAGAGTGCATGCAGAGAAAATGTCTCTCTTCAGCAGATTAATGTGAAAACAGGCTTCTACAATCAAACTGTGCACATTCATCAGTATGCACAGTGACGCTCAAAGATTCAAGTCAAGTAACAGCAAAACACATTTTTAAGAGAGGGGGGGCTTAAAGTCTGGGCAAGCCACACCATTTGAGTGTGAGATTTACTTGAATTCACACTAACTTGAGCAGCAGTGGTAGTTTACTGCTAATAAAGACTAATGGAAAAACACAATAACCACAAGAGGAATTACACAGATACAAGATGAGGAGCATATTACCGAGAGACATGAATAACATGCAACTTGTGAGGCCTTTGAAAAATGGATTTGAAAGAAGAAAACACAATGGTATTGTGTCAGAATTCAACACCGTTGGGACTAATAAAGCTGGTGCCACAAACAGTTCCACTTTCTGGACTATGGGGATTGTGTAAAAATACAGTGGGCCACTGAAAAATATAAAATGCCGTAGTGCAGTAGCTAATGTGTCTCATATAGTGCACGGACCTGTAGGTTTGGCCTTTTCTGTGCAAAGGCATGTCGACCGCTGATAGAGTGACTGATTGATATCATTTTCTGTATTTTTGTGCTATGTAATGGTCCACTACAGCTATTTTAATCACATTTGTTTGTTCAAGATGTACTATGAGTCATGATTTAGTGGGTTTTAGACCAGTTGCGTCACAGCATTTACAGAGTGGATGTAAGTGACGTGCAACATAAGACCTTTTAAAATTGCTGTGGAATCTTATGTATACTTTTACCATCATTTAAACCGAAAAGTGCAACAAAAAAACTGCTGCTCTCCTGGAAGACATTGTGAAACATAGTGATCCTTTGTGAAATCTTCATTTTTTTAGTAATTCAATCATTATTATTTATAATGTCCCAGATTTATGTCCTGTGTATATCATTTCCCTATTCTGTTTATTTCAATAAAGTTGATTTAAAATGAATTGAGACGTTGTCGTTTGTAACCACTGGAAATAAACTCTTGAGGTTATAAACATGAACATAAAACATAAACATGCTCTCAAATACTTTTAAAAGATGAATCACCTCAAGATAAATATTAATCACCTCAATATCGATAAAAAAAAATATTCTATGTGATGCTTGAATGCAATACAAGGCTCTGAAAGAGGATTATACATTTTGCACCAATACACTGCAGGGTCATACTGAACTCCTGAGCATGGCTGCCCCCAGCTGGTCTTCATGGGTACCAGTGGCAGAGTCATAATATAAAAAAAGGGCACCAGCAGTGTGTAGAAAGTTTTCTATCATGCATGGCAGCCTAAATGCCACTTTATCCCATTTTCTCCACTAAAAGGGCACTCTAGAGGGCACTTTAACACGTTGTATCTACCATAGGGGCAAACAGGGCACTTTTGCAGCATTTCTTTTGAAATTGAAAATTGATGATGATAAAAACTAACCTTAAACGTTGTATATACACAATTAAAACACTTGTATGAATCAATCCATTAATTCAGCCATTAATTAACCTAATTTTTGCATTTTTATTGAAAAATTCAGGTCGTCCCCAGCACCGACGAACACAGAGAACCAGAGAGAGAACGAAGATCAGACTGGGGCTGCAAAAACTTCACCTTCATCAACCTGGAGAGGAACAAAGTTTACAGACCTCACAGTGGAACATGTTCCCACCTGCCACAATAAAAGGTTCCTCTTATTGTGAAACGCATGTCTTAAATGAGTCAAACTAATAACTGAGTCTGTTTTACTTCCACCCCCTTATAACAAACAAACACACACACACACACATACTGTATATATATATATATATATATATATATATATATATATATATATATATATATATATATATATATATATATGGCATAGTAGGCCTACTAAAATGAAGGTTTCCTCCACTGGGTCCAGTTATTTTTATAAAAAGTTATATATATATAAACCTTCATTTTAGTAGGCCTCTAATCAACTAGCCTATATTTCACAATTTATACTATTGTACTTACTTGGCAGACTAGTATTCTACAATTATTATCTTGTGAGATTATAGGCTACAACATTACTGGCAATAAAGCTACGTTTCATATGCTGGTATTTCTCTTGCTAAGTAATTTGTCTTTGTAACCTAATTTAACAATCTTTCATGGAACATTTAACGTTAACTGTAAGTTGGTCATAGAGGATCCCTCAAAATGCTGCCGTGACCCGGATTCGAACCGGGGTTGCTGCGGCCACAACGCAGAGTACTAACCACTATACGATCACGGCGAGCTATCCTCCAGGTGTAGAAGCACTTTTTCACAGAAAGTCTTCTCCTCCTGTAACCATAGACAGTATATAAGCCTGTAACAGAGCACTTTTTTGTCTTAAAAAGGATATAACGTCACTAACGCAACAAAGAAAATTAAGTTATATTTTAACAATTATTATTTATGTCAAACATTTTCAGTTCATTTGATAACTAACCATAATAAGTAAAATACATATTAAAGCAAACAATATCATAAATTAGTAATTTGGCTTTAGTGGTGTCTTTATGATTAGAGTGAAGCAGCTTCGGTTTTTGGTTTCTCAGACTATGGGCGTGGCTTGCGGCAGTTTAAAAATGTTTTCGATAACTGATTGGTCGATAGCAGCGTATTCTTATGGTTTAGATGTATTCTCTTTACCCATTGGACAAGACGCAGCCACCCTCGTTTATAATTGGCTGATTAAACAACACAACCGAATTTCAAACTTGCTCGTCTGTCAGTGTTGAAGGAAGCGTGTTTTAACGATTGCTACTTGGCTAGTATCATTCTAGGCAGAACTACTAGTGGGTGCAGTTAACATTAGGTAACTTCGTAACATGCAGCTAGCTATTAGCTACTGTTATTTTTTAATTTGAAATGGCTGACATGGAAAATTCAACACGGAGAGAATTACTGGACTTCAGTCCAATAAAGAGAGAAGAATCTAACAAGGAGAACGATGTTCCAGTTTTGATTTTGACCCATTTTTCAAAGGCTCCGTTTCTCTCACTTGGAACCGTAAAGTTGGGCACTTCGAAGGCTGTTGTTTTGCGTATTGAAAACCCTACAGACTATGCCGAAGCGGAGGTTACTGTTGAAAAGGTCCCGTCAAGTAAAGGCTTTTCTGTGGACCACAACACGTTCACGATTCAGGTATGTATCTCGCTAACTAACCGCTTTTCTTTAACGTTAACGAACACGAAGGGACGCAACCTATGTTATTTTTTGTGCATGTAAGAAAATAAAACAAAAAAAGAACAAATATATACGAAAATGCACCGTTAGAATGAGTGCTTGTAAAAGGAACCCAGCTTACGTTACATTGGAGTTAATGACAGCTGTAAAGGTATATGCTTGTCACCAATTTATTAACCGACATAGCTAGGCCTAACGTTACATATTTTTAAAATATCTATGTATAGTAGACATACAAACACCAAGGAATTAAAAAATAAAGAAATAACATTAATTTCATGAACATATTTTGCACAACAAAAGTAACGATACCCATTTGAAGTTAAGGATGTCAAATATGCCATAACTAATATATAATGTGGGGGGGGGGCAGTATGAGCATTCCAGTAAATTAGTGACCAATTCTAAGAATTTTATTTTTTTTATTTATAAACTTATGGAATAGTTTTTTTGTTGTTGTTCTATATCTATGTGGACACAACTCTCCTACTTCATGGTAAAGCCATGTCCCACAGAGCCTGTAAACCAAGCTGCTGTCATGCTCCGGAGCTGCTTTGTGCCAAAATTAATCTGTTCTCCTTATTTTATGTTTACACTATTGGAACGAATTAATCAATATACACCTCATGACTTTTGTTTTGTCCATTGTATGGTCGCAGTTGTTCCACATCTTAACTTGACTTGTGCTTTGTGTTTGCAGCCTGAGGACTCCTTCAATTTGACAGTAACCTGGACTCCAACAGAAGAAGGTGGGATCCGAGAGCTCATCATCTTTAATACAAATGGGGTCCTCAAACACCAGGCTGTACTGCTTGGGAGAGCAGACGCCCCCAAAAAGAAAAAGGTAAATGTCCTCAGCTAAACACAGAGGCGGTTACAGCTACAATTGCACACAAGTAGATGAAGATTTTAATTTACTCCGGTTGAGCTCTAACAAATATTAATAAATTGGTTGATTGACAGAAAATTAGTTGGCCACTAGTTTGATAATTGAACAATCACTGGATTATTTTATTTTTTTTTCAAAATATAAAAAGATATTGTTGAAAGTTCTAAAGGGTGAAAAGGTGCTTCTTTTTCTTGCCTAATCAATATAACAAGACTTGATGACATTGCCTTGGCCTATAGGAAATTGTGATGGGTACTTTTTAGTCGTTTTTTTGGATGTTCTATAGACAAAATGATTAATCACAAATATATAATTGGCAGATTGATAAACCATGAAAATGATTTGAAGCCCTAAATTCAGGCCTAATTTGCTTAGTTAACCCTTGTGTTGTCTTCCCGTCATCTCGTTTTTTTATGCCTTTTTTTTTTTCCACCACATTTTGTTTTTGCTTTTTCCAGCGGTTTTTAAATTATTAAATTTTTCTATTTCTATGTCCCATATTTTCTGACAACAAACAAAAATAGAAAACTGCTCATTGTGACCCGAAGTCAACACAAGGGTTAAACCTGGTACAAGTTCTCATTTAAACAGGATCAGGAACTTTAACAACTACATCCTATACTGTAACTCTGACATGGCATATATCTTTGTTTTTCATTTGTGTTTCAGAAAAGCTTATGGGACACAATCAAAAACAAAAAGGAGGGCGAAAAAGTAGCCGCACCCAGGAGAAAGAAAACGGAACAGCCCCTGAAGATGGCTGCCAATAAAACCTTCCAAGTGTCCCGAAAGCCACAGTACAAACGAGAAAAGCCGCGCAGCCCACTTGCTTCTCTCAATGAGGGCAAAGCTGTCCGAGAGAGTTCCCTCTCCAAGGTCAGTCCTGTTGACGATTACTCTCAGAATGCAGAGGAGAGGAAGGCCTCCACTTCCGCCCTGAGGCAACGGTCTCTGGGCTTGTCAGGCCAGGAGAATATCAATCATGTCCAGAGAAACTCTCCTCTTGGCCTGCTCGTACCAGCCATGATGCTGACGGACTCTGGCAACGTGTCCGCCAGCCCAGATGCGTTGCTAGGCGAACCGGAAAACAAAGGTCTTGCCAAAATGCTCAACAGGACGCTGTCACCTATCGGGACACCAGAGATGTTCAAGAAGCTCATGCCGCGTATTCAGTCAGATAGCCCACTCTTTGCTACTGTGAAGTCCGTGGCTGATGATGCTGACGGTGTGTTAACTGGGACCCCGGTGCCTTCGCTGAAAGATGCCCTGGCCCTCATTGACTCTGATCTGAGCCACATTAACACCAGTCCTCGAGACACGAGTTTGAGCGGTGGCTTTTCAGACTCCCTGGAATCCAAGAGTGGGAGTCTCACCTGTGGACCTGAAATAAATGCCCTCAAAGCATTACCTGAGTCCAGCGAGCCAAGACTTACTTTCTTTGTCAGCAAAAAGGTTATAAGCGAGATTGTTGTTGTTTCCAAAGCTGATGATGCAGGGGTCAAAAAGGCCTCCTTTACCTCTGCCACAGTGACCAAGAGCAAAGCACCAGTGGAGGCGAACCTTTCGAGTGACAGGAAAACAACGAAGTCAAGGCGAAGGCTCTTAGAAAAAACACTGGAGCTGTCTGACGGCAGCAGTCAGTGTGAGCCCGGACTGGGCACTCCTGACCTTCCTGTTATAGACCTAGACGGAGAAACCAAAAACTGGCAAATCTCTGAAGCTGCCAGCTCCCTGTGTGATGATAGACACCAAGCCCAGGAGTTTACCTCTTACAGCCTGACTCAACGGCTCGACGGCTCGCCTACACCCATCCCCTTCCCCGTCACCTCCCCTCCGTCTGTGGCCCCTGGTCGCTTCTCCTTCCCAGCCTTTTCCTCACCTCATGCAGCCCCAACTTTTACTGTCACCTCTGTGTCACCCCTGGGCTCATCTTCTCCACACATGTCTCCAACTCTCTCGGTACCTCCGTGCGCTCAGGAGGACTCATTTCCCATTCACATGGCAGTGAATAGCAAGAAGAGGAAGAGTGAGGAGTATTTGAAAAGTGATGCGAAGATTGTGGATGCTGGGAATGCTGAGTGTGTCAAAAGGAGCAGGGGGGTAGCTGGAAAAACAGGGCCCCCAAGATCGGTCCAGGAGAGGAGAAGTGCATCACAGAGGCAACAGCCGAGAACAGCAGGTGAGCTAATGTGAACATTTATTGATATGGGATGTTATGGTGTGTGATAGGTTTTCATAGAAATTCAAAAATGCTACAGATGTTTTGTCTGTTTTTGACCTGCATATTAAAATCAGTCTGAATCTGCGCTCGGAGGTCTATCGAAACCCACATGTATCTCAGTGATGTAGGGTAGGCTGAATAACAAACACCTCTCTGTATAACTCAACACCACAAACTACATTCCAAAAATGATTATAAAGTTGAATTAACATCTCAGTTTAGAATAAAAAAAAAACGAGCATTGTAACCTTTTTATTGCAGGACTGTTGTATTAGACAAATTTTAGCTGGGCATAACTTATAAATGGACAACAGAGTGTATACAACTTGAATGGTACACATATCAGAGTGCATCATTTAAGGGTTGTTAATTCTACTTAACATTTTTGATTTGTTATCAAATGATATGCAGTAAAAAGTAAATGATAATTGGTTTGCTTTAGAATTATAGAAAAAAAAAAAAAAAAGCATTGGCATTACACAATTTTAAGACTGTAAGACATTCTCTATTATTCAGTGTTTTTTCACTTCAGCATCACAACACACAGGTCCCAAGTTTGGAGCATTTTAAAAATTAAGGTCACAATAAAATAAAAAAATGTTCAGATTAGGACATCTTTGAAGGTACATAGACATACAGCAAATAGTTTCCTTACAATACATATCCTACCTGATGATTTGTAGGTAGTTAGATCCTGGAGTCAGAAACACATCTGCCCCTGCAGATGTGCCTTTATGGAAATCGATAAACTCATGAGTACCTGTATTTCCAAAAATGTATCAAAATTTCTGTTGAATATCTGACTTGTTTCTGGACTCTGTACTTAAAATGATTTTTTTTTTTTTTTTTTCTTCTTCCCCAGGCTCGGTGCGATCAGTGACAACATTATCTCTAAGGACTGCAAGGTCTGTGGTTCCTGCCCAGGCAAAGCTATCCAGCTCCAAACTCTCCTCACGAGGTATTAAAAGATGTCCAATTTCCTTAAATGAGACCAATTGCTGTTCTTGTAGTGTAGGTCTGTCTGGGAGTTTTGCCAACATAAATTTGTGGTGAAATTCAAAATGACCCTTTCTATTGTTCGCAGGTGCCCGGTCAGCTGTAGCTGCTGTAGCGCAGTCAAAGCTGACCTTCATTAAGCCGGCGCAAACAGGTATTTTGATGGCAGAACATTGTAAAATGTTTTGAGTGTGTCAAAGGGTAATTTGCCTTTTTATGTTCATCTTGGTACAGAAAATGACTTTGCACATCTACAACGTGAGACGGAGGGAGACAAGCAGGTCAAAAGTTGCAAATAAATTCCCGCACACTGTCTAACTTGCAAAAAGTAATTATTTTAATAGTAGGCAATGTTTTGGTACTAGACCGTCAACAGGCAAAGATCTTTGCAAGTTAGACACTGTAGGAGTTTCTTTGCAGCCTTTGTTTATCTTAAAATTTCAATTCCGTTTTCTGCATCTACTCTTTCTCTTCCAGCCATACCGAGGCACCCGATGCCGTTTGCTGCCACGAACATGTTCTATGATGAGAGGTGGATTGAGAAGCAGCAGAGGGGATTCACGTGGTGGATCAACTACGTCCTCACCCCAGATGACTTTAAAGTCAACACTGAAGTCGCTCAAGGTAACATTCAGCAGGCTTTTACTACTCAAACATGTGGGGAACATCTTTGTATTGTAGAGTCTAGGGCAGGGAATGTCAACTGGCGGCCCGCGGGCCACATCCGGCCCGCCAAAGCTTTTAGTCTGGCCCGCAGAATAATCGTGAATTCACAAAATGTAAAGAGGGAAAAAAATGCGTTCGGTTATTTATCATTTCAAGCATTTAGAGCAAAAACCCAGCCCCCTGTATTTGCATCTCTATTCACATGCCGGGATTCTGTACAGCGATGCCCGAGCTCCACACACACCGCTGAGCCGACATGTGCGTGCGTTAAAACACACACAAACACAGCTGAGCCGGGATGTGTGGGATGGGTGTGCGTTAAAATACGCAGCACCTGACTGGGAACGATACAGAGATGATTAGCCTACTAACGGCCGCTGGAGCAGATGAACTCACGCTGGTCTCTTTTCTGTAAATAGGCTACAATTAAACCTTCGTGAGTAAAAAGTCAATACTTATCAATGAACTCACCTGTGTAGACCGGCATAAACATGTAGAAAGTGATATATCAGTCTGCTCAGTCCACTCTTGTCCACCGCGCTGTTTTACGCAAACACAGCTCTACTCTGCAAATAGCGAATTTTTACAAACAAGCTAAAACAAAAGCTGTCTGTTTGTAGTCCGTTTATCTTAGTTTGCCGGGAATCTGGAAATTTGGACAAAGTCTTGTAAACCTCACTGCTGGCTTAACAAACCAAACTCTCCGCTAGAGCAGTAAATCTATGGAGGTATTATAAGTGGCTACTTGATATGCACGTGAATGACACGATCGTTATTTACGAGTTCTTCATTCTTGATGATGATGATGCCGGTTGTATTATTTTACATCGTTTCATTGCAAATGAGGCATACATGACGAGTGCATAGTCTGCTTATCAGTCCATTCATCATTTAAAGCTGGGCTTTTGGCTTTTCCACGTCAACTTTTCGCTTCAGCCTCTTCGACAGGGACATGTTTACGTGACAACAGCCATTTCTTTCTGCAAGCATTTTCCACCAATCAGGACACTGCATACTACAATAATCTTTCCATAATCACAGACTTTAACCATCACTCCTCACTCAGTGAACTGCCTCCTAGTCTGAGATCATTTTATTGTTAAAGAGCCAGTTATCATTATGGAGTTTCCATGTTTTTTAGGAGTTTGCTCACACTAATACATATTAAAAAAAAATAGCATTAATTCAGTAAGAAAGTTTAAAAAATTTCAAACAAGAATAGGTGTGTTAGGTATAAATTCATTTTATTTCAAAGTCCGGCCCCCAGAGTTTCTGCTTAGAAAAATTCTGGCCTTTGAAAAAATTTAGTTGATGGTCTAGGGTTTGGATTCAAGAAATGTTAGAGTAGCTTCCAGATGATTTATTGACTCGCTCACTAGTCTGAACACTTTACAACTTAAACGCAGTAATTGCTGTGGTTGAGTCTTTGTTTTAATGAGTATCTGAGCTCTACATGTTTGCACAAGGGACTTTATAAGTCTTGATAGATTTGATTTTTCATTTATTTCTTGTATAGTGAATGCCGTGTCCCTCGCCATGGGCAGCGATGACAAGTACAGTGGGCCTAAAGCTCCCACCAAAGAGGAGATGTCTTTCAGCACCTACACGGCCAGGCGGAAGCTGAACCGCCTCCGTCGTTCTGCCTGCCAGCTGTTCACTTCTGAGGCCATGGTCAAGGCTATTCAGAGGCTCGAACTGGAGGTGGAGGCCAAGAGGCTGCTCGTCCGCAAAGACCGCCATCTTTGGAAGGACATAGGTAAATGAACATTACAGCATGAAGCCTGCTGATGTAGGGTTTTTAAATGCTCTGGAGTACTCATCAAACCCCAGATATGCCTGAAAGTAACTTTTTATTTTTTATTTTTTTTTTGCCATTCTTTCAGGTGAACGACGAAAAGTTCTCAACTGGCTTCTTTCATACAACCTGCTGTGGTTACGGATTGGGCTCGAGGTAATCTTGTACAACGGTGTTTCCTTCTGCTTTTTTTTATATATATATTTTTTGTACATGTTCGTGTCTTCGCCATCCACGCTACGCTTACTAAACACAATGTTGTTCGTTCTCAGACGATCTACGGGGAGTTGATCTCGCTGGAGAGCAACAGTGACGCCTTGGGTCTGGCTATGTTCATCCTCCAGCGGCTGCTCTGGAACCCCGACATCGCTGCTCAGTTCAGACACGCCAAAGTGCCTAACTTATACAAAGACGGTAATTTAAGAGCATCAGTTATTGTGTCGTCTGAACGGAAGACTGCTGTGTTACTGCCGGAGCTGCAAGCATTTCAGAAATATCCTGAGGTGTAGACTTTTACCTTGGGAACTACTTCTTGTGATATATTCATATCCAAATTAATTAAAGGGATATTGAGGGAGTTATTGGCTCAGGTTGTATTTCCCCTTTCCTACCCAAGCAGAAACGTAACCCAATTTTGCCATATTATATGCAGACAGAAACTTAACTTGGGTAGACGTTTAACAACTTGACTTCCTGCCATTCTTTCTCTGCCGACAACACAACAGCTATGACATTTTCTGCCGATATCTACAAAATGAGAGCATGTTGTCTAGAAGTCATGTAGTTTATTATTTGGTAGATCAGTGCTCTTGACGCTAAAAATCATCTGTACGCAAGTTTTGATGACTACTCAACTAAAGGGTGTTCAGTGGGTTTCCATTTGTATGGGAAATCAACACTGCTGCAATGCTTTAATCAAATTATGCTTTAAGAGCTGGAATTTCTGGAAATTCGCAGCTGCAACTTCCGATTGTTTTAATCATCGGTTGGTCTGCTGATTATTTGGTCATTTAGCGATTTATTCATTTGATGATATCATGTCAGAAAAGCGGCCCATCACAATTTCCCAGAGTCTGTAGTGATGTGTTAAAATGTCTAGTTTTGTCAGAACAGCTCTCCAAAACCAAACTATGTATTGTTTTAAAATTATATAAAACTGCAAATCCTCACATTTAAAAAGCTGAAACCAAAATATCTTTTAGATTTTGCCCAAACATGACAAACTATTATCTGTGATCAAAATACTTGCCAAGGGAATCCATTTAAAACTTAGAATTCTCTCTGTAGTATAACAATGTAATTGTTTCATGTAGTTCTTGTGCCAGTTGTCTAAGTTGTGTACGTTGTCAGGCTTGTGTTACCCTGGCCTGGTGTTGACCTCTCTTTACCTGTCCTCGGTTAGGCCACGAGGAGGCGCTGTCTCGCTTCACTCTGAAGAAGCTGCTCCTGCTGGTGTGTTTCCTGGACAAAGCCAAACAGTCGCGGCTGATTGAGCACGATCCCTGTCTGTTCTGCCTGGACGCAGAGTTCAAGGTAGTCCTCATGTCAATGCAACAAACATTAAATACATTAATAAAAAAACATTAAATCACTTTCTCATTAAGGGCCAACGATGCAACCTTTTTTTTTAAATTTTCTATTTTTTTTATACATTTTAGTATTTGTATCTTGTCTCAGATCTCAGTCATTATTCGTGGCTTTTTTACGGTCTGTTATCTGATGCGGTTTATACCAAAATGAAGAATAATTAAGATACAAAAGCTATCAAAGTTATGGAGAAATTGGGTTCAGAAACATTAAGTATGTAAAGTTTCAGGGCTTAACTCTATGTAACAAATGTCTGTTCTGAATCTGCTGATAGCAGGGCATAGAAACAGACACTGGGAGCTGAGACCAGCACTCACGGCTCTTTCACACCTGTAGTTCGGTTTCATTGGGTCTTATGTTACCATGGTTATGAACTCTTCACATAAATATATACATACAGATGAATTATAAGATTGCTTCTTGAATAGTTCATTATCAACAGATGGATTTAAAAGTAGTAATAGTAAAATGTATGTAAATTTGTGCTTATGTACCAATAATGTATCAAGTCTTACTTTGAGTTATCTAATACATATTGGATCAGATTTATAACATTCTTTGGGATGTGACCAAATGAAAAAAGAAGAAAAACCATAAATGTGTTTAATGTTTACATAGCGTCTACCCTTTTATCTGAGAGGCGGCGTGCACTGGTATGTATTTATTTATTTTTTTAAATACAGATGAGCACAGACCTGAAAAGCTATGCATAAGTGAACTTCACCCGCTATCCTCGTTTTCTGAATCCATCGTTCAACTTAAATGATGAATGTGTTGTAGTAAACTCTGCCATGCTATATGCTTTATTATTATTTTTTTTTTACAGACCAGTAAAGACCTGCTCCTGGCCTTCTCCAGGGACTTCCTGAGTGGAGAGGGGATCCTTCCCCGGCATCTCGGCTACCTGGGGTTACCCGTCTCCCACGCTCAGACGCCCCTGGACGAGTTCAACTTTGCTGTGAAGAATTTGGCAGTTGATTTGAAATGCGGCATTCGTCTAGTGTGAGTTAGTCTTGAATTTTAATGTGACTCTCTGATCCCCGTCGAATATTTGCTTTTCTCAAAGGTCAGGCTCCGCTACACGGCAGTATCCCTGCAGCTGGGAGGGAATCAGTGTTCAGCAGAGCTGTTTGAGACCGGGGATTTCCTCATGCGGTTCTCACTGAAGGATGCTCTCTCCAGCTGCCCTACCGATCAAACAGTATTGCTCTCTGATCATAGTTCAATCTCGTGCATGTGTCTCCTAAAGTTTGTGGTTTCTGGGTTGTAATAAGGCATTGTGGGCAATGTTGGCGATCAATTAGCAGGATTCGCTTCATGGCAGGATTGGCATAACATCATTTTTGTTTTGGTACGATGAAGAACCTCAACAAAACTAGCCATCTAGTTGTTGGATCTGTTATCGATTTATCAACTGTCTTTCCAGAAAATGGTTTACATCAAGATATATATTGATGTTGTAATATACAGTCATTTTGATAGTTTTTATCCATATTGTGTACCCCTAATTGGGGAGGCAGGGGATTATCTTCATTTACACATAAAGCTAATTGGGTGAATAATCAATACTGAACTGCTATTGTATTACAATCAAAGCCAAGGTGCCAACAGAGGCTATCAACCCAAAAACATGCCGCAATTACATTTTATTTGATGTATCTGAAAATTTGTTTCCTCCTGCTGTTTTATTCAAAAGTTAAAACAAATGCTTGCTAGGACAAAATCTCAAGCAGTTGATCCAGAGAGACAAGTGTAGTTGTCTAAAATGATGTAGATTGTGGTCATTTAGGGCTCTCAAACCATCAGCATTCATTGATTCTACAGTAGAAGGAATATGTGAGGTTATTGGAGTAAAAAAAAAGTGCCAAAGCAACAAGTCCTAAGATGTCAAAAAACAGAGGCAAAGTTTCTTATGCAGCATCATTTTAAAGTAGGTCTTTCATGTGGGGTTTTGCTTCCAGGCGCGTGATGGAGCTCCTCATCCAGGAGTGGAGTTTGTCGGCCAAGCTCCGTCTGCCAGCCATCAGCCGTCTGCAGAAGGTCCACAACGTCGACATTGCTTTGCAAGTGCTGAAAAGCAAAGGGGTCGACCTCAAGGATGAACACGGTAATTGTTGTTTTTCTCCTGGGAAAAACGCGGAGCCGCTCAACCTGAAAGAATGTTTGTTTGTTTGTTTGTTTGTTTGTTTGTCCTCCACAAAATGAGATTTTCAGGTTACGGTCTGATGTTCTCTTTCACATAAGTGGTGCATATTTATTGTATTTTCATACTGGGCTCTTTTTCACCATTGTTAAACGTTTTATTCATTTATAATTAGAGGTCGACCGATATCTGTTTTCTCTGGCCGATGCCGATCTTTAGAAATCAAGGTCAGCCGATGGCCGATAAATGCTGCAGATTTTTTTTGCCCGATTATTTGGCCGATATTTGCTTGTTTTTAAACCTATTTGAAAGATAAAATGTAACCCTAATATACACAGAATTTCTCAACAAAAACTCTTATTGCATACTTCACCAATCTACACTTGTATACTTGAATTAAAAATGTATAATTTAAAAACATACTGTATATTGTATAAATAATATATGAAAAATATATTAAATAAACAAAACAGGTAAGAAGAAAATAAACTTTGTCAAATAAACTTGTAAATGAAAAAATAAAGTTTAGTGCACTTAGCAGCATTTATTAAACTTCTGAGAATACAAATCTGCACATCTTCACAGAAAGTGACATGTTATTATTAATCTCAACACTATTTCCTCCTAACTCCTGTTGAATCAAATCAGACTAGGGTTATCTAAAGTCAATTCTTGTTCACCTTGTTTGTTAGATCATTGTTCATTTGTTGAAGTGTTGTATCTGTGCTTTGGGGATCCTACGGTTAGATGTCCTGTTGCACTCATTAGGATCAAAACTGTGATTTGTAATTTAAAACTCGTCCAGCCAATTTAATAAAATTAAGGGTTATATTCATGCTCGAGTCCATAGATTCAGTTAATGGATACAGGCACGGAGAACTGAAGGCTCTGTTAGCAACTATTAGCTCCGTTAGCGGTTAGCTCCGTTAGCGGTTAGCTCCAGTTAGCTCCGTTATAGGAGTGGATGAGACTGCCACGCACAGGGTTAACCAGGCTTTGATAAATGACATTTGGGGAGCTTCCACAGCGGTGTGGCCGCGGTGTTTTGTACGGTTTTTTAGTACAGTTAATCCCAAGGCAAGAACACCAGCAATATGCTAGCTACTACTAACGGTAGCGTCGGAGCCTGGAGTGACTGTGCGAGACACACAGCGCAAGAATTCACGAGGGGAGGGGCTGGAGGCAGGTGGTCGGAGTGCGCTGTAAAAAATGTCGCCTATTCATGTTTTTAACACTAGGCTGCCCGCAGATGCGCCTGCCTATTAATCGGCATGATATACTGGGATATTGGCCGATGCCAATTATGTGTAAAAAAAAAAAGCCAAAAATCGGCCGATTAATCGGTCGACCTCTATTTATTACATCTTTCACTTCAGAATGAACACCTGCCATTTCACTGCACACATTTTTATGTTTGATCAACACCAGCTGTTGTACAGCTGCTCAGCGACATCATTGGATTGCTTTTCCCTTTTATTTAACAATATACTTGGTTGTTAATGCACTTCTGCATAAGGGAACGTGTCGGTGACTAAGCGGTCCTTGACGAAACCTACCATTTCAAGAACATGAAGGAAATTTAAATGCAATAATTTTGCTTGCAACTCAGTCACAAAAAAGACCACCCCTAATGCTTTAAAACAACAAGTTCCTTTTGCATCCTAAAAATGGCTTTAGCAACAGCCTTGGCCAATGTGCCATCGGCCAACATAGAGGGGTTGGGCTTTATTTTTTTATACATACATACATACATACATACTGCAGCCAGCCACCAGGGGGCGATCAAGAGGTTTGGCTTCACTTTTGGGGAGCTGTTAAGTCCATCTTTTATAAAAAGTCTGCGGGTTGAACCCAGACATATTCCATTTACTATAGGTGCTTCTCATGTTACTTGAATTGCTTCCTCGACTCCTCCACTTGCCTCCCTTCCTTGTCTTAGTCCCTCCCACCGAGGAAGCAGCGATAAAATGTGTTTTTAGAGGGATGAGACGTCCTTTCCTCTGAAGCGTCTCATGAATTTGTCAGCTCTTTGGGCGGCGTTAGCAACTCCTTCAGCTGCATGGCTTCCGGGAAGGCTGCTCTCGTGTATCCTTGCTTCTCGGTGAGCCCTCCTCGATGCTCGCTCCTCGGGGGGGCAACAATGAGAGCTTTGAGACGGCCTTCACCGAGGAGGGACAGAACAACTTCCGGTTCAGCAGAGGACCAAGGAGCTGTCAAATAAGGGCCATGAGATGCAGCTTATAATACGAAAGGGAGAAAAGTAGTCTAGTAATGAGACTTCAATGCAATGAACTGATGTGGTTCAAAGGCGTTTGAGCATTGTGTCTTTATTTTCAGGCTCCATCATCGATTCCAGAGACATTGTGGATGGACACAGAGAGAAGACCCTAAGCCTCTTGTGGAAAATCATCTTTGCGTTTCATGTGTGTACCTGACAGTTTGTTTCAAATCTGCCAGTAGGGCACACAATTCATCCTTTTCTGTTTTAACCTGTGGAAGGATTTGATTGATATGCTGTTATCAAATGATCCGTTAAGGTGGAGGTGATTTTGGACGAGGATCAGCTGAGGGAGGAAATTGGCTTCCTGAAGAGAACCTTGAGGACCAAACGGAGGCTGGCGTCTCTGAGGGCCGACCGGGGCCTCCAGCCAAGTCCCGCAAAGACCAGGGTGCTGTATGAACACAGCAGCACTAAGATTACACTGCTGATGGACTGGGCCCGCACTGTGTGTGACTTCTACAATCTTAAGGTGAGTTTGAAGTATTTGGTTTTTGGAATGTGAGCTGAAAGTAAAAATGTAAAGAGTTTGTATTGATTGTTTTCATTTCAACTCGTTAAGCAGGATGCAGGGGTACTTTGTCACCTCTTGTCATTTGATGTATTATTGAACTGTTCTCCTGTTGTAGCCTTTGGTGCTGTGTATTTGGTGGCGGTTTCACCTGCAAAAACTTGTAAGGGTTAAAAAGTAAATTTCAGTTTTTTTGTTTGGGTTGCTGAACTGCTGCGTGTGCCTAGAGGCAGCTACATTTCTCTACTTTCACTCGTGTCAAACTGTCACAGTCCCAAAAGTCCCTCACAAGTCCAACTGATAGAAAAACTGTAAATGAAGTGTGTTGGCTGTCTGTGCAGGTGGAGAACTTCACAGTGACGTTCTCGGATGGCCGCGTCCTCTGCTACCTTATCCACCACTACCACCCCAGTCTCCTGCCAGAGAGGGCTGTCAGTCACCGCACCAGCCAGACTGTCGAGTGCTCACCGAGGGGTCGCCTGGAGCTCGACTGCTCAGCCAGCGACTCTGACAACTCCTTTGACTCTTTGCCGACAGCCTTGAACGGTACTTGTCAGCTGTGTGCTGTTCTGTCGTGAAATTGTCTGCTCGGATGCACAGTTTAAAGACGTTGAGACATTTGTGGTGCATTAGTGTAGAAACTGGGTATTTGACAAGATGTCTGCAACATTTGGGGGTGGGAAAAAATTTAAAAATCAGGGAAACTTACAAATGCTGACAGGAATAAACCTGGATTTATAGTCCCATCATGTTTTATACAGTCATTACATTATCCCCGGGATTTGTAGCAAATAAACCAGTACACACAGTAAACCCACTTGTTACGGGATCTAGACTTTTTATTTGAAACAAACCATTCATGAGGAGTGTAGTGGGTGTTCGTTACAAAATTATAGCCACTGCCCCAGCAAGAGAAGAGCGGAGTTAACGCACCTTTGTTCCTTTATTGTTGATCCAGGCATGCGGCCATTGTTTGAAAATAATGAAACACAAATATCCTACCTATAGAAATAAATCTTTATGATCCTAAAAAAGCGTTGTAGGCTAATGTTGCATGTGTATGAATCAGGGAAAATAAACAATACTGATGGTTTCTGAAATGATCTCAAATAAGATGAAACGGGATGACTAGATGTGGTTAAACGGTTTGGTCTCAACCAAAGCTAGGACTTCCACAAAAAAAAAAACTCCACCCGTGTTTCCAACTTCCCTTTTATCAATTATACCACACCCACAATTACTATGGTGTGGCCGATCAGTGGCCTAGCTGTCAATCAAAATCAGTGGATCAGAACTATAACCAAAATATGGGAAGTCTTCAAATAATAACTATTGCTCTTTAAATATCATCAAACTGCTTTTTTGTCTCCTACAAGGGGAATGTCATTAAAGTACACTGGTGTAGCTTTGGAAATTCATTGAAAAGTAAAAAGAAATTAAATCAAATGCTTAATGTTTTAACTTGATTTCTCCTAATTTCCAAACTTTGAAAGACGGTTGTTTTTAATTACAGGATACATTTAGAAAATAATGACTGACTGCATGTCATGCCTCTAAACGTATATTTGTGAACTTGTATGTAGGACTTTTAAAAGATTATGAAGAAATTAAAGTCTTAATGAATGTTTTTGTCAACCGGCCCAGATTCTCAGTCAGTGGAATTTAAAGAGCTACTGGAGAATGAGAAAAACAACTTCAGACTGGTCAACACGGCAGTGTCTTTCCTGGGCGGAGTTCCTGCCATGATCAACCCAGCCGACATGTCCAACACGATCCCCAATGAGAAGGTGAGACCAGGCACTACCCTCTACCCTCTGCAGGAACACAGATTATTGTTTTTATCAAATGCAGAGCTGTATAAATCTGCTTTATCCTCTTAGTCAACATTACCAATGTATAGCAAATTTGTCACTGGAGCAGGCTGTTGCCTGGAAGCCCAAGATGTCTTGTTTTCCAGCATTAAAAGAATAGTGTTCATGTTCATAAATATCGGGTCATAGGTGAAGCCCTGAAAGTATGTTTTGCTTTAAGGCACAACTGAATGGCCATAACAGTGGCTTTCATTTTAGTACGCCATAAATATCCACTAGCAAAGATCAGAAACTTGATAATCAGAAATACATGATAATGAAATGCATGTTTCTTTAAAGCAACTTAATTTTAGAGCTTCAGAAGTTTTAACAGTCTCTCAAATCCTACCTTCTTGAAGGCAGGACACCCCCATGACTGGAAATTAGTCAGAGGATAAAACATTGTTTTTGGAGCAAAATCACAATTTACAGTGAGTTATAAATGCTGATGTCTTTAGGCAGGTGAAGGACTTAAGGTGGTTTTATCACCTGAACATTTCTAATTTGAAAATGTTAACTGTTATAATTGCGTACTTTGGGATATGACCGATACTAACGCTAATGTAGGCCACCAGTAGTTATTCAGCTAAAACAACTGAAATGTTTTTTTTTTGTTTTTGTTTTTTTAAGACTGTCTCCTTTGTCTGAATTTTTTTTTCTCTGTGAGAGACTTCTAATTCTGTATCTAATTGTAGTTTAACTAGCAGCAATTATGATTATTCCAATCATCTTTTAAAATTTTTTTTTTTTTACATTTTATGTATGTCAAATACAGTGAATATTTAATATTAATTAATTAATATTAATATATATAATATTAATATAATATTAATGTTTAAAGTAATCTGGGTTTAGACTGACTGCTCTAGATCCATCATTCAATCTTTATAAACTCTGTAGAAAAAGGATGCAAGGCTACACATCAATCATCATCATCATCCACATGTGTTTATTTACAGGTTGTGATGTCTTACCTGGCTATCCTGTGTGCTCGTCTGCTCGACCTGCGCAATGAGACCAGAGCAGCTCGGGTCATACAGGGCGCCTGGAGGCGATACAGGTTAAAGAAGGATCTACAGCTCTACAAGGTTGGTGAAGTGTTTGGTACAACTGCAAAGTAATGGGACTTTTATTTATCTGATCTGTTCTTTTATTTGAGCAAATTCATTCATGGGTGAGGCCATTTATTTATGTCCGGAACCAACATTAATCTGTCACAGACTTTGAAAAAAACATTTTGGTTTGTTCATGTTTTGTGCTCTTTTATCCTGCTTTATTTTCTATTCTAAAACCAAAGTCATTTGATGCATTAAAGCAACGCTGAAGAACTTTTCCAGCTCCGGTCCCCCTACAGGTTGGAAGCAGAACTGTCCCATTACGTCTCATTGAAACTACAGATCTGCTACTCGATCTGGCAAACTTGCATAGTGCGGTTAAAGCCGGTAGAGAGCCGCAGAGCGAATGCTTAAGTGCTGTTCACCCTTTTACGAGTTGATGAACCACTGAAACAATTTTGAAAACTTTATTTTAAGTTACAAAAAGTTCTCTAGTGTTGCTTTAATATTAAAATATTGATTTATAGCCACTGTAAGCATGGAGGAGATGGAAAGTGGGTCACTGATACTGATTGAAACTAAATCTATCTAAATCAGTAAAATTAATGACCCATAATTGACCCTTTTTATTTTTATTTTTTTATTTTTTTGGGGACACAGGAGAGAAACCTGGCCGCTGTGAAACTCCAATTATTTGTGAGGAGTTTTCTCCAGAAGCGCAGAGCTAAGAGGCAGAATCGAGCTGCCGTTGTCATCCAATCAGTCTGGAGGGGTTACGTAGCCCGCAACAGGCTGAGGCTAAAAAAACAGGCTCAACTTCGGGCTCTGCAGCATGAATCGGCAACCGTCATCCAGGTAGGAGTTTATTACATGTGTGAGGATGAAAAGGACTGTTGACAAAATCTATACTTGTACGTGATAAACCATTTTTAGAGTTTTTGAGTTAATATCTACAATTGATTTGAAATGAAAAATATCACCTAGCAGATATTACAGTAGAAATAAGAGTGTACTGTATGTTTTTAGCATTCTCAGGTGAAAAACAAAACCAGATCAACAAGTAAAAGCCATCAGATCTGGTTTTGTTTTTCTTGCCTCAGACAGTTTTAAGAGTTTTGGTCATGAATCTACATGCTGTTTATTTACCATTTGTGATTTTGCTTAAATTTCAATGTTATCCAATTTCAATGTCTATCCATTTGTAGATTGCATCTTGTCACAGGCTCAATGGAGGATGTTTTCGGCCTTGAGGGCTTACCAACGCCTTAGATACTACGCCATTGTTGTCAATAATGAACCCTGGAAGAATCTTGTGTAATTGTTCTGTGAGTAGATTGTTCTTATCTTGTCCACACTGGCTAAAGGAACTGCTACTCTGTGAGGATTCATGGAGGTGTCTCCATCAATTTCATGAGAAGCGGTGCTCATTCAAGCCCGGTACAGAGGTCATGCACAGAGGCGCTGCTTTCAGATGTTAAAACTGCAGCACCACTCGGCTATTGTCATTCAGAGTGCCATCAGAGGGCACGCTGTCAGAAAACAGGTGGCGAAGATGAGATGCGCTGCCGTCCTAATCCAGCGCTGGTTCAGGGCCTCCGTGGAAAGGGACGTTGAAAGGCAAATGTTTGTGAGGATGAAATGCGCTGCCATTACCATACAGGCAGCCTATCGTGGAAAAGTGGCTCGGGAGTCCCTGAAAAAACAGCACCAGGCAGCAACCGTAATCCAGGCAGCTTTCAGGAAGTATACTGCCCAAATGTGCTACCTTGTGCTTAGAAAAGCTGCAGCTGTGATACAGCAAAAGTACAGAGCCACAATTTTGGCCCTTAAGACAAAGCAGGATTATGACGCTCTCAGGAATGCTGCGCTTGTCCTACAAGCTAACTGGAGAGGCAGAGCTGACAGGAAGAGGATAGAGCGGCGACACCAGTGTGCAACACTGATACAGGCTCTCTACCGTCGGCACAAAGCACAAGCAGAATACAGGTCCAAGAAGGCCTGCGCTGTGGTCATACAGCGTCACTACAGAGCTTATGTGGCAGGAAAAGAGATGAGGAAAGTATATGAGCACATAAGAGCAGCCTGCGTTACACTCCAAGCTGGATTCAGAGGCATGAGAGTTAGGGCGGAGCTGAAGAAAAATCACTGGGCAGCGACTGTCATTCAGGCTTCAGTTAGGATGTTTTTATGTCGGAAACAATATTTCTTCATACAAAGTGCGGCGATTATCATCCAAAGCCGATACAGAGCTCTTCTCCTCTGCAGGGCACAACAAAAACAATACAGAGAGCTGAAGCAGGCCACCGTAAAGACACAAGCTGTCTACCGGGGATTTAGAGCGAGAGATGACCTAAAGAAGAAGCACAACTCTGCCAGAGCAATCCAAGCTCAGTTCAGGATGCACAGAATGCGTATGGCTTACCTTGCCACAAAGTGTGCTGCAATCATTATTCAGGAGCGCTACAGGGCCAAAATGCTCAGGGATCAACAGGTGCAGAGTTACCGAACAATGAAATCTGCAGCTTTAGTCATCCAGGCAACATATCGTGGCCACAGCGCCAGGAGGAAGATTGTAGAGATGCACCGAGCTGCTACAATCATTCAGAGAAAGTTTCTCACCACTTGGAATAGAAATAGGTTCCTAGCTCTCAAGGCAGCAGCTTTGGTTTGTCAGCGGAGGTACAGAGCAGTAACTCTGGCAAGAAAAGACCGTTTGGGCTATCTGTCAAAGCGCAGCGCAGTCATTTGTCTGCAGGCAGCCTACAGAGGATGTGAGGTCAGAAAGCAGTTGCGCATCCAGCACACGGCAGCTGTAACAATTCAGTCTCACTTCCGAAAGTACCAGCAGAGAACCTACTACACGAATCTCCACAGGGCTGCCAGTGTTTTGCAAGCACGTTACAGAGGCAACAAGAAAATGAGAGCGGAGATGCAAGCCCTGCGTGCCATGAGAAATGCTGCTGTTGTCTTACAGGCTGCCTTCCGAGGAATGAAATCCCGTGAAATCCTCAAACAAAGGCACCAGGCTGCCAGTGTTATCCAGAGAGGTTACAGAACATTATGTGAACACAAGCAGTATCTGACTTTGAAATCCTCTGTCATCACCATTCAGAGGAGGTATCGGGCCACTGTAGCAGCAAAGGAGCAAATTCAAAAATACCAAAAAATGCGCAGTGCTGCTGTTGTCCTCCAGGCAGCATACAGAGGCCAGCAGCTCAGAAAGGAGGTTGCTCGTTGGCATCAGGCTGCCACCGTGATCCAGTCTGCATTCAGAAAGCACAGAGAGGAAGTCAAATTCCAGGCCATGCGTCTGTCCGCCATTATCATCCAGAGATACTATCGCGCCTGTATTCTTCAGAGACTTGACAGAGAAAAGTTCTTAAAAATGAAACATTCTGCGATCGTTCTGCAGGCAGCTTTCAGAGGTCATCGTGTGCGAGCCAACATTGCCAGTATGCACAGGGCAGCTACTGTCATCCAAGCAAACCTCAAGAGGCATAAACAGCAATCGGCCTTCAGGAAGCAACGCTGGGCAGCCTGTGTCTTACAGCAGAGGTTTAGAGCTCAGAGACTGAAACACATTGAGATAAAACATTATCAGGATGTTAGAGAAGCTGTCATTAAACTCCAAGCTGCTTTCCGTGGCATGAAATCCAGAAAAATCCTCAAACAAAGGCATCATGCCGCCAGTGTTATCCAGCGAGGTTACAGAACGTTCTGTGAACACAAGCAGTATCTGACTTTGAAATCCTCCGTCATCACCATTCAGAGGAGGTATCGGGCCACTGTAGCAGCAAAGGAGCAAATGGAAAAATACCAAAAAATGCGCAGTGCTGCTGTTGTCCTCCAGGCAGCATACAGAGGCCAGCAGCTCAGAAAGGAGGTTGCTCGTTGGCATCAGGCTGCCACCGTGATCCAGTCTGCATTCAGAAAGCACAGAGAGGAAGTCAAATTCCAGGCCATGCGCCTGTCCGCCATTATCATCCAGAGATACTATCGCGCCTGTATTCTTCAGAGGCAAGAAAGGGAAATGTTCCTAAAGATGAGACATTCTGCCATCGTTCTGCAGGCAGCTTTCAGAGGTCATCGTGTGCGAGCCAACATTGCCAGTATGCACAGGGCAGCTACTGTCATCCAAGCAAACCTCAAGAGGCATAAACAGCAGTCGGCCTTCAGGAAGCAACGCTGGGCAGCCTGTGTCTTACAGCAGAGGTTTAGAGCTCAGAGACTGAGAAACCTTGAGGTAAAACATTATCAACAGCGCAGAAAAGCTGCTGGCATGTTGCAGGCTGCATATCATGCAATGAAATTAAGGCAAAACATCAAACAAAGGCATCATGCTGCCAGCGTTATCCAGCGAGGTTACAGAACATTCTGTGAACACAAGCAGTATCTGACTTTGAAATCCTCTGTCATCACCATTCAGAGGAGGTATCGGGCCACTGTAGCAGCAAAGGAGCAAATGGAAAAATACCAAAAAATGCGCAGTGCTGCTGTTGTCCTCCAGGCAGCATACAGAGGCCAGCAGCTCAGAAAGGAGGTTGCTCGTTGGCATCAGGCTGCCACCGTGATCCAGTCTGCATTCAGAAAGCACAGAGAGGAAGTCAAATTCCAGGCCATGCGCCTGTCTGCCATTATCATCCAGAGATACTATCGCGCCTGTATTCTTCAGAGACGTGACAGAGAAAAGTTCTTAAAAATAAAACATTCTGCCATCGTTCTTCAGGCAGCTTTCAGAGGTCATCGTGTGCGAGCCAACATTGCCAGTATGCACAGGGCAGCTACTGTCATCCAAGCAAACCTCAAGAGGCATAAACAGCAATCGGCCTTCAGGAAGCAACGCTGGGCAGCCTGTGTCTTACAGCAGAGGTTTAGAGCTCAGAGACTGAAACACATTGAGATAAAACATTATCAGGATGTTAGAGAAGCTGTCATTAAACTCCAAGCTGCTTTCCGTGGCATGAAATCCAGAAGAATCCTCAAACAAAGGCATCATGCCGCCAGTGTTATCCAGAGAGGTTACAGAGGCTTCTTCGAACGCAAGCAGTATCTGCAAATTAAATTGTCCGTGCTTACAATTCAGCGAAAATATCGGTCGGCTGTTGCAGCTAAAGCACAAAGAAGTCTATATCTGGAAATGCGCAGCGCAGCCATCATTGTTCAAGCGGCATACAGAGGCCAGCTGCTCAGAAAGGCGGTTGCTCGTTGGCATCAGGCTGCCACCGTGATCCAGTCTGCATTCAGAAAGCACAGAGAGGAAGTCAAATTCCAGGCCATGCGCCTGTCCGCCATTATCATCCAGAGATACTATCGCGCCTGTATTCTTCAAAGACGAGAGAGAGAAAAGTTCCTTAAGATGAAGCAATCCACCATCACCCTTCAGGCAGTGTTTAGGGGCTGGTCTGTCAGGAGGGACATAAGCCGACAAAATGAAGCTGCCATTGTGATCCAGTCGTGCTGGAGATGCTTAGTGCAGAGGCGCATTTTCCAACGGAAGCGTGAGACTGCTGTGAAACTTCAGCGGAGGGTCCGGGCGGTGCAGCTCGGCAGGTTGGAGAGGAACGACTACACCCGAATCAGGAAAGCTGCCATCGCACTTCAGACACACTGCCGAGCCTGGATTGCAAGACGACAGGTAATGCTAAAACACATTTCTCTGTCGTCCAGACAGCCTTAAATTTGCCTTCACTAACTTTGTAGAAAATTGCTTTAAACGGGTAGTCTTTCGCAGCCTTTTGTATTTTAACAAGTGGTAATTTGATATGGTCAATAGACGAAATTATAAATGAATATACTAAAATTAGGGAGAAACTAGAGGGAGAAACTACTGCCTGTGGAAAGAAGCTCACCATATTAAAATGTGATTTGTAGGAAAAAATAAAAGTTATAATCCTTGCTATTGTGTTTCAGGTACTAGAAAGAGCCAAGGCAGAGAGGAGGCTCCGTTTCACATCGGCGATCTTCCACCATCTCCGTGCCATAAAGATCCAGCGAGCTCTGAGAGCACACTGGGCTTTGGAGTCGGCCAAAAGACAAATCCATTCTGTCATCACCATACAGGTACAGAAACATAGAGACAACAATTCAATTTTTCTAAAATGAAATCGGTCACTGAAAAGCACTTCTGATGAATTTAATGAATCAGTGCTGAGCTCATTTCTTACAGTGATACAAATGATGGCCTTGTTTTTTATTCTTTTTTTTTCATCTCATCCTAGCGATGGGTGAGAGCGAGGCAGCAGAGGAGACGGTATCTGGAAGACAGGAGGAAGGTGGTCATAGCCCAGAGAGCAGTCAAGTGCTGGTTAGCTCGTCGCCACAAGGTGGCGTCTGTCATCCAGCAAGCAGTCCGCAAATTCCTCCTTCTCAGGCGCCAGAAGAGGGTTCAACAGGGCATTGTAAAAGCTCAGGTACTACAGTCAGTGGTGAATTTGGAGCAAATGACTTCTGTACTGGGTTCACACTTTTTCAGATGCGTCTTATACAATAGTCAGGTTCCCCTATGAACAGTGGAACTGGTTTGTGTTTGCTGTAATCATTCCTCCTGTTCATACTGGCCATTAGGAGATCCTCTTCTAATGCACTTTCAATGGAAATGAATGAGGACAAAATCCGGAGTCGTTTTAGTACAATATTCCTTCTATTCCGCTCCTCTGCAGAACATCTGGAACCACTGTCCGGGGACACAAAAATGAAATTTGATACTGAAAAACCTATTTGCCTTTATGCAATGCAGATTGCATTGAATTGTCGCCTTTATTCTGATGTTAGTGGACAAATTAGTCCAATAAAATGTTAGTTTCTGTAACTGTGTAATATTTTTTACCACGTCCAACCTCTAAACTAGGGCATTTGAACACATGAGGGCAGTATGACTCTTGGCTATATCATTTAGGGAAATCAGGGCAACTTGAGAACCTAATTTATCAACAAAATGTTTGGTTGGAATGGATTGTAGATGAGAGTCCATGATGATGATGATGATGATGATAATAATTTATAGTAATTTGATTGAGTTGATAAACTATTTCAATCCTCAGTTTTCCTCCCTTTCGGGATAAAATGGTAAACATCCCCCTCTGATCTGATGTGCTAATGATTAACAACTCATTTTTATGAGGGGTTTATTTTTAATTTTTTTCTCTCTCTCTTTTCTTCCCTCCATCTCCCTCCAGGCTCTGTGGAGAGGACACCGCTCCCGTCAACTAAATGACAATATCAAGGTGGTGAAGTTGAGACACCGTCTACGCAAAGTCTCTGCCGGCGCCAAAGAGGAGGACAAACTGTGCAACAAGACCTCGTCTGCCCTGGAATACCTCCTTCGGTTCAAACACTTCTCCTACATCCTAGAGGCCCTGAGAAACCTGGGTAAGGTTTACTTCTTCTGGCAATTCAGCCATATGCCACTATGTAGCTTTACTGGAAAAGCAACCTTTATTGTAGTTGGGGAAGAGAACACTTTGCAAAGTTAGTGTTATAAGACTAAGAAAGCGACCGTTCACAGGTGTAGTTCTGTAGAAAAAAATATTCTTACATGAAACTGCTCACAACCAGAGGAAGAGGTTATTATGTATTATGTAAAATATGTATTTTTGAATTGGGGTAAACTGTGATTCCAGTCTAGACAAGTCATGTCTGTACCCGCTGTAATTTAGCAACCGTTTAGACTGAGAAACGGGAAGACTTTGTAGGAAGTGCGGGAGAATCGGTTCCTCTTCTGATGTATTTTGGTTGTTTTGTTGTATCAAAAGTGCTTGTGTTGTCAAGATGAGAATAAGTTCATTACATAAGGTGTCTGACTTTTGCAATTTAAACATCCAAAGTATAAGTGCCTCATAGACAAAAAAAAATAATATTTGAGTTTCCTTGGCTAATACTTGAATCTGATTGACTTCGCCGTTCAAAGGTCTATAATCAGCTTTTATATTGACCCCTTTTCTTTGCTTCAACAATGGTTATTGAAAGATCATTTTTGTGGGCTTTTTCTCTTAATTCAGAGTGACAGTGGATAGACGGGAAAGGTGGGAGAGAGCTATGGGGGATGACAATGAGCAAAGGGCCACAGGTCGGGGGGGGACCCTCTAATTGGCTGAGCTATAGGTCGCCCCAAACAACAATTGTTATTTAAACAGATAAAAACAGCATACTCAAACACCAAATATATAATTTACAATAGGTGTGGCTCCAAAAAAAAAAGAATGAAATGATTCAAACTTCCATTTAATCGATTTCCCCGCAGTGTTGCATAACAAGGGACAATACAGTTTGAATTGGATTTTGAATTTGTTTTCCAGTCCAGGAAAGTGCAAGTGACCCTCGATCGTTATCGAACCACAACGGTGCAATTGGGCTCTAAATATTCTGGGACCCCGTTTTTGTTTGGGCTGTCTGCGGTCTACTCAGTGGTTAGATTGAAGAAGTTTTAAACTGATTTGTCAGTCCATAGTATGTTCAGTTGATATTCCAGTAGTGCTTACCCTAGACTAACCACCAGTTTGTATTGTGAAATTTTGAAGAAGAGCTTCGCTAAAGCAACCTGCTTGTTATAGCACACATTTGTTTTTTAATCTTTTTCTTCAGCCTTTTCTCTCAATATACAAAACTTTTACAACCTTGAAGCATGAAAGACCATTCAAATATATATATTCCAAACGTTTGAACAGTAGGTAGTAGGGCTATAACTAATCATTGTCAATGAATATGAATGTCGATCATTGTTTTCCAAAGCCCAAGATGACGTCCTCAAATGTCTCATTCAGTCCCCAGCGCAAAGATATTCAGTTTACTGTCATATAGGAGTGAAGAGACTAGAAAATATTCACATTTGAGAATCTGGAATCAAAACCTATTTACTTAAAAACACAAACCATTTTACTCAAACTGATTAATCGACGATCTCAAATTTGGAGATTCATTTACTAGTTGACAACTGACAACTCTAGCATTTGAAGATTATCTCAGGTGTCAATCTTTCTGGTAGTGCAGTTTGTTCGGAGTGCTAACGTTTGGTTTTGTGTGTGCGTGTGTGTGTGTGTGTGTGTGTGTGTGTGTGTGTGTACAGAGACCACCACCAGACTGTCCCCTGAGTGCTGTGAGCGGCTGGTAGAGAGCGGAGCCACCAACGTCATCTTCACCCTCATCCGCAGCTGCAACAGGAGTGTCCCCTGCATGGAGGTCATCACCTACTCCATCCAGATCCTCCTCAACCTCTCCAAGGTACGAACCCAAGACCTTCTCTCTTTATGTAGCCATGAAAAGTAATCAGGCTGACATGATCAGGGTGTGAAACATGAAGATAATATTAAAGTGATATTTTGACTTGCTAAAAGGGTCCTTTGACAGATAAGCTACACCTCTCGCCTGAAGATAGGAAGGTATGAATTGTCAGGGTTCGGGTTAATAACCGGAACCCTTACGTCACGGTTAGGGAGAGGCCAAAGAATTCTGCCTAGCTGAACTTTCTAAACCAAGCAGACCGAGTTTCGGGCAAGCGGATTTTACTCACAATATATGCATAATATAACCTAATAGTCCAAAAATAATCTCTGTGGCTGTGTATCTCTAACAATAAACAACACATTGAGGTTTCACGGAGTATTTTGTGCAGGGCTAATTTGTTTTAATTTATGTTGCAAGGCGCGGTGACTTCTTGTCAGCTTGTTGTATTTACTGGAGAGTTTATGTACGGATTGAACAAAAGAGATAAAACGTGTTACATAGTGCTCTTTAGAGGGGATGATAGATGGATTGTTTTTGGACAGCCAGGCTAGCTGCTTCCCGCTAAGCTAATTGTCTCCTGGCTCTAGCTTCATGTTTAGCATACAGAGTTGCGAGTGGTATCGATCTCGGTATTCCCAAAATGTCAAACTGATGGGATGAATATGGAGTTAAAAGAATAGTTTAAGTTGCACACGGTGCTGAATAACGAGTTACTACCAAGCGACTTGTCTGACGTGAAAGTAAAGTTCAGCTGAGGATTGATGGAGAAGGCCACAGCATTTTCTCAACAGCCCTGAGCTCTCAATTCTAGGGCTGGGATGATATGCTTTTGTCCCGATCTGATTCTGTCATGATACATGGGTGCCGATTCGATTTGTATTGCGATTCTAGAAGTATTGCGATTTAGATAGTATTGAGTATTGCAATTTTCTTATTCCTTCTTTAACTAAAACAAAAGTTGAGTAATACACTTCTAGAGACAGAATATCATGAGAACGTTCTAAAAACGAATTGTTTTCTAAGAAGAATGCACATCACACGTCAATCAGTCTGACATTTCTTTCATTTGTAAGGAAGAACATAATGTGGCATTTTCTGCTTTCGCTCAGTTTAGCTGGAAACGGATATGATGTAGTCTCATTCGGCGGTACTGTATAAACTACAATATTTAGGTCAATCATTGGTTTAAAAAAGCAGAAAAAAAATCGCGTTTTTCTTTTTTTTTTCTTTTCTTTTTTTCCACCTCTACTCCTGAAGCGAACTATCTGTGTCCTGAGTCTACTTCCAATTCCCCACAGGGTTTCTGTTCCTTCTCACATGAGGCTCAGTTCCTCTTCTGCTAAACCAAGTTCAGACTGAGGGCCAACCTTGTTTTGTCGGTTTTTAAGTTTAGTGGTTCCCGTTTTCCACAATTTAGTATGCATCATGTGGATACTGCTGGAACATTTCGCAGAGTCTGCATTTTTGTTCATGAGGAGACAAAAAACTAAACGGTTATATAAACTGACATTTCACATTTAAGGCAATCTTTGTTACAAATGATTCTATGACTTTTATGATAAAATGACCACAAACTTAGAAGACTTTACATTGCATTGGTCACGCGTCCTTTACCAAGTTAATTTCATAAAGAATTTGTATCTTGGATAAGTAAATATAAGGTTATGCATTTTTGGTTATTGTCAGACACTTAAGTGTGTTACTGGCTTAAAATTGGATTTTCGAATCGCAAAGAATGAATTGACCAAGTCTAAAGATGTTCAAAACAGAAATGCCAGCACATTATATAAAAAGCATCAAGCCAGCAGATAACAGTGGTTGAACAGAGCCTTGCAGTCAGTCAGGAATGCTGGAAGGAAAACATAAAAGGTGGTTTTGAAACTTAAGATAACAAGTTTAGGCAGTGAGAGCTGAAACTGGAGGACCGTGAACCAAGATGACTGGAGATACGAGTGTAGGATGAATCTGGTTCTCTGATAACTGAGGAATGTTTTCCTGTTTTCTCCAAAGCTGGGATACTCTCATTCCCTTTTGCATATGTTGGCATTACATCCTTTTGTCCCAGAATGTTTGTTTATTGATTTTTTTTTTTTTTTTTTTTCCACCTTGCTTTGTTGGGTGTTTTGAATGGGGCTTTATCAGCTTTTGTTTAGGCATTCTTGGTCATCAACAATCAAAGATAAAAAATGATGAATAATTTCCAGGGGAGAAATGAAGTGGGTTTTTTTTTTTTTTTTTTTCTTTCACTCTCCTCCACTTACTCACTCATGGTTTTCTTTCCTCAGTACCACAAGACCATCGAGGCGGTGTATTCGGTGGAGAACTCCGTGGAGACGCTGCTGGACCTGCTGCAGAGGTACCGGGAGAAGGCGGGGGATAAAGTAGCAGAAAAGGGCGGCAGTATTTTCACCAAGGCCTGCTTCCTTCTCGCTCTCCTCCTCCAAGACAAGCACCGTGCTGTGGTCCGTAGCTACTATGACATGAAGAATAAAAAAAAAAATAAGAATCAAATAATTTAAGACATGTTTTTAATACCAAATTTTACAGGAAAGACGACTATTGTAGTTTTGTAAATGTAATGCAAATGTTGTTCTGTTCTTTAGGAGGTTACGAAGCGACCCAAAGTCTTGGAGAGGATACACAGTATTTACCGCCTCGTAGCTCGCAAAAACAAGATGGATGCAGAAAGAACTGTTATGAAACAGAAGATGAATGCGTCGGTCAACGGGAGCTTCGTCGTTCCTGCAACGCCTTGTAAATCCCGCCCTGTGCCAAAGTATGTATACGTGTGGGTATACACGGTTCTGTTGGTCTCAGATATACAGATGGGATGTGTTTGCAGGCGTAATTGAGATCCTGTTTTTTGTTTTTCAGATTTGCACCAGAGTGGGTTCTCCAAAAAAACAAGCTCCGAGACATTGTGGACCCTCTCCGGGCCATTACATTAGTGGCTAACACACTCGCCATTGTGTTGTAAATGAAAATATTTTAAATGCTTTCTATTTCTCATCTCATTTCTTTTCTTTTTTACTTCAGAAAATATTTTACTAAGTATTGTTTGAGGGTTTTTTGTTTTAAATCACTTCCATGTTTTCCATGTATATATTAAAATGGATTTGTTTTTTAAACATGGGTGAGTTTCATGCATCTTTCTTATGCGTTTGCATTGTGGAATTATGTCTAAAATAAGGCCCTGAGGCCTGTCAAATCTGACTCCAATTTATTAATTGCTGCGCCTTCTTTCATCGGACTTCAGTTTACCAGAACACAAGGATCAATCTGAGGCGAAGGGGTTCAGTTAAGCAAGTTTACTCAAGTCAAGTTAAACACAGTTGTGGGTTCACAAAAATGACACAAAGTTTCCCTAACTGCAGACATAGTATACGGAGTATGAATTTTCTCCTCCACACATCTTCACATCATTGCAACTCAAGAAACCGCATCCCCCCTCCTGTCTCTCTCCTGCCTCCAGCCAGATTCTCCAGCTCTCTCACACACACACACACCCTCCTATTCCACTTCTCTCTCGTATAGAAAAACACACTCTCACATTCCTGAACTGTAAGATAATCAAAGCTGAAGCTAACTATCTGTGTCCTGAGTCTATACATAATACAGGGAATACAACTTTAATACTGAGACTGACCCATCCAGATTATAGAAATATTTCTACAGCAGTGTGTGTTTGTGTACGAGAGATCATCATCGCTATTAGTATATTTGCAGAGGGAAGCCAGGTTAACCAATAATTTTGATGCTTTTACAATTTAAATGCACTTGTTTGCTCCCAAGTTGCAGCTCTTTAGAAACGCCTCTAAATGTAACCGAAGCATGACAACATACAGTACATTCTGCTTATTGAGCAGGTAAAAGATACCATATTCCCCATCTTTATTAAATGTTAGTATTACAATTTCTATTTGGCACTAACACTAAAATCAGCAGGATATCAGTCTTGACCAAAGTGGTTTATTGTATTCTTTTTTTTTTGTACAATCTCCATTGGGCTTAAATAATTAGTGAATTCATCAATCAGCAATGTACTACAGTATATAGTCTGTCCTGTAGGGGTTAACAGTCGGGCCACTTGATGTGAGGCTCTCTGCATTAAGGTATGTTACATCAGTTTTAGAAAATGTAATTTGTATTAAATAAAGGGGTAAGTTTTTTTTATACATATATAATTAACTTCCTACTTATATCTTAAAGGGGTAATTTTATGGAAGTGTCAAACATTGTTCTGCCCTCTTAGAAGATATACACATAATGATTCAAAATAAAATCTTTAGGCCTCTTCACTGGAGGGTTTGCAGTGACATCTGTTCATCTAATTTTCAAATGTCTGTCTTGGTTGTGCCAAACAAGCAGTATGTTAAATAATCTTAGGTCATTCATGGTTCTCATAATGTCATGAATCACATCAGTGCAGGGAATATTTAAAAAAAAAAAAAAAATGATATACAGTCCCTGACAAAAGTCTTGTCGCTTGTGTACAAATTGACCTGAAGTGCCGCTGAAATATATTTCTAATCAAGAAGTTTTTACAAGAAATGGCTCATTTTAATCCCAACAGCTTTAGTAATAATGTTTCAGTGCAAAATGAAACTGTCAAAAAGTATTCTAATATTCACAGCTTGGTAAAGCCCATTGAGTCAATTTTTGCAAAGACATAAGTGTTGTCGCCTTGTCATATGAGCATCACCTGTGACTATTAATGGATCAATTAGGTCTCAGGTGTGTATAAAAACAACCCCAGTACACTAGACCTTCACATCAACTGCAACTAGACCTCTGCAAACATGCCTAAGATTCACCCTGAGACTAAAGTTTTGATTATCAAGAGGCTGAAGACCAGATCCACTGCTGATGTGGCAGACACCTTCAATGTGTCTCAGCGTCAAGTACAGAGGATAAAAAAAACATTTGAAGACACTGTAGACGTTTTTGACAAGCCCAGGTCAGGCACACCCTGCAAGACAACTGCTCGAGAGGACCGTTTGTTGGCTCAAAAATCCAAGGCCAGCCCATCTTCCACTGCAGCAGAGCTCCACGAGACCTGGTCACCTGAAGTCCCTGTGTCAAGCAGAACAGTTTGTCGGATTCTGTCTCGAAATGGCCTCCATGGTCGAATCAGTGCTCAGAAGCCAGCACTAAACAAAAGACAATTGAAAAACCGTGTGGCATTTGCCAAGGCCCACAGCCTGCTAAAAGGATGGACGCTGGAAAAGTGGAAGAAGGTGGATTTTTCAGATGAATCTTCTGTTGAATTACACCACAGTTGCCGCAAATATTGCAGGAGACCTACTGGAGCCCGCATGGATCCGAGATTCACCCAGAAAACAGTGAAGTTTGGTGGCGGAAAAATCATGGTCTGGGTTTACACCCAGTATGGGGGTGTGCGAGAGATCTGCAGGGTGGAAGGCAACATCAATAGTCTAAAATACCAAGAAATCTTGGCTACCTCTTATATTCCCAACCAAAAAAAGAGGCCAAATTCTGCAGCAGGACGGTGCTCCATCGCATACTTCCATCTCCACATCAAAGTTCCTCAAGGCGAAGAAGATCAAGATGCTCCAGGATTGGCCAGCCCAGTCACCAGACATGAACATCATTGAGCATATGTGGGGTAGGATGAAAGAGGAAGCATGGAAGACGAAACCAACGAATATTGATGAACTCTGGGAGGCATGCAAGACTGCTTTCTATGCTATTCCTGATGACTTCAATAAATTGTATGAATACTTGCCAAACCGCATGGAAGCAGTCCTTCAAGCTCATGGAAGTCATACAAGATATTCAATTTGGATCTCACAGCACCACTACTTAATTTGCTGACATATTTTTGTATTTGCAGTAAATTTGTTCAATTTCTGTATAGGCGACAAAACTAATTATCTATGATTAAATGATAAATCTTTTTTCAGTAAAACTAATTTATTTCAGTGCATTAAACATCATTTGGGAGGGTTTTAGCTTTTCATATGAGCTATTTCTAACACCAATTGATTAATTAAAAGTCAGGTTAATAGCAGGTGTTTCTAAAAAAATAGATAAGCGACAAGACTTTTGTCAGGGACTGTATACTGTGTGTGTGTGTGTGTATATATATATGCACACAGTATATATATAATTTTTTATATATATTTGGTGTATATATACTGTATATTTTTTTAACTTCCTACTTATTTAAATAATTTCTGCACTCAGACAATTTACTTAAACGTTTTTAAACAATAACATTAATAATTATTAAAAAAACTGATATATTTAGCTTTATTCTTGAAAAAAGAAATGTTGAGGGGTCACCGTGGTCGCTCACCTTGTGCCCCCATGTACTTAGGCTCAGTCCTCACTGCAGCGGCCCAGGTTTGAGTCTTACCCTTTGCTGCATGCCGCCCCCACACCTCTCCTCTTTCTACCGCCTTTCCTGTCTTCATCTGTCCTATCAAAAAAGGCCCAGAAGCCCAAAAAAGAATCTTCAAACAAAAAAATGTTGAGTTGTACTCATAATATGGTAGGCTACATAATTGGAGGCAGAACAGAGACAGAGATCAAGTATGTTTTATTATAGTGTTCACAGTTAAAGTGGAGGATAAGTCTGCATGCTCTGTAGATTACTTTCAGATGCCTCTCACTGGCAGGTAGGCAGGAGAATCACACCCCCATTACACCTCTGACGCATTGCCACTGCACCGACTGGTACTCCTCTGGCACACCTGAACTCAATTATTTCATCATGAGTGAAAAATTTACTGTCACTAGATGTTATAGTAATGTTGTGTTGTCTATAGAGGTCTTCATTCACAATACAGGGTTCTGCAAGAGACAAAGTACAAATAGCACTTTGTTAATAGCAAATTAATTACTTCCTGAATTTTCTATCACCATAGTCCCTAAACTTATGTAGAAATGCAGGAAATGGGATTCAAATCGAAAAAAAATTGGGCGGAGGACCCCCCCCCACAGCCCTTATTTTGTGTCTTCCAGTGTTCCAGAAATAAAGCTCTCTGTAAGTTTGTCCCATAACTGTCTGTCCCATTGTCTCCATTTTTATAATGTGAAGCACTTTGTGTTGCATGGCTTATTTATTAAAAGGTGCTATACACAAATAAAGTTTGATTGATTGATGAGAAGAACTGTAACTTACTGAGGCATCTCATCTGTCCGGTCCATTCACCGTTGATGCAGGTTCTGTGAGGTCCACCCTCCATGGTGTAGTAACTTTGACACATGAATTCAACCCTTTCTTGATGGCTGTAATTACTTTTAATGGTGTACTTGATGTCTCCATCTGTGAGAGGTGGTGGACTCCCACAGCCTACACTCTCTAAAAATGTAAATGACACTGAAAGGCACAGAAAGGGACAATTGTGAAATAATTCTCTGGCCACAGCAATAGATGCAGATGCAAATTCAGCATGGAAAATGGCAATCTCATGAAATGGTTAAAAAGATAAAAGAAAAAGTAACTCTGCTAACATTCAAGAAATGCAAGCTAGTTGTTTTAGTGTCCTGAACAGGGTCGTCCTCTTAGCCCTTCTTCTCTTTGAGCTTTTAAACCCTTTGCCATTGTTTGGAGAGTAGACAGTAGGGATTACCAGAAATGTTATGATATGCAGTTTTAACCAGACCACGGTAAATCTTAAAACATTTAGTTATACTACAAACATTTTTAAGTTTTAGGTAGGTAGCACCATCTGTGCTCTCGTAGCCTGTCTTACACCAATATCTTGTTGTCGTCTCACCCATTTCTAGTAATTATGTACAGCTTGAAATAGAGTTTTTGGTTTACTTTATGCTTGTTACAACTTGTCCGTAGGGCAATAAAGAGAAATTAGCAATGCATTGTTGAAGTCCAGACAACCAGAGATGGGGACTCGAGTCTGAGACTCGGACTCGAGTCACACTTAAGTCGCACAAACAGCTGACTTCAGACTTGACTTGCGACTCGACCCAAAAGACTTCAGACTTGACTCGGACTCGTCAACAACCTGTCTTCATGCAATTATTGCTTTTTAAATCTGAATTCATTCATGTATTTCAATTTTCTTTTAGTGACGCATATACGTTGGGGAAAAGTATGACGAGCTGCATGTCCCCTGCCCTCTGCTATAATGTGCAATGTAATGCATGTGTGACTCCCACAAAATAAGTTTTGTTAAGATTATTACTTTTTGTTTCCTTTCCTTCTATTGCAATAGTATTTTATTTTATTGTGATTTATATAATTGAATACTAATGAGAAATTACGGAAGAAGCACCCAATTACATGTATTTCCTAAAATGGACACAGGGTGGCAGTAATCACGAGCAGCGTCACACTGGGACATATAGCGATGCGCAGAGCAAGATAAACTCATAATCCGAGTGAATGGAGAATGAGCAACTGTAATCCTGCGTCACTGATTTCTCTGTAATATTTCTAATATTTCCAGGTTACAAACACACCTTTTATGTGACTACATATGTTTATAAGCTTATATGAATCCCGGGTGATGTGTGCTCTGTAAGCTAAAAGTATGTCAAATGTGTAAACAGTTAAGTTTGACAGTACGCAGTTGAGAAAATGGCGGCCGACGTCCGAAGATTGTTAATTTTATTTGTTCCTTACGGCGAATAACGCCGTTTAAAAGAACGGCGTTAGGTAACGACGTTATTTTTTCAGTAACGGGGTAATCTAACTAATTACTTTTCCCGTCGTTACAACGACGTTAACGTTACTGGACGTTAAATGCAGTGCGTTACTATGCACTGATTGAATAAACTGTAATCCGAACGCAACCCTGGCTCGCAGCTAGTGAGGAGGTGGGTTAATAACGAGGTAAGCGATTATGATTGGCTACAGCAGAGGCATGTTTCATGGTAGCCAATCAGATCCAACAGTTAAACAGATTCGATGAAGTAGCAGAGATGGCGAGTCAGGAGCAATCCGATGAAAAGTTGGCGTTTCCAAGGTGGAAATATAAGCACTACTTAAAATTCATTGTGGTCAATGGCAAGAACGTGCATGTAATGTGTACATTATGTCCAAGAGTGAAGACTTTGTCGACATCCGTTGTAAGCAACTCTAATTTAATGAAGCATCTCACAACGACACACGCATCTACAAAGCTAGTAGCCAAAAACACCGATACCTCCACCAGATGATCGCTCGCCATCCACTAGCAAAGAAGGACTCGGAGCAAAGCCCTCCAAGCAGCAAAAGCTAGATCTTTCTGCCTCACAACAAAAACCTATGACACAGGCTGAAGTCAACCATATGATAGGCAGGTATGTTGTTACAAGTATATGTGTCATATAAGTTTATATGGTGTAACTGTTTACTTTTCTTACAAAAATAATAATACTTGAAGTGCAGGATAAACCTCTTGCTCTCTGTCGACGTGCAATAAATATCGAAAGTTATGTACAAACACCTGTCCTACTCATTTCAACTGACTGAAAAAACTTAGTAAAAAAATCCAAATTCTTTGACATATAGCAACTTTTTTTTAACATTAACACAAATAGTTACTTTCCCTGGTAACGAGTTATTTTTATTATAGAGTAATTCAGTTACTAACTCAGTTACTTTTTGGAACAAGTAGTGAGTAACTATAACTAATTACTTTTTTAAAGTAACGTTCCCAACACTGTGGATGAACAATACAATATTCAAGCTCTTACCTTCACAGACAGGAATCACACCATCCCAGCCTTCACTCATGCAACGCCGGTAGTTTGTGCGACTGACCATTTGATAACTGAAACGAGTATTAGGTAAAAACAAATAATGGAGGCAAATTTAAATTACACTCCTTGTTATGCAGGGTTTACTACAGAGATACAGTATAATATGTACAAAGCACATCATAAATGTACAAAGATACATAATCGGTATACATTTGTGATTATACATACCCTTTGTGGCAGGTGTATACAACTTTTGACCCAAAGACAAAATCGTCTCCTACTTCCAGATTAAAATCTGCAAACTGGGCATTGCCGGGATGACCGCATGATTTTGCTTAAAACATAAGAATGACGAGTAATGAGTGAGTAAATATAGTGTGACGTACCAAATTGCAGTGATGAAGCAAGTTGAAGTGGTTCTTCCATTCAATAATACGCTGTGTATTATCTTATACTATATAATATAATATGAATTCCATAATATAAATCCAATAACGATAAGCCTGCTTTGGCTTTGTGGACTCATTCAAACCACAACACTACATACTGATACAGCATAACATGTTGCATATAATACAGTTCACCACAATGGCAGAATAAATAATCATTTCAAACAGTAAAAGATTGTAACTTACGTTGACATACAGTGCCTTTAGACTCCCATTTTCCCTCGACACAGGTCAGTTTGAAAAAGCCACTGTAGCCAACATTGCAGGCAACTCAAATTTGTTTTCCAGGAGGGTAGCTGGACTGAAGCCCAGATGTGTCAAAATTTGAATCATACTTGGGCCCGTCTAAAAACTGTTGAAGTGTACAGTCTGTGGGACAGCAAAAAACAGAAATATAAATCATTTTGCTTTTTTACCCTTACAACAAAACATCAAAACAACAATTTAAATGGTAAGTGCTTGGGCTTACATGGAATCTGCGCGAAGGTCAGCGTATGCACCCACAAAAGTAGCACACAGATTTGGTTTATTACACGCATTTTATCTTCATTCCCCTGAACCACCGAACAGAAGTAGAAACTGGAGACTAAACACTATTACACCCAAACGCACACACAGACAGAAGAGAGCTGTGGATTTTACAGGAAAAAAGAGATTGCGCAATGAATTACGCAAGTCTGTTCCAGCCTCCAAATACAATCTCAGGCTCACAGGAGACAGAAAAAAACGAGGTGAACACATTCACAACACCTTATATGACACACTGGATTCTTAATGCATCCTTGAAGGATGTCTTCCTTAGTCTGTATCTTTTGAAAGGGTATTTTATTGCAATATAATTTGTGTTTCAATGGTTTAATGGCCCTCCGTAGTCAGGCTTTGCTATGTTTATCATTAAGTAACAAAAAACAACCACATGGGTGGCAGTGAAGGTCAGGGGCCTCGACGGACCAGACCCGGGCGGCAGACGCTGGCTCTGGGGACGTGGAACGTCACCTCTCTGTGGGGGAAGGAGCCGGAACTGGTGCGGGAGGTGGGCGCTACCGGTTAGATCTGGTGGGGGCTTACTCCTACGCACAGTCTCGGTTCTGGAACCATACTCCTGGATAGGGGTTGGACTCTTTTCTTCTCCGGAGTTGCCCAGGGTGTGAGGCGCCCGGGCGGGTGTGGGGATACTCACAAGCCCCGGCTGGCGCCGCTGTGTTGGAGTTTACCCGGTGGACGAGAGGGTCGCCTCCCCACGCCTGCGGGTTGTGGGGAAAACTCTGACTGTTGTTTGTGCATATGCACCAAACAGGAGTTCGGAGTATTCGGCCTTCTTGGAGACCTTGACTGGAGTCCTGCATGGGGCTCCAGTGGGGGACTCCATTGTTCTGCTGGGGGACTTCAACGCACACGTGGGCAATGGAGGAGGCCCCTGTCCGACAGACTTTCAACTCACACCTCCGGCGGAGCTTTTCGTGCATCCCTGTGGAGGCTGGGGGCATTGAACCTGAGTGGACAATGTTCAAAGTTTCCATTGCTGAAGCTGCGGCGAGGAGCTGTGGTCTTAGGATCTTAGGTGCCTCAAGGGGCGGTAACCCACGAACACCGTGGTGGACACCAGTGGTCAGGGAAGCCGTCCGACTGAAGAATGAGTCCTTCCGGGATATGTTATCTCGGAGGACTCCGGAGGCGGTTGCAGGGTACCGAAGGGCCCGAAGGGCTGCAGCCTCTGCCGTGAAAGAGGCAAAGCAGCGGGTGTGGGAGAAGTTTGGAGAAGACATGGAGAAGGACTTTCGGTCGGCACCAAAGTGTTTCTGGAAAACTGTTCGCCACCTCAGGAGGGGGCGGGGAACCATCCAAGCTGTGTACAGTAAGGATGGGACACTGTTGACCTCCACTGAGGAGGTAATAGGGCGGTGGAAGGAGCACTTTGAGGAACTCCTGAATCCGACTAATACGCCCTCTATGTTAGAGGCAGAGCTGGAGGATAACGGGGATTGTCGTCGATTTCCCAGGCGGAAGTCACTGATGTAGTCAAACAACTACACAGTGGCAAAGCCCCGGGATTGATGAGATCCGTCCAGAAATGCTCAAGGCTCTGGGTGTGGAGGGGCTGTCCTGGTTGACACGCCTCTTCAACATTGCGTGGAAGTCTGGGACGGTGCCAAAGGAGTGGCAGACTGGGGTGGTGGTTCCTCTTTTTAAAAAGGGGGGACCAGAGGGTGTGTGCCAATTATAGGGGTATCACACTTCTCAGCCTCCCTGGTAAAGTCTACTCCAAGGTGCTGGAAAGGAGGGTTCGGCCGATAGTCGAACCTCGGGTTGAGGAGGAACAATGCGGATTCCGTCCTGGTCGTGGAACAACGGACCAGCTCTTCACTCTCGCAAGGATCCTGGAGGGAGCCTGGGAGTATGCCCAACCGGTCTACATGTGTTTTGTGGATTTGGAGAAGGCGTATGACCGGGTCCCCGGGAGATACTGTGGGAGGTGCTGCGGGAGTATGGGGTGAGGGGTCTCTACTCAGGGCCATCCAATCTCTGTATGACCAAAGTGAGAGCTGTGTCCGGGTTCTCGGTAGTAAGTCGGACTCGTTTCAGGTGAGGGTTGGCCTCCGCCAGGGCTGCGCTTTGTCACCAATCCTGTTTGTAATATTTATGGACAGGATATCGAGGCGTAGTCGGGTGGGGAGGGGTTGCAGTTTGGTGGGCTGGGGATCTCATCGCTGCTCTTTGCAGATGATGTGGTCCTGATGGCATCATCGGCCTGCGACCTTCAGCACTCACTGGATCGGTTCGCAACCGAGTGTGAAGCGGTTGGGATGAGGATCAGCACCTCTAAATCGGAGGCCATGGTTCTCAGCAGGAAACCGATGGAATGCCTTCTCCAGGTAGGGAATGAGTCCTTACCCCAAGTGAAGGAGTTCAAGTACCTTGGGGTTTTGTTCGCGAGTGAGGGGACAATGGAGCGGGAGATTGGTCGGAGAATCGGCGCAGCGGGTGCGGTATTGCATTCAATCTATCGCACCGCCAGACGAAAAGAGAGCTGAGCCAGAAGGCAAAGCTCTCGATCTACCGGTCAGTTTTCGTTCCTACCCTCACCTATGGTCATGAAGGCTGGGTCATGACCGAAAGAACGAGATCCAGGGTACAAGCGGCGAAATGGGTTTCCTCAGGAGGGTGGCTGGCGTCTCCCTTAGAGATAGGGTGAGAAGCTCAGTCATCCGTGAGGAGCTCGGAGTAGAGCCGCTGCTCGCTGCGTCGAAAGGAGCCAGTTGAGGTGGTTCGGGCATCTGGTAAGGATGCCCCTGGGCGCCCCTAGGGGAGGTGTTCCAGGCACGTCCAGCTGGGAGGAGGCCTCGGGAAGACCCAGGACTAGGTGGAGGGATTATATCTCCAACCTGGCCTGGGAACTCGGGATCCCCAGTCGGAGCTGGTTAATGTTGCTCGGGAAAGGGAAGTTTGGGGTCCCCTGCTGGAGCTGCTCCCCCCGCGACCCGACACCGGATAAGCGGACGAAGATGGATGAACAAAAAACAAGCGTATTCCTTTAACTGGTTAATTGTTTTTTTCCTTCTCTGCAATCATTTGCAAGAAATCAATAGAGCTAACAAATGTAATGCATTTCTGAGAGTTGGCTCGACTCTTCTCATCTAGGGTAAATATATATTTATAAAAGCAAAGCACATATTAATTTCAAGACTGAATCAAACATATTATTTAAAATAAATTTGAAACTGACCTAAGATTCTTTTACTGTGCATAAATGGCCCTGTTAAGGCTACGCTTGTTGATGGCCTTGTAGAAAGGTAGAGAAAGCTGCCAAAAGGCTAGGAGACAAATATTGCAGGTCCTAAACTCAGATTTGGTGTCCATCCATCTCTGTTGCATGAGGCCCAGGTAGCACCATCTGTGCTCTCGTAGCCTGTCTTACACCAATATCTTGTAGTCTCAACCATTTCTAGTAATTATGTACAGCTTGAAATAGAGTTTTTGGTTTACTTTATGCTTGTTACAACTTCCGTAGGGCAATAAAGATAAATTAGCGATGCATTGTTGAAGTCCAGACAACACGTCGTCATTACATTTGGCCTCAGCCCACAAGCCTTTGTTCGTGAAAAGCTTATAACCTTTTATGAAACTTGGTGGAAGGGTGTAACACGGGGAAAAGTAGAATACAATACATTTTGGAGCAGATCTGAATCCCTTTAGAGGCTAAAATCATTGCATATTCTGCCTTACATGTGCTAGTCAAAAAAACAATAAAAACAGAGACGAGGTTTAGTATTTCGCAGGCATTATTGACAGCTGAAATCCTAAATCATGAATTCAAGTTGTGAAAACCCTAAATTCAGGCTAAAGGTTTGAAAAGCTTAATTAGGAACCAATACTGCTCTTTTAGAACCATATTTAGAATGTTAACACATGTCTTAATACCAGTATTTTCTTTTTACCCTGGTTGACTCACAGTGTTTACCATGACAGAGATCTGAACAATAGCTTGAACTCTACCCAAAGCAGCACTGGATCACCACACACAAAAGTGGCAAACTTAAATACTATTTTTCACCCTATACATTCATAATGACATTCAGAATCTTGAAAAGTCAGCAGGCTACACAACACATCTTTAAAACTGGAATATTCTCAAAAACCTTCTGTGTGACTTTCTGAAAAGCATTTTGTACGTACGTGTGCATCTTATGTTCTTCTCCTCCCATTTCCCATCATTGCATAGAATCGTGTCTTCTCCCTCCATATCATAGCCATCATGGCACTGATAAGTCACTCGAGAGTCAGACAAGTATTCCTTCTGATAAGGTGTCTGAACAAATGCATTCTCAACTTTAGGTGGGGGTTTGCAGAGCTTGGCAGTTGCTGCAAGAGTTGAAAGCATGATCAGTGTTGGTTTACACCCTGTCATCTTTTTATAAATTCATCTGATAAAGTAAGATGATGAAAGAAGAAAATGACTCACGTGTACAAATATCTTTGGGTGACATTTCATTTTGAATCCATTTTCCCCCGCGACAACTTAAGAAGTTAACCTTAGGGCTGTATCCTGTGTTACAAGTAATCACAGCGACTTGACCTGGGCTTTGCCTTCGTGGAGGTTCCACTTTCCCATTTGGAATCACAGGAGTTTCTCCACACTCTGTGTTCTCTAGAGTGGATATAATTACAAACAATTAGGTCTGTCTGTATATTGTTGCTAACAACAAATGTGATATCAGCAATAAATAAACAATAACAAAAAATTAAGGAAGTCCCTTTATGAATAAACAAAATTTTAACAACTTAAAACTAACATGTATTTTGTTCCCTTGGCCTATAAAAACTAAAATATGCCGTGGCTGCGATCATATCGTATTTTACTTCCTATGAGGTACAGGGCTAGATGCGTTCACTGCCAGTGTGTAGCATAGGAGAGGGTGGGTTTGATCTCTCTTTCCGGTAATACTCATTGTTTATATTCCAAGGAAATCTTTATTGACACTTAATGGATTTTCTACCTTAAAATGATCCACAGCTTAAGGTTGATTTTTGGTTTACTTCATGCTCATTAGAACATGACCCGTAGGGTAATAAAGATAAATTACCGATGCATTGTTGAAGTCCATTGTCATTACATTTGGCCTCAGCCCACCAGCCTTTGTTGGTGAAAAGCTTATAACCTTCATTGCAGCTGTAGTATATTGTGTTGTTGTATGGGCCAACTGCAAATCCATTTGGAACTTCAGGCTTTGGACATGTATCTATAAAATACAAGGAAAGAAGTTATATTTAGATAGCATCAATGGATAAATAGCTAGTGTTAGCATGCTAACAGGCTAAACTAAGACACTAAACATTATACCTGCAAAACAGCAGCCTGTTAGCATTGTCATTCTGAGTATGTCAGCATGCTGACATTAACATTTAGCTCAAAGTACTGTTGACATCTTTAATCAAAAACTAATTCAATTTAAATTTCACATTACTATAGAATTGTTTTGTTTAACCATTTATCTCGGCCAAGAAGGTTCTGTTTTCAGTTGAGTTTGTTTGTCTATTTGTCAGAAGGTAAAAGCAAAAAATTATTAAAAATTATTTTCATGAAACTCAGAGGAAGGGTGTAGCACGGGACAAGGAAGAACACATTACATTTTGGAGCAGATCCAAATCACTTGCTGGATACACAAATTATTTTTCACGTAGAGAGGGCATGGCCTTGGTGGAGGCCTGCACTCTCTGTATGGCCTTCTTGTCTCTGCTATTAAAACACAAACTCACACTGTAATTATCCTTAAAACTGTATTTGTTGTAGTTGTATGTCACCTTTACAGTTCTTAATCCCAGTCCAACCACTTTGCTCACAGGTCAAATAGTTAGAAACAAAACATTTGTCATATAAAAAGGCTGGTCTCCAAGAGGAAGAGAAGCCTTTATTGATCCCCACAGGAGACATTCAGTTGTTGCAGCAGCACAAAGACAGAAATAAATACAGATAAATAGAGATAGTAAAATAGTAAAAAAAGTAGATTAAGAATAGAAGTAAAAATAGAAACTATACAAGAGCAATTAAAGACAAAGTCACAAAGTAAGGTACCTCCCCTTGTCTCATCTCAGATCTTGTGGTGCTCCAGAATGAGCACATTAATATGCAACATTAAAATTAATGAGAGCTAACAAGCTGTGCTTTTAAAACAGATTAATATCAGTTTTAAATGTCGATTAGTTTGGCATTCTGGGAAATAGTAAAATAATAAATAAGATCCTGAAGAAAATTTGTTAGAAGAAAAACAGAATCTTGCAAACCACAAACCTTTTTATTTTACTGTTACTGCTGTTGTTTAGAAAACTCAAAATTACAGATTACGTGTGACTATTAATCAGTGATTCATTTCCCAATAATCTGTGTAACAAAATACATTATATTGTGGTGTAAGCATGAAAAATGGTATCTGGGATTGACTGGGAGAATAAGTTTGACAGGTTTGGCTGAGATGGTAATTCCTCAAAATCACAATCAATTGCATGCATTTCAAAACAATAAAGCAAGAACAAAATGTGCCAACACTGAATTAGTTGTCCTGAACATTCTTACCTGTACACGTTGACCTCCCGATCCAACCATCTCCTCCACAGGTTAGAGTGAATTCTCCTCCTTGATAACCATCCCTGCAGCGATAACCGACCTGTTCATTGTAGCGGTATCTCCGCTTGTTATTGTAAATAATATCTGCCTCTGGCAAATCCTTTATGTCACATGTTATTTCTAAAAAACAAAACAAAACAAACATGTAAACATCAAGTGTGTTCTTACGTCAGCAGTATGAAAGACTGCTTTCAAATAGTTAGAAACAAAACATTTGTCATATAAAAAGGCTGGTCTCCAAGAGAAAGAGAAGCCTTTATTAATCCCCAGAGGAGACATTCAGTTGTTGCAGCACAAAGACAGAAATAAATACAGATAAATAGAGATAGTAAAATAAATAAGGAGTTAAATACAAGTAGAATAAGAATAGAAGTAAAAATAGAAACTATACAAGAGCAATTAAAGACAAAGTCACAAAGTAAGGTACCTCCCTTTGTCTCATCTCAGATCTTGTAGTGTAATGGAATGTCTGGGATGTAACATGTAGTACTACGCAACATGATACACTCTTGGCATGGAGGTGTAAAGCATTAACTTCTAATACATAATGTTACAATACTTTATAAACCTTGTTATAAGTTGTCATGCATAATTTAAACATTTTTAAAGATTTTTACAAAGCCTTATGAAAGAATTGTCTTATAAATGTGCTTATGATGTATTAAAGACATGACCTTCATAGCAACTGGTAACATAGATTTTCTTTTTTAGCTGGTGTCTTAGGCCCCAAGCATCAACTGACAAAAATGTATGTATGTAATGTATGCATGCGTGTTGTTTTCTAACTGCAGTAAAACAACAGAGAAAATGGTCCTGAAATCTGACATGCTTACCATTCACAAACTGGCTTCAGTGTATATACAGTACATGTAGGATTACAGCTAAAGTGCAGGACTATAGCTATAGCATGACATTAAGACATTTGCTGTTCATAATTGTTGAAAAGCTAAGTACATATTTGCGACTTTTCTTCACTGGTGGATAAAAACGTTAAACTGGGATTGCATGGATTTTGGTTTTATTTACCCAGTGTAGATTGGCTGAGCTCACTTACAGCTAGAGATGTTCCGATACCGATACCAGTATCGGTATCGGCTCCGATACTGCCTAAAATGCTGGAATCGGTATTTGGAAGTACTGGAGTTTATGCACCGATCCGATACCACGTAATAAAGCCCTAAAGAAAATCTACATTAAAGTAGTTTATTTATGTTCTTTTTCCGTTATAACTGACTGTCAAACTGGAGAATAAAAGAAAGTTCTGTGGCATTCATTGTTTGTGTTTGTTCATGTTTCTGAGCCAGACAGACAACAAAGATAGAATTTATATCACATCCATACAGGGATAGTAGTATACAGCTGTTAAAACATAATAAAATATATGACACACTGGTATCGGATCGGTACGGAAGTTCAGGTATCGGATTCGGTATCGGGAAGCAAAAAAGTGGTATCGGGCCATCTCTACTTACAGCAACTCTCTGTTGCACATTAACACCTCTCCTAAGAGATTAACCAATGCTCTATACTAGCCCAGTATTGTGCCATTAGCCACTTTGTTTGGTGTGATGGTGCCATTGTCTCCTGTGGGCATTAGCTTCATGTGACGTATAATGGTAATGTGTAAGTTGACACCATATCATGTTTTATTCATCAGTTAAATTCAAGACTATAAACCCCATAAAAATATAAAAAAATAAGTCCTCATAAATGTGTTGTATTATAGAATAGCAATAACCTTATACAGTGATGTCACTTTGCTTAAAGCTCACAGACATGCTATAGTGTATTATTGGTTTATGAGACATTATTCAATTTCAGAAAATTCAGTATTTATAATCAGTTATGATACATCAGAACAGTCTCTATAACTGGCTAAAGTTATGGTAGTCATTATGATGTGTTCTGTAACCCAGGACTCAGACTCTTCTTTCAAACACTGTTGTCACTTTGGCATGGAGGTACAAAGCATTAACTTATAATGTATAATGTCTGACTAAAATCTGACAGGCTTATTCTGTTGTAAAGATGACTCACTGTTCAGTAACAGGATAAAAAGCCAAAGAAGGTGAAAGAGTCTCATTGTGAAGATCCAGGAATCTCTGTATTTAGGAACTCCACTCTTTGAGGCTGAGGTAATGTTTTTCCTCTTATTCAGATTGAAGTCTGTCTGTGCAGTAGAAATGCAGACATTTACAGTGAAACAGTCTCACACCCCCACCAACACACACACACACACACACACACACACACACACACACACACGCACGCACACACACACACACACACACACACACACACACACACACACACACACACACACACACACACACACACACACACACACATATTGACAATTTCCCCAAAAAAGGAATGAGATTAGAAATGTAAATAAATCCAAACAGCATTTTGCAATATTGGTTTAATTTATTAATTTATTAATTTCAGCTTTCAGACATGGATTTACTTGGGTCAAGGAATCAGGGTCAGGAATGCTTATAAAATAGAAAATAAAAGAACGTTTGACCACCAGGCTATCATTAAACACCACAAACACATACTCAGACCTACAGGATATTTTAACATCCACATTAAGATGAGATACAAATCAGCCTAGTATCACCTTACAGTAAGACTATATCAGGCATTAAAGGACTTATGTCTCAACTAGATTTATAAAAACTTGTCCATGCCATCTTTAACAGGCTTGACTACTGTAGTTTTGTTTTTAAATGTCTCTCTTAGAAGTCCTCTAAAGACCAGGACCATCACTCCAGTTCTCAGATATTTTAACTGGCTTCTTTAACAGGCTTACGACTACTGCTTAAAGATTTTTGTTTTTAAATGTCTCGCTTGTTTAACTGGCTTCCCGTTTGTGATATAAGTTATTTTAAAATACTACTGTTGATTTATAAAGCACTGAGTGCTTCAGGGCCAAAATACATTTCTTCTTTATTAGAATTGTTACAGATAACAGCACTACAATACACAACAATTCAATATCTTTTCCCTCTGGTTGATCATTCACATGTTTGTCCAGACAGCTCATGTAACTTCCAGTCAACTGAAGCTTTTACTGGCAAGAGGACAGGGTCATCCCACCATCAGAACACCCCCACAATCAATGGGTGGCTCACTGGCTCTTCCTTTGGTACACCTGATCTCAGGTTCATTACTATGGGCTTAATGTGGGCTTTTGGTCATGGCTCAATGTTAATGCACTATTATGTTTCAAAACTAAAAAATTAGTATAGATAATTTGACCTCTATACCCTTTAAACAGTGTTTGGAAAGTAACCATCTAAGAAGTTTAGAAGAGAAAGTTCTCCAAAATGAGACAAGGAGTCCTCAGCTAGACTGCTTTTTGTAAACGGTGCCACAAGAGAAAAAAAGGTTGGATTTAATCTTTAACAATGTGTTGTATTGTATGAGGTTATATCATTTTCTATGTAAAATTATCATCTGAAGAGTAATTAGCTGTTATGGAAATAAGGTATGGAGCTGTTGAAATTACAGCAATGTTTCCCTCTGAAATGTGGTAGGAGTAGTAGTAGTAAAACTATAAAGTAGCATCAAATGAAAATACTTAAGTAAAGTACAAGTACCTTCAAACAGTAAATGTACTTAGTTACTTTTCAACACTGTTACAGTTGTCTGTCCAGCATCGGGGAGAATACTATTTATTTAGTACCTGCTATACTGCATACTTCCTCCATTATTTATTCAAATGTTTTATTAAGAGTGTGAAAAATAAATCCTTAAAATGCAAATGTACTTAACAGCATTGCAGGCGTGACTAATACATACAAAATAGTGTCTGATCTACTTAACCAAATTCTTTAATAAAACAATAGATATGAAGAAGAAAACAGGAGAACATGTATGTTTTATTAAAACTGTCTCAGTTGACAGAGCAGAAGTAGGTACAGAAGATCAGTTAATAACTGTACTTCTTGTTAATTGTTTACATGTTTGTCCAGCCAGATCATGTTTATCACATCCAGTTAACTAAAAACCTTTACTGACAAGTGGGCAGGTTCATCACACCCTCAATACATTGCTGACGCATGGACAATGGTAGGACTATGACCTTCAGTACAAGTGAACGTGATATTATCATTATGGACTGAATACAGCTTATTGGAATGAAGATATCTGAAGGCAATATTATATTTGTTCATGAGGTATCTATCCACAGTACAGGGTTCTGCAAGATATAACAGATAAAAAGAACTTTAATAAAGGATAATAATAATATCTTTATATATATATATATATATATATATATATATATATATATATATATATATATATATATATATATATATATATACAGTATATATATAGCTGACTAGTTCTTCTTTCATAAGGTAAAACAGATAATAATTATTTTTTACCAAATATGTAGTAACTGCATTTTGGCTTTGTAGGGCTGTGTTCAGCTCTACTGTCAGCATAGTTTAAGACCAACTGTTGCCTGTTAATTATTATTTACTTCTTGTCTATCTTCATTATGTAATGTTTTAATCAAGTGGCTACATGCAAACACCAGAAACCAAAAAAATAATTTTACATACTGTATGCAAAATCCTCAACAAATGCAACATGAAAAATATGAAAGAAGTTGTAACTTACTGAGGCATTTGATCTGTCCGGTCCATTCACCATTGATGCAGGTTCTGTGAGGCCCACCCTCCATGGTGTAGTAATTTTGACACATGAATTCAACACTTTCTTGATGGCTGTAATCAGTTTTCACGGTGTACTTGATGTCCTTATCTTTGCTTTTTTGATAACACTGCAAACCCTTGGTGTTCTCTCAATGAGCTTCGTGAGGTAGTCACCTGAAATGGTTTTCACTTCACAGGTGTGCTTTGTCAGGGTTAATTAGTGGAAGTTTTTCCCTTATTAATAAAAAAGCAAAGGGTGGTTTCAGTTATTTCACACTTTTTTGTTAAGTACATAATTCCATATGTGTTCATTCATAGTTTTGATGCCTTCAGTGAGAATCTACAATGTAAATAGTCATGAAAATAAAAAGGAAACGCATTGAATGAGAAAGTGTGTCCAAACTTTTGGCCTGTACTGTACTTTGGGACATTATCCCGGCAGTGGCATTTTTTTTGTCATTAACACATAAAGGGAAAATAGGTGGACAGCTGGACAAAGCTGGCAATCAAGCATCGCTAGCACTACAGTTAGCATTAACTAACGTTACCTTCACACTAGCTGGTGCTTTTACAATTTCAGCGTCCAGCTCAAGTTTTTTTTACTTTAACGTGTAGTGGTCTTTGTTAACCTCTATTTGCCAGAATGACCATGACTCGACAGTGGCTGCAGCTATACAGAGCCTTATAAATGTAAAAAAAATTATAGATAACTCACATTGCTAAGTTAATAGTAGGGATGGGCATGATTACTCAACAATCAATAATTGATTATTAAGAATTTCGTCAATCACGTTAATTTGTTATTGATTACACTAATGCTGGTTGCATTGTGTAGTGTGAGTCTTGAAGCAACTAAATTAATTTCACAGTGTGGCAGCAATTAAACATTTTACCACTCTGGGGCAATATTTGACTCCATACTCAGTTACCTGGCTGTGAGTTTCCGTTTTGATTTCAAAAGTAATCATGAAGAGGACACGGCGAAGTGTGGCGTGGGACCATTTGGATTTATTTTTTTAAACGACTTAGTTCACTGCAAACACTGAGATGCCGTGTATAAGTACAACACGGCCACGACTCAAATTATGTAGCCTACCACTAAACAACGTGCACCTCCGATGAGCTGCGTTGCACAACGAGAAGAGAAATAATTACCCAAGGGACCTGCAAGTTCATTGAGATGGATATTGGAACCAGCATATCACATTTCGTCACGACGTACCATCACCAGACTGGCAGAAACTCACTACGAAGAACAGAATAAGGTTTCCCAGGGCTGGCCAGGTTTGCGCGGAGGTACCTGTGCATCCCGGCAACGCGGGTGTTTTTGGCGGCTGGACTGACGGTCACCAGGTAGCGGTCGCGTCTGACCCCAGATCATGTCAACATGCTTATCTTTCTCAACAAAAGTCAGTAGACTGGTGCAGAAGTTGTATCTGAGTTAGCCTACTGGTTATTTTTTATTAGACTTTGTCCGTGCCTTGGATAGTTTTGAGTTACATTTTGACAAAACCTGTCAGATCTAAGAATTATTATATTTTTGGTTAAGTTATTATTTAATATGATTCTTTTTATTTATTATTTTGGAACAAACACGGGTCTGCGTTTAAGAACGCTGGCTCGCAGCTGCAGGTTCTACTGCTTCAGAGCACTGCACCGCAGCGCATATATCTATAATCTATATCTATATTTATAACCTCCAGTTTAACTGCCAAAAGTTGTTCTTCTTGTAATAAAGATCTCATCGAGGAAAAACATGCTGTATTTTTGTATTTTCATTGCATTTTTAATTTATAAAAAGTTAAATAAATAATGAATTTTAATATAAAAATATTAATGATTAATCAATAGACGATCATTAATTCTCCCGACGATCAACTAAGACAATTTAATTGAATGCCCATCCCTAGTTAATAGTGTTACCTTTTCATGGTTAGTTTAAACAACATAACTTGTCCTGGTTGCTTTGTTAATCAATCAATCAAAGCTTTTATTACGGACACACACGTTCCAGAAAACGGAAAATAAGACATACAAATACAAAAAGACAAGTTAGTGTATTCTGATACATAAGTTAGGCTGTGGTAGAAGCCTTCAATGTTTGCCCACTTGGCATATTTTGTAAGGCATAACTGTCATGCTGTTACATGTAACGTTATGTGTGTAAAACGTAATTTATCAGGCCATAAATGTAAAGTCGTATTTGTCTATTCTAGGAGAAAATGAAAAGAGACCTTCTTCATCGCAGCCACTGTCGAGTTATGGTCATTCTGACAGAGGTTAACAAAGACCACTACACATTAAAGTAAAGAAACTTGAGTTGGACACTGAAATTTGTGTAAAAACACCAGCTAGTGTGAAGCTAACGTTAGTTAATGCTAACTTTAGTGCTAGCGATGCTTGATTGCCAGCTTTGTCCAGCTGTCCACCTATTTTCCCTTTATGTGTTAATGACAAAAAAAAAAAAAATGCCACTGCGGGGATAATGTCCCAAAGTATCTATTCAAAAAGGCTAATATCTTTCACATGTCTTATCTGTGCACTGGCGCCATCGGGTTGCCTTGGCGGAGCGGACGCCATGCTGACTGCCGAATGAAAACTGTGGTGCTACATTCAAAGTCGTACGTGGAAGTGGGAGAAGTCATTGTTCCTGCTGAACTGCACAATCTGGCACAGTTTATTGCTCTTATAGTGTAATTGGTACCACGCAGAGGTGGGTAGAGTAGCCAAAAATTGTACTCAAGTAAAAGTACTGTTACTTCAGAATAATATGACTCAAGTAAAAGTAACAAGTAGTCATCCAAATAATTACTTGAGTAAGAGTAAAAAAGTACTTGGTGAAAAAACTACTCAAGTACTGAGTAACTGTTGAGTAACGTCTGATTTATTTTTTAACACAAGCATTCAATCAGATCTACAAAAATACAAAATAATCATCTTTAGGCAAATTATAGTTCATCCAATCAATACAATAAATTAAAATGTATTAATTAATTACAAAATAGCTTAAATTAAAATAATCCAGGTAAGTATTCAAGTACTTAAAAAATAAAATCAATAAAATAATAATAATACATAAAAAAATAAATAAGCACAAGTAACACAAATTTCCAAACTTTTATACTTTTTTTACCAGGCTCTGCAGGCAGAACTAGAACAAGGTAATGGAGCTGCTGTTTGGCACTTTTACTAAGGTAAACATGCTTTCATTATGAGGCCAGAGGCCTGGACTACGAAGATTTGGGGTTAACGAGGTAACTTCAGGTTCAACCCAGGGTTTTCTGTATCACGAAGGTGGATCACTTGTTAACGGGTTCAATCGCCATGGTAACTTATGCTGGACGCCTAACCTGGTCGGAAGCAGGTTGGAGATCAGAGATCAACCGGTGTAAAAGCACCGCCTACTGACCAATCAATACTCGATTGATAACGGCGTCACCGTTCTTATAGAAGATCAGGCGGAGCTCGGTGCGTGGAGAGAGAGAGAGCGAGAGGGGGAGAGAGGGGGAGAGAGGGGTGCGATCATACAAAAAACATTTAGAGACAGACAACCCCGTTAACATTCCCTGATGGATATATTTATGAAATATATAGATTTTAATGGGAGGGAATTACATATCGGCTATTTCTTGGCTTCTTGAGCCATGTGTCGCCAATGCGCACAGCGGTTTGAATAATGTTTTTATATTTTTTTTGTTTGCTCTCATGATCGCTTCCACTGCCAGGGTTGCAACTGCAAATAGGCTAAAGCAACGACAGTTTATGGAAAGGACAAGTGTAATTATGGTCAGATCTTGTGCCTGACTGATGGGGAAGTGATACTGATAAGTGTTGTGATTTACGCATCTACGGCGTCGTCTATTTTTTTTGTCAGCTGTCCTGTTTTAGGAAGCAGCGACTGTATTGTGTTTTGCCTGTAAAACCGTGTCTGTGTTCTTTATATTTATGTAGAATTATAGTTTGCTCTTCTTATGTAAAATATGTGGCTATTGGTCATGTTGTGCAAACATCACCTCTTTTATGTGAACATGCGCATCTCTAGATTGGGAAACCCTGGGTTGATTGAACTAGTTGATAACCACCGTCACGACACAGTTTATGCGGGACCGCGGTTGTTAGGTTAGGTGAAGCCGGGTAACTGAAAGAAATCCAGGTCATGTTGATCTGGATTGGTAGTACAGTCGGTTGATTCTGACATCTTTGTTTTGCTACGACTGTAAAGCTGACCCGTCCGTTCTCTTAATACATCCATGGTCCGGTATACTGTCTATGGTCCGGTCCCGCCGCTGAGATTGAGTACGGTCACGTGACGAGACTGCACAACTACTTTTGATTGGTGAAACACAGTAACGTGGTAGAGCCTTTAGCGGAAGTCTCTCTCTCTGTCAAAATAAAACATTAAAATGAGGCGTACGCGGGGGGATAAAAACAATGACGCGTAGAATACCAAAGAGGTAAAAAGAAAAGTAACAAGCTCATTGTAGCCTAATGTAGCGGAGTAAGAGTACAGTTTCTTCTTCACAAATCTACTCAAGTAAAAGTAAAAAGTATAGTGATTTAAAACTAATCCTAGAAGTATCATTTTTTCAAAAACTTACTCAAGTAAATGTAACGGAGTAAATGTAACTCGTTACTACCCACCTCTGGTACCACGTGTTGTCTAAAACATTTTTTTAAATGGAACTTTGTCACTGGCATCAGTTTGTTAAGTAAAAATCACATGTATATAGTGGATAGAAAGCATTCAGTCATAGTTCTCGCAGTAACACCCTTTAATATATGTCAATGGTAACACCATTTCCTGAAGGCAACATGACAGAGGAGTCTTCTGCCTTCTTTGTTAGGCTGTCACTCATAATTCCACGCCCCTCTGAGTTGAAGCCCCAAGCAAAATCGGGGCCACAAGTCTGAAACTGAAAAAAACTGATCTGAAACTGAAAAAAAGATTTGAAGCCGTAAAAAAAAAATATGCTTTGAATCTGAAAACATGAAATGTGGAACTGAAAACAAATGTAAAAGTGAAAAAATGAAAATGTATAATTTATTCAAAATAATTCCAGAATTTAATCAAAATTTGGGACTGAAATAAAAATTGGGACACTTATTTTTAGTTTGAATACATGGTTTTATTTTTTCAAGTTTTAGACCAAAACTTAAATTTTTTAATTTCAAGCTTTAGTTTTACTATATATATATTTTTTTTCAAATTAACAAAAAAATTTGGCCCTGATTTAGCTCCATACTTCCCTGACATGAAGTTAGTTTGACCCTATCTGCAAAGTAATCATAAATGCATCCTTCTCTGTGTCAGTTTAGGGTCACACTTTATGTCAATGACAAATAATCATGGCAGGACAGCACAGCTGATGCTGAGGTCACTGTCAGTTCCAGTGGACGTGAAGGTGACAAAGCCTGGCTGGCTGCTGGTGATCTGTCTGTTGATCCAGGACTGATATTGGGACACTCTGGTGTAGACTCCTGGGAAATTAGGCTTGGCACAACCATTTCCAAAACTTACGATTCCCCCCAGGATCCAGCGGCTGCCCTGCTTGCTCACCAGCGGACCACCTGAATCCCCCTTTAAGGAAAGAAACATTTAGGAAAGAAATCTTTGCAGGAGATTAAATCTGACACCAACACAGGCGTAAAAATGTTAACCTGACAGGAGTCCTTCCCTCCAGCACGTAACCCGGCGCAGATCATGTTGTTTGTGATTGAGCTCACTCCATAGTCACAGTTACACTCTCTGTTCCCCACGATTGGCACATTCACCTCCATTAGGTTTCCTGGGGTAGGGAGGGAAACTAAAGAGAAACAAATACAGTAAATAAACAGCACATGTGATGTATTATGAGTGTTTGATTACTACATCAGTACGTCTATGAATCTAAAGGATCATACCTTTGCCCATTAAAAGGTACAATCAGGAGTTAAAAGTTAAACAAAGTCAACCCGAAGAACAGGTCCACTACAACTTCAAAACAAAGAACTGAAACCTCAAATTGAAAGGTCATAGACAGGGACAAATAAAAATAATGTTAAAGCTGTTTATGCTGTTAACATCACTTATTGAAGATTTCCATGAAATATGCTGTAAATATTTATGTTCCCAAGAGGATGAATCCTAATTTTTTCAGCCTACCACTGAGTGTTTCCTCTCACCCCCTCTAATTTCTAAATTAATTTGAAAATCTATCTGTGAATTTTTGACCACTAGTAACACTATGTTTTTACAAGTAAATCCCTGTTTTGTTTGTACCATGTACGAGGCAAGGGGCCAGGTGTAGCTACATGCACCAACAAAGACAATGAAGAAGAAGGATTGCAACCGAACATGGATGAAAACAATTTGAAATGTTTTTTTCCAAAATTTTTCTAAATTGATAATTATTTTTCTTTTTGAATTTTTTTTGTTTATGAAGATAACACAGTCAACACTTTGTTAGACCTAAAGGAGACACACGGTGTGATTTGGTGAGAAAATTAACTTTTAAACTCCACAGGTGAACTTTAGTGACCTTTCCTCAAGCACCATCACCCAGGGGCGGATCTAGAAAAATATTTATGGGTTGGCTAGAGGGGGGCAGGAATTTTTGAGGGGTGGCAACATATGGCAGACGTATATATACTGAATTTAATCACAGTTATCACAGTTTGATGATAAATAGTATGTACACTACAAAAGGACACAGGCTGCCATTTACAAACTCATACAGACAAACTTAATCTATGCAATCACTGTCCTGCATTTGAGGTGACCCTACAATGTGATCTCACTTAATAGGAGATAGAAGTGTGATAGAAGTTAAGGGGCATTATCACAGGAAAGGCATTAAGGTAAGACACAGGTGATGAGTGACAGATGTGTGAGAGGGGAAGCAAACAGTGTTTGACTGACTGCAGTCGGACATTGGAGAGTCGCGCTCGTAAATGGTCAAGTTGGCCATAACTTTTAATTCGTTGCTGCCAACTGTTGGGTTGGCAGCAGGGGTGGCAAGGCTTTCTTTTAGGGTGGCATAGGGTGGCAAATGCCGGTAGATCTGTCCCTGCCATCACCAGAACAAGCTCGTTGCAGCAATTTATCTTTTGTATCGTGGGGTGTTTTTAAACTTAATGATATTTCTAAAACTCTGTTTTATTGCTTCATGGTACTCATTTTAGCATTTAAATGTCTGAGTAAACTCAATTGTTCACCATTGTATTGAAATAAATAAATTTAACCTAGCTGCTTTCTGACCCACCTCCAAATGCAATGGCGCCCCAGCCGGTCACCCAGGCGCTAACGCCGCTGAAGAAGGTGCTGCCTGGAGCTGCCAGGCAGACCGGAACAATGAATTTTGTGAAAGTCACTGGTGAGGAGAGCTTCAGGAGGCAGATGTCGTTGTCATTAGTTATGGAGTTATAGATAGGATTTTTAATGACCTTTGATACCATCCGAGACACCCCATTGGGGTTGGGTCCCTGTAGACTCTGGAGACCCAGAGACACGGTCAGTCTGGCTGGGATGCTAAAGAGAAACAAAACAGTGCAAAGAAGTTAAGAGCAGAGCAGTTAAGCAAACACAAAAACCCCCACCAAAGAGAATCTGACCCTTACTGCTTACCTTGAGAAGCAGTGAGCAGCAGTCACCACCCATTCCCTGTTAATGAGGGATCCTCCACAGAAGTGGCTCCCTGATGTTTGCAGGCTGGCTTGCCAGGGCCAGTTAACCACAGTGGCGTTCTGTCCCCCAACAATCCTGGTGTTGAGCGGAGTTATACCGCACACTGCAGAGAGACAGACAATAAGAACACAGTGAGCAATACTCCCCTCTCCCTGGATTACCACTGAGCACTGCTGGGATTATAAACTTTAACTGTTGGTTGAGGATTATGATCCTGGGATGCTCTCAGGTGTTTCTAATCCAACAGTCCTAAGTAACAGAGGAGAAACTATTCTTATTTCAATTGAAGTCTACACATTTCATTGCTTTTACTGGGTTTGATAGCAAATACTAACAACCATGAAGATATAAACAAAACAACTATATCCAACATGTTGACAGCCATGTGAAAGTAAAGAAGTGTGCATAAAACTGACTCACCATCTGAGGGAGACTCTGAAAAATAGGGAACAAACACAAAATAACATTTAAAATATATTTATATTTACTGACACCTAATGTGATCATTCGTAACCATAGAAATAAAAAATTATAACCAAAGTCATTCAAACTAATATTTTTTCTTTGTCGTGAAGATGTATTTCATTTACTTTTGTTACTGTGATTATTCAAGATAGAAGAGATAACTGCTGATACTTTAACAGAGGCAAACTTTTATTTTATTTTTTTTATAAATGTGAACTATGTGGAAATTATTAAAAACTGTCAGAGTACTTAAAGGGGCACTCACCCATTCAATATTGCTTCTGTGACGGCCCTATGCACCGCCAGCATTTAAAGTGGGGTAATGGGTTTGGTTTCTACAAATAACCACCAACACATTTTCTTTAGATATGTTTATTCTTTTCACAAATTATGCTAACGTTTCCAATCTGAGTGCATGCATTTTGGTTAATAACAGTAATCATTTGATTAGAACTGTTAGTGATTTATACCGGTCTTTGGTTTCTTCACATGCTGCTGCTGAGCCATCTGCCAAAGGGAGAGCTGGAGTTTGAAACTGTCCTTTATACTCTACCCCAGGAAGTGGAAGGAACCAACTCTTGGCAGTGGGCAGGGGGACTCTGAACTACAAAAATACTTAACAACACAGCAGCATGTGGATAATTTGTTTGGGTGGGATTAATATTGGGTTTTGGTAGTGTTTATTGCTTATGGTTGGTTGTGGAGTTTAATTTGGGTCTTGGTAATTGTAGTAAGTTAAATTTTCTTCCCTTTGTGTTTGGGGTAGGCTAGTCTTGGGGTATATATACCCCTCTCTCAAGTCTCTCTGGAGGTTGGTTTTGTTATATTAAAAGGTACCTGATAGTATTGTTATGTTGACCTCAGTTTTGTTAAAGACCCACTTCTAAGTATTTAGGGCCCAAGCGCCGACAGCGGCGAAGGCCCTATTGAAACTGAAGGAATTATTATTACACCAAAGTAATTGCCTTTTTGAGGGGCTTAACATATTCAAAAACATTTTTATTGGTAAAGGTTTGGCCCGCCCCCTATACTTTGGCCACGCCCCCTTTCACAGCCGAGGTATCATTGAACTCAGCGGGGAGTTCCCTTTTCATTGGTGACGATTTGCGGCGTCTGACTAACGTGCAAATGCACGTCGCAGGGAGCGGCGTCCGCCAGTAACCCTGATGCGCACAGAGGCGCGAGGGCCCATCCATCGCTGCTCGCAGCTTTAATTAGGGCCCGAGCGCCGACAGCGGCAAAGGCCCTATAGAAAGTGAAGGAATTATTGTTTCTATTCTATTATTTCTTTCTTTCTTTCTTTATATTCTTTTTCCCGGAAAATGAATTGCCTTCTTGAGGGGCTTAACATATTCAAAAACCAAATTTGGCGGTCGCATCAAGTCTGGTGAAAATTTACGTATTTTAAGGGTTTTGGGAATAGCCGCCCAAAAATGGCTCGCCAGCGCCCCCTAGAAAGTAAAAAATTGAGCCCCTGCAGTGCGTTTAACGTAGACTCACGAAACTTGGTCTTCTAAGTTCCTTTGTCCCGCGTGTTGCAGTTCCTTTGTCCCGCGTGTTGCAGTTCCTTTGTCGGCGTGTCCCGTGTGTGACGGTTCCTTTCCCCGTACTTTTTTTTTCCTAACCCCAACTGTCTTGTTATTGTGGTTTTTCATTTCCCCGTTGTTGTGTGCCCCTGCGTGGGTCGCGAGTGTCGGCCCGTCCCGTTGTTTTAGCCGGCGTGTGGCGCCTCATTTCCCCGATCGCGAGTGGCAGCCCGTCCCGTTGTTTTGGCCGCCGTGTGGCGCCTCATTTCCCTGTTGTTGCGTCCCCCAGAGCAGCAGGTTCGAAAAGCGTGACCTGTACACGTTCAAAAGTCGTTGCATATACACAAAAAAAACGGGATTTACGTAACCTGTCCACGACTTAATAGATTACAATAACGTGACTATATAACGACCTGGCGTGAGACTGGGTTGGAATATTCTTAAAAACTTTCTATGTGACTTTCTGAAAAGCATTTTGTACGTACGTGTGCATGTTACGTTCTTCTCCTCCCATTCCCCATCATTGCATAGAATCGTGTCTTCTCCCTCCATATCATAGCCATAATGGCACTGATAAGTCACTCGAGAGTCAGACGAGTATTCCTTCTGATAAGATGTCTGAACAACTGCATTGTCAACTTTAGGTGGGGGTTTGCAGAGCTTGGCAGTTGCTGCAAGAGTTGAAAGCATGATCAGTGTTGGTTTACACCCTGTCATCTTTTTATAAATGCTTACATCTGATAAAGTAAGATGATGAAAGAAGAAAATGACTCACGTTTACAAATATCTTTGGGTGACATTTCATTTGGAATCCATTTTCCCCCGCGACAACTTAAGTAGTTAACCTTAGAGCTGTATCCTGTGTTACAAGTAATCACAGCGACTTGCCCTTGGCTTTGCCTTCGTGGAGGTTCCACTTTCCCATTTGGAATCACAGGAGTTTCTCCACACTCTGTGTTCTCTAGAGTGGATATAATTACAAACAATTAGGTCTATCTGTATATTGTTGCTAATAACAAATGTGATATCAGCAATAAATAAACAATAACAAAAAATTAAGGAAGTCCCTTTATGAATAAACAAAATTTTAACAACTAACACGTATTTTGTTCACTTAGCCTATAAAAACTAAAATATGCCGTGGCTGAGATCATATCAGATTTTGCTTCCTATGAGGTATAGGGCTAGATGCGTTCACTGCCAGTGTGTAGCATAGGAGTGGGTGGTTTTGACCTCTCTTTCAGATAATACTCATTGTTTATATGCCTAGGAAATCTTTATTGATTCCAAACCCTTAATTCATTTTCTAACTTAAAATGATCCACAGCTTAAGGTTGATTTTTCGGTTTACTTCATGCTCGTTAGAACTTGACCCATAGGGTGATAAAGATAAATTACCGATGCATTGTTGAAGTCCATTGTCATTACATTTGGCCTCAGCCCACCAGCCTTTGTTGGTGAAAAGCTTAAAACCTTCATTGCAAAAAAACACAGGACTTTCACCCCGGAGACCGGGGATCGCGCCCCACGTGTGGCAGTTCCTTTGTCGGCGTGTCCCGTGTGTGACGGTTCCTTTCCCCGTTCTTTTTTTTTCCTAACCCCAACCGTCTTGTTATTGTGGCGTTTCATTTCCCCGTTGTGGTGTTTAATTTCCCCGTTGTTGTGTGCCCCTGCGTGGGTCGCGAGTGGCGGCCCGTCCCGTTGTTTTAGCCGCCGTGTGGCGCCTCATTTCCCTGTTGTTGCGTCCCCCAGAGCAGCAGGTTCGAAAAGCGTGACCTGTACACGTTCAAAAGTCGTTGCATATACACAAAAAAAACGGGATTTACGTAACCTGTCCACGACTTAATAGATTACAATAACGTGACTATATAACGACCTGGCGTGAGACTGGGTTGGATTCTCTTTTCCCAGTGTGGCCCCTAGTGAAAATGAGTTTGACACCCCTGGTTTAGGGTATGGCTCCAATGACATTTATTGTACGTCTTGACATGCTACATATGTGTACCAAGTTTTGTTAGTCTACGTTAAACGCACTGCAGGGACTACATTTCTTTTAACTTTGTAATTTATTTGTCATATAAAAAGGTTGGTCTCCAAGAGAAAGAGAAGCCTTTATTGATCCCCAGAGGAGACATTCAGTTGTTGCAGCAGCACAAAGACAGAAATAAATACAGATAAATAGGGATAGTAAAATAAATAAGGAGTTATATACAAGTAGAATAAGAATAGAAGTAAAAATAGAATTTTATTTTTATTTAATTTTTCACCCTATACATTCATAATGACATTCAGAATCTTGAAAAGTCACCAGGCTACACAACACATCTTTAAAACTGGAATATTCTTAAAAACTTTCTATGTGACTTTCTGAAAAGCATTTTGTACGTACGTGTGCATCTTATGTTCTTCTCCTCCCATTCCCCATCATTGCATAGAATCGTGTCTTCTCCCTCCATATCATAGCCATAACGGCACTGATAAGTCACTCGAGAGTCAGACAAGTATTCCTTCTGATAAGATGTCTTAACAACTGCATTTTCAACTTTAGGTGGGGGTTTGCAGAGCTTGGCAGTTGCTGCAAGAGTTGAAAGCATGTACAGTGTTGGTTTACACCCTGTCATCTTTTTATAAATGCTTACATCTGATAAAGTAAGATGATGAAAGAAGAAAATGACTCACGTTTACAAATATCTTTGGGTGACATTTCATTTGGAATCCATTTTCCCCCGCAACAAATTAAGTAGTTAAGCTTAGGGCTGTATCCTGTGTTACAAGTAATCACAGCGACTTGCCCTGGGCTTTGCCTTCGTGGAGGTTCCACTTTCCCATTTGGAATCACAGGAGTTTCTCCACACTCTGTGTTCTCTAGAGTGGATATAATTACAAACAATTAGGTCTATCTGTATATTGTTGCTAACAACAAATGTGATATCAGCAATAAATAAACAATAACAAAAAATTAAGGAAGTCCCTTTTAGGGCTGGGCGATAAAACGAGAACGATATGTCTCGCGATAGACACGTAATCAATATCAATAGAAAATGCGGCCGATAAAATGTTCGATAACTTGTTTTTCTTCATCAGAAGAAACCAGAGATTGTGAAGCAAGTTTGGTTGCATGAACAAAGGCACTCGCTCTCTGGTAACCTAGCAACGTAGGGAGTGACACTCTAACAGCCAATCATGTAACCGTATCAAGTTTGATTGCGCCACATCACTGTCTCGTGTTCTTCAATAACAGAACCGGCGTGGAGTGATAAGTGGAAAGTGAGTGCCGCAGCGAGCGAGGAAATTGTTGATAAAACAAAAGTCAGTATGGCAGTTTTTGGGGATTTTATAAGTCTGACCGTAGACAGACCAATGTCGTCAGACCGTCGTCCCCACAAACACTGGTACTACCACAAACTAGTTTTACCACCTTAGCCGCGCTCACACTTTGGAGCACAGCCGTATTCGCCAGCAACGTCCAACAACATCTGCAGCTGCTACACCGCACAAGCAGCAGACCACCATGGAGAGGTACTCTGCATCAGCGCCTTACTAAACACTACAAAGAAATAACGGAGGCAGACATGTCTGTTCAGAAGCCAGGTTACCAACCTAGCACTAAACCTGCAGAAAATAGTTTCTCAGGTTTCTTATATTTAACATTTTGAACTATTTCAGGGCTTGACATTAACTTTTTGAGGCACTTGTCCTTCGGACAAGTACATTTACGTTTCACTTGTCCATGAACAAAAGTCACTTGTCCGGGTAAAGATGAATCATTTTATAATTTTTTTTATGTTTTGCTAATGCAGAATTTGAAGAAACCATTGAAAGCATACAAACACTATAAACATTAATACAATTCAGTTTAAACAGTAGAAACAAATGTGTCCCAAGAATAGATTTCCCCTTCAACAAGAAAAAAGGATCTCCAGACTCATAATACAAAGTTATACTTTGCACGCCGGTGTGCAGAAGTTAATATATTGAGATTCTAAGTGAATATTTTAAAGTTTCTCATTACTTTCAGATTCCTAGTCAATATTCTAAGTTACTATGTCAATTGAGATATTTTGAGATATTGAGTCAATATATTGAGATTGTAAGTCAATATTTTGAATGTTCTCATTTTTGCTTTGAGATTCTTTGTCAATATTCTGAGTTACTAAATCAATATATTCAGATACTGAACCAATATGTTGAGTTACTAAGTCAATATTACAATACTAAGCCAATATATTGAGATTAAGTCAATATTTTAGTTTCTCATTACTTTGATATTCTTTGTTTATATTCTGAGATACTGAGTCAATATATTGAGATACTAATTCAATATTTTGATCAGAGGTAGTGGTGACTTGAACTTATACTATATCTAAAATAATTTTGTAGACATAACAATGGATTTTGCCACTAAATGTTGGTGTCAACGTGTTTTTTTTTTTTTTCTTTCTACAATTTCACTTACCAAGGGATCCTTTAAAAAGGTGTAGCTACTTTACAGTTGATTATTACCTGATATTTAATCCGCTACAAACGAGTAGCGGAGCAGCTAGTAACGTTACAAGGCTGAGAGCCAGCCGTCAAGTCAAATTAACTTCATGCTTCATCCGCACAAAGCACACTTCTATCGCCACGAGTGACAGCTTTCTGTGAACGATGTGGGGACGGGGTAACGTTAAAGCGTAGTTAGCATGCTAACTGGTTCCGCGGTGCTTTCATGCTGTATCTCTTACAGAGAAGGAGCTGAACAGGCTCTCCCACTGCTGCTGGGTCTAACGTTAGTTAATGTATTTGTTTCAAATCGGTAAAGTAAAATCTGTAACATAAACGGAATGAGTGGCACATAATAACGTATATAATGCTTCATCCACACAAAGCACATTGCTATCGCCACGAGTGACTTCTGTTTTCAGCTTGTTTTCTGTGAACGATGTGGCGAGGAGGTAACGTTAAGGTGGAGTTAGCAAACTAACACCGGCTAGCTCGCTGTGCTTTCATGCTGCTTCGCTTTCGGAGAATGCGCTGAACAGCGGGCTGGGTCAAACGTTAGCGGCCCGCCGAGCCGCTGCCCGGGATTGTGGGGTAAAATATGTATTTGTTTCAATTCTGTAACATTGACGAAATATGTGGAATTTTGTTTTGTTTGAGTTTTAACTTGTCCAGTGGGGCAAGTAAATTTCTCTTCCACTTGTCCTACAAAAAATCCACTTGTCCCGGACAAGCGGACAAGCCTTAATGTCGAGCCCTGTATTTTATTACACTTTATGAAGCATTTCTTACTCATTCTTTAAGTTTGCACCTTAATGTTAAGAGATAATTGTTAAGTGTTCATTGTGATTTTAGACCTATGTTTACATTTTTATTATTTGAGTGTTTTCCATGGTTGTGTTGACATTCCTGCTTTATAACTGAAGGGATTATAATCAGAGGAAGGTTAAGTTTAAAATAAAAATGTTTAAATTTAATATATATTTTTCTCCTGGTCCTTATTTTAAATAGGTCATAAAAAATATCAATAATTATCGATATCGACCGATATGAAACACTTATATCGCGATACAGTTTTCAGCTATATCGCCCAGCCCTAGTCCCTTTATGAATAAACAAAATTTTAACAACTAACACGTATTTTGTTCACTTAGCCTATAAAAACTAAAATATGCCGTGGCTGAGATCATATCAGATTTTGCTTCCTATGAGGTATAGGGCTAGATGCGTTCACTGCCAGTGTGTAGCGTAGGAGTGGGTTGGTTTGACCTCTCTTTCAGATAATACTCATTGTTTAAATTCCTAGGAAATCTTTATTGACTCCAAACCCTTAATTCATTTTCTACCTTAAAATGATGTACAGCTTAAGGTTGATTCGTCGGCTTACTTCATGCTCGTTAGAACTTGACCCATAGGGTGATAAAGATAAATTACCGATGCATTGTTGAAGTCCATTGTCATTACATTTGGCCTCAGCCCACCAGCCTTTGTTGGTGAAAAGCTTAAAACCTTTATTGCAGGTGTAGTATATTGTCTTGTTGTATGGGCCAACTGCAAATCCATTTGGAACTTCAGGCTTTGGACATACATCTATAAAATAACAAGGAAAGGAGTTATATTTAGATAGCATCAATGGATAAATAGTAAATGTTAGCATGCTAACAGGCTAAACTAAGACACTTAACATTATACATGCAAAACAGCAGCCTGTTAGCATTGTCATTCTGAGTATGTCAGCATGCTGACATTAACATTTAGCTCAAAGTACTGTTGACATCTTTAATCAAAAACTAATTCAATTTAAATTTCACATTACTATAGAATTGTTTTGTTTTAACCATTTATCTCCGCCAAGAAGGTTCTGTTTTCAGTTTAGTTTGTTTGTCTATTTTTCAGAAGGTAAAAGCAAAAATTATTAATTATTAATAATAAATGATTGAAAGGTCTAGCACGGGGCAAAGAAGAACACATTACATTTTGGAGCAAATCCAAATCACTTGCTGGATACACACATTTTTTTTTCACGTAAAGAGGGCATGGCCTTGGCGGAGGCCTGCACTCTCTGTATGTCCTTCTTGTCTCTGCTATTAAAACTAGGGCTGTCAAAATTAACGCGTTAATGTTTGTGTTAATTTTTTAATATTTAACTCGTTAAAAAAAATTAACGAAATTTATGCAGCTGTGTTTGTTTACTTCATGTGGCGGCTGAGAAACGTAATACGTCTCCATAACAGCAGGCGGCGCTACTCTATATTGTTGCCCATGTAATGAAAACCGGCAGCTGATTGGACGAACGCGTCACATGGGTTTGTTTTCTCCGGATATTGAGAGCCAGACTGTCATGGCGGCCGTTCAGAATACGATCTCATATTGTACTAAAATAGTTCACTGAAACATGTTTCTGAAAACATTTTAAGTGAGAAATAGGCCGTGCAGTTGCTGAATCTGTCTTCATTTCAGCTCAACAAAGGTCAGTTTAGAAGATTTTCGTCAGATTTTGAGAGAAACCTCACTCCGCTCGCCATTTCCGGGTGAGTCCCGCCTGCCCTGCCGGCGACTGAACTCTCGGCTCATTGGAGATAAACTGCGCCTCGCCTGTAAAGTAGACGAGAGCAGGCGACAGCAGACGGGGACGGTGACAAAAATCTGCTCTCAAGTCAGACAGTTGCTAGCCGTTTCCAGCAGCCTTCAGCAGGACTAAGCCAAATATTATACAGATATTAAACATTCTGAACTTAGCAGAACCTTTCCTTGTTTGTTTTTTTCTTCATATTTGCAATGATTTAGCATTTAAATATCCATTATTATAAGCTTCAGTCTCAATTTAAAAAGCGATTAATCGCGATTAACTACAGCAAATTGTGCGATTAATTAGTTAATTTTTTTTAATCGATTGACAGCCCTAATTAAAACACAAACTCACACTGTAATTATCCTTAAAACTGTATTTGTTGTAGTTGTATGTCACCTTTACAGTTCTTAATCCCAGTCCAACCACTTTGCTGACAGGTGAAATAGTTAGAAACAAAACATTTGTCATATAAAAAGGCTGGTCTCCAAGAGGAAGAGAAGCCTTTATTGATCCCCAGAGGAGACATTCAGTTGTTGCAGCAGCACAAAGAATAATTGTATAAATTTATCTGTATAAATAAATGCAGATAAATAGGGATAGTAAAATAAATAAGGAGTTATATACAAGTAGAATACGAATAGAAGTAAAAATAGAAACTATACAAGATTAATTAAAACAAAGTCACAAAGTAAGGTACCTCCTCTTGTCTCATCTCAGATCTTGTAGTGTAATGGAATGTCTGTGATGTAACATGTAGTACTACGCAACATGATACACTCTTGGCATGGAGGTATAAAACATTAACTTATAATGCATAATTTCCACGACTTACCATATTTTATAAACCTTGTTATAAGTTGTCATGCATGATTTAAACATTTTTAAAGATTTTTACAAAGCCTTATGAAAGAATTGTCTTATAAATGTGCTTATGATGCATTACAGACATGGCGTTCATAGCAACTGGTAACATAGATTTTGCATAAATGTATGCATGTAATGTATGCATGCGTGTTGTTTTCTAACTACAATAAAACAACAGAGAAAATGGTCCTGAAATCTGACAGGCTTACCATTCTGTTGTAAAGATGACTCACTGTTCAGTAACAGGATAAAAAGCCAAAGAAGGTGAAAGAGTCTCATTGTGAAGATCCAGGAATCGCTGTATTTAGGAACTCCACTCTTTGAGGCTGAGGTAATGTTTTTCCTCTTATTCAGATTGAAGTCTGTCTGTGCAGTAGAAATGCAGACATTTACAGTGAAACAGTCTCACACCCCCACACACACACACACACACACACACACACACACACACACACACACACACACACACACACACACACACACACACACATATTTACACAATTTCCCAAAAAAAGGAATGAGATTAGAAATGTAAATAAATAAACAGCATTTTGCAATATTGGTTTAATTTAGTAATTTATTGATTTCAGACATGGATTTACTTGGGTCAAGGAATCAGGGTCAGGAATGCTTATAAAATAGAAAATAAAAGAACGTTTGACCACCAGGCTATCATTAAACACCACAAACACATACTCAGACCTACAGGATATTTTAACATCCACATTAAGATGAGATACAAAATCAGCCTAGTATCACCTTACAGTAAGACTATATCAAGCATTAAAGGACTTATGTCTCAACTAGATTTATAAAAACTTGTCCGTGCCATCTTTAACAGGCTTGACTACTGTAGTTTTGTTTTTAAATGTCTCTTTTAGAAGTCCTCTAAAGACCAGGAGAGATCACATCACTCCAGTTCTCAGATATTTTAACTGGCTTCCCGTTTGTGAAATACGTTATTTTAAAATACTACTGTTGATTTATAAAACACTGAGTGCTTTAGGGCCAAAATACATTTCTTCTTTATTAGAATTGTTACATATACCAGCCACTACAATACAATATATTATCCCTCTGGTTAATCATTCACATGTTTGTCCAGCCAGCTCATGTCACTTCCAGTCAACTGAAGCTTTTACTGGCAAGAGGACAGGGTCATCCCACCATCAGAACACCCCCACAATCAATGGGTGGCTCAGTGGCTCTTCCTTTGGTACACCTGATCTCAGGTTCATTACTATGGGCTTAATGTGGGCTTTTGGTCATGGCTCAATTTGAATGCACTATTATGTTTCCTCATGATATCAGTATTTATCGTGCAGGATATAATGGACACATTTTGGTTAATGGGAGGAATGACTTTAAAAGCACACTGCATACATACTAGTGGGGGAAAACGTACACATATCCTTACCAGTGCAACATGTCCATTATAATTAAATCCTGCATCTGAAATCATCGAGGTGGAGCTAATTTGATCTACTTTATGTACTTCAGTGTTTCCAAACCTAGGGGGGTGGGGCCCCTCTACAGTCCCACAAGATAATGCTGAGGGGTTGTATAATGAAGAAAATAACTAAAGAATTAGTATAGATAATTTCACCTCTATACGCTTTAAACAGTGATTGGAAAGTAACCATCTAAGAAGTTTAGAAGAGAAAGTTCTCCAAAATGAGACAAGGAGTCCACAGCTAGATTGTATTTTTTATATGGTGCCACCAGAGAAAAAAAGGTTGGATTTAATCTTTAACAATGTGTTGTATTGTATGAGGTTATATCATTTTCTATGTAAAATTATCATCTGAAGAGTAACTAGCTGTTATGGAAATAAGGTATGGAGCTGTTGAAATTACAGCAATGTTTCCCTCTGAAATGTGGTAGCAGTAGTAGTAAAACTGTAAAGTAGCATCAAATGGAAATACTTAAGTAAAGTACAAGTACCTTCAAACAGTAAATGTACTTAGTTACTTTTCAACACTGTTACAGTTGTGTGTCCAGCATCGGGGAGAATAATATTTATTTTAATACCTGCTACACTGAATATCACCTCCATTATTTATTCAAATCTTTTATTAAGATTATGAAAAAGTAAATCCTTAAAATGCAAATGTACTTAACAGCATTGCAGGACTGACTAATACATACAAAATAGTGTCTGATATACTTAACCAAATGCTTTAATAAAACAATACATATGAAGAAGAAAACATGAGAACATGTATGTTTTATTAAAACTTTTGCAGTAGGTACAGAAGATCAGTTAATAACTGTACTTCTTGTTAACTGTTTACATGTTTGTCCAGCCAGATCATGTTTATCACATCCAGTTAACTAAAAACCTTTACTGACAAGTGGGCAGGTTCATCACACCCTCAATACATTGCTGACGCATGGACAATGTGCCGGTAGGACTATGACCTTCAGTACAAGTGAACGTGATATTATCATTATGGGCTGAATACAGCTTATCGTCATAAGTATATTTGAAGGAAATATTATATCTGTTCATGAGGGGTCTATCCACAGTACAGGGTTCTGCAAGAGATAACAGATAAACAGAACTTTAATAAAGGATAATAATAATATATCTTTATATATATATATACACACACACATACATATATATATATACACACACACACATATATATATATATATATATATATATATATATATATATATATATATGACTAGTTCTTCTTTCATAAGGTAAAACAGATAATAATTATTTTTTACCAAATATGTAGTAACTGCATTTTGGCTTTGTAGGGCTGTGTTCAGCTCTATTGTCAGCATAGTTTAAGACCAATTGTTGCCTGTTAATTATTATTTACTTCTTGTCTATCTTCATTATGTAATGTTTTAATCAAGTGGCTACATGCAAACACCAGAAACCCAAAAAATTGTTTTACATAATGCATGCAAAATCCTCAACAAGTGCAACATGAAAAATGTGAAAGACGTTGTAACTTACTGAGGCATTTGATCTGTCCGGTCCATTCACCATTGATGCAGGTTCTGTGAGGCCCACCCTCCATGGTGTAGTAATTTTGACACATGAATTCAACCCTTTCTTGATGGCTGTAATCAGTTTTCACGGTGTCCTTGATGTCTCCATCTGTGAGAGGTGGTGGACTCCTACAGCCTACAAAAAAATATATATTGGTACAAATAAGGTAGAGGTTGAGGTATTAGATTTTGGCACAGTTTAAAGGTTTCACATATATTGGCAGACCTTTTTGGGTGATATATCACACAGAATATCACACAATATTTTGCAGTCAAAAATGACAACTTCAAAAATAAATACAAATCAGTAAATCAGTCAGAAAAACAGTTTTCCCCCCTAAATATAATATTATATTCTGTAGGCCTACTGAAGAAGGATGGGATTCTAGAACTGAAGACATGGTAAATATACATTTACATGAGATATACCTTTTAAATTTGAAAATATATTTATTTATAAATCTTTGGTCTTAATTTAGTACGTTTTTTCCCTGTTCAGTGATTTCTAATACTTTGTAGAAACATATCGTAAAACTGTATGATGAATAAATATATTGATCTCTTAGACAGTATATCACAATCTAGCACATAGGAATGGGAACATACATGGGGTCTGACCAGGAAACCTGTCCATTTAAAATTGTGAATATGTAATTAAATGCAGACCTAATTAAAATGAACAACAGTAAATTGGTGGTCTAGTGGATAAGAAGCGAGTTTGGGACCGACAGGAAAAAATCTGGGTGGGGAAAGTGAAAGAGCAGCACTTGTCCCTCCCTCATTACCACCACTGAGGTGCCCTTGAGCAAGGCCCTTAACCTCAACCGCTCCAGAGGAGCTGCTCAGTGGCTAGCAGATCAGACTGTGGTTGTACTGGGCAGCTTCCAGGTATGAATGTCTAACTGTGTGAATGTGATCAGGTCATCGTTGCAAATGAGAAGTTGTTCTCATCCACTTACCTGAATAAATAAAGGTTAAAAAAAAATCACACTAAAACAACACGTCGTCATTACATTTGGCCTCAGCCCACCAGCCTTTGTTTATGAAAAGATTATAACCTTTTCTGAAACTTGGTGGAAGGGTGTAACACAGGGCAAAGAAGAATACAATACATTTTGGAGCAGATCCGAATCACAGGGTAGATACACAAATTATTTTTCACTTTAGTTAAAACATACAAACTTACACTATATGTAGCCTTAAAACTGTATTTGTTGTAGTTGTATGTTACCTGTACAGCTCTCAATCCCAGTCCAACCACTTTAATCACAGGTAACAGTAAACCATTGTGCATTGTCCTTGCATCCATATTGGACTTCTTCATTGTGGCTGCAACTTTCAAAGTCACCCTTCAGGTGTTCAGATAGTTTGAAAAACATAAATTTGGAATAGAAATCGCTGCAGAAACCGCAGTTACCGCAGTTACCGCAGTTGTTTAGAAAACTCAAAATTACAGATTATTAGTGATTTTTACTCAGTGATTCATTTCCCAGTAATGTCTGAAAAAATATATTGTATACTGGATTTGGGATTGACTGGGAGAATAAATTTGACAGGTTTGGCTGAAATGGTAAATCCTTAAAATCAATAAATTGCATGCATTTAAAAACAGAAAAACAATAACAAAATGTGCCAACACAGAATTAGTTGTCCTGAACGTCCTTACCTTTACACGTTGACCTCCCGATCCAACCATCTCCTCCACAGGTTAGAGTGAATTCTTCTTGATAACCATCCTTGCAGCGATAACCGACCTGTTCATTGTAGCTGTATCTCTGCTTGTTATTGAGAACAATATCTGCCTCTGGGATATCCTTTCTGTCACATGTTATTTCTAAAAACAAAACAAACAAACATGTACACATCTAGTGTGTTCTTACGTCAGCAGTATGAAAGACTGCTTTCAAATAGTTAGAAAAAAAACATTTGTCATATAAAAGGCTGGTCTCCAAGAGAAAGAGAAGCCTTTATTGATCCCCAGAGGAGACATTCAGTTGTTGCAGCAGCACAAAGACAGAAATAAATACAGATAAATAGGGATAGTAAAATAAATAAGGAGTTATATACAAGTAGATTAAGAATAGAAGTAAAAATAGAAACTATGCAAGAGCAATTAAAGACAAAGTCACAAAGTAAGGTACCTCCCCTTGTCTCATCTCAGATCTTATAGTGCTCCAGAATGAGCACATTAATATGCAACATTAAAATTAATGAGAGCTAACAAGCTGTGCTTTTAAAACAGTTTTAAATTAGGATTAGTTTGGCATTCTGTGGAGTAGTAAAAGGAGATTGGTTAGAAGAAAAACCGAACAATAGCTTGAACCCTAACAGCACTGGATCACCACACACAAAAGTGGCAAACTTAATACTATTTTTCACCCTACACATTTAGCCTAGAAATCTAAATGCACCCTAGTGGCAGCAAATGTTATTTGCAGCCAGGGGGTCTATCAACTCTCCGTTGGCTTGCGAGATGAAAAAGCCAAACTCTAGCCAGGCCAATCACATCGTGTATAGAGTTGGTGGGCGGGCTTAACATAATGACGGCCAAATTACAACGGTTCCGCATGAATTCCAAGGGGGTAAGCTTCGCTTAAGAACTCGAACCTCCTATGGCGCCATTTTTATGCTACAAAGCGATCACCTCCTGTTCGCAGTCCATTGACTGACATTCATTTTGACGTCACTTTGACAGTGAATAACTTTATATCTGAAGTGTTTAAAGTCTCTATTTGTCCATTGTTTATTTCTAAAGAAACACGACAATGTACAAAAGGTTCCATTCCCTTTACCTCACGTTATGGCTCCGTAGCAGACGTTTTTGTAAAAATAGGCTAACGATTGTGTCATAACCAAGCGACTTACTGTCGCATAGTAGAGGAATTACCGCATAGTAGAGGAGGAGCTTGCAGGCAATTTCGACATACATGAGCTGTTTAAGTTTAATTACTAATGTTTACTAGCATTTTAGTTAGCAATAATTAGCCTGTGTCTATGTTATCTCCTTACATATACCTACGCTCTCCGTCTCTGTAAGATTGGGAATGATTGAGATTTCTCTTGGCACAGCTACCAGAAGACTTACAACTTTCAGGCAGGTTGCTCACGTCACGTTTACATTGTCTCTCTCAGTTGGAGGCTGCGCAGTAACGCTCAGCGCTCACCGGAAAAGTGCTTCTAATATCCTCCACTGGTCTCCGTCCAGAGCAACGGGATCTGTTGGTCCATTTTATATATGTCTATGGTGAATTCCCTGGTAAAAGACCACTGCTGGTGATCAGTGGTCTTTCAAATCGGCTTTGGCTGCGACTCTGGAAGACTTGGTGTTAAGCTTTTCTTTGAGAAAAGAACAAAGAACGGCACTGAAGTCATTCTTAAAAAAGGAAGATGTGTTCGCCGTTTTGCTGACCGGATACATCAAAAGTTTGATCTATCAACTAGCGTTGCTCTGGTTGGTTGTAGTGCTATCCTATTGCGTGCAGAGGGAATTTGAAAGACAACCGTTTATCCCGACCCTTGGATTGAGTCCTGCCAATGGTGAGTTCCCAGACCCAACATCTTGATGTGGGTCTGGCATGTCAGGCTATACATTCATAATAACATTCAGAATCTTGAAAAGTCAGCAGGCTACACAAGACATCTTTAAACTGGAATATTCTCAAAAACTTTCTATGTGACTTTTTGAAATGCATTTTGTACGTACGTGTGCATGTTACGTTCTTCTCCTCCCATTCCCCATCATTGCATAGAATCGTGTGTTCTCCCTCCATATGATAGTGATCACGGCACTGATAAGTCACTGGAGAGTCAGACAAGTATTCCATCTGATAAGATGTCCGAACAACTGCATACTCAACTTTAGGTGGGGGTTTGCAGAGCTTGGCAGTTGCTGCAAGAGTTGAAAGCATGTACAGTGTTGGGTTACACGCTGTCATCTTTTTATAAATTCATACATCTGATAAAGTAAGACGATGAAAGAAGAAAATGACTCACGTGTACAAATATCGTTGGGTGATATTTTATTTGACGTCCATTCTCCCTCGTGACAACTTAAGTAGTTAACGTTAGGGCTGTATCCTGTGTTACAAGTAATCCTAGCATGGATTTGCCTTAGGCCTGGCCTTTGTGGAAGTACCACTTTCCCATTTGGAATCACAGGAGTTTCTCCACACTTTGTGTTCTCTAGAGTGGATATGATTACAAACAATTAGGTCTTTCTGTATATTGTTGCTAACAACAAATGTGATATCAGCAATAAATAACCAATAACAAAAAAGGAAGTCCCTTTATGAATAAATCAAGTTTTAACAACTTAAAACTAACACGTATTTTGTTCACTTAGCCTATAAAAACTAAAATATGCCGTGGCTGAGATCATATCAGATTTTGCTTCCTATGAGGTACAGGGCTAGATGCGTTCACTGCCAGTGTGTAGCGTAGGAGTGGGTGGGTTTGACCTCTCTTTCAGGTAATACTCATTGTTTAAATTCCTAGGAAATCTTTATTGATTCCAAACCCTTAATTCATTTTCTACCTTAACATGATGTACAGCTTAAGGTTGATTTTTTGGTCTACTTCATGCTCATTAGAACATGACCCGTAGGGTGATAAAGATAAATTACCGATGCATTGTTGAAGTTGACTGTCATTACATTTGGCCTCAGCCCACCAGCCGTTGTTGGTGAAAAGCTTAAAACCTTCATTGCAGCTGTAGTATATTGTGTTGTTGTATGGGCCAACTGCAAATCCATTTGGAACTTCAGGCTTTGGACATGTATCTATAAAATACAAGGAAAGAAGTTATATTTTGATAGCATCAATGGATAAATAGCAAATGTTAGCATGCTAACCGGCTAAACTAAGATACTTAACATTATACCTGCAAAACAGCAGCCTATTAGCATTGTCATTCTGAGTATGTCAGCATGCTGGCATTAACATTTAGCTCAAAGTACTGCTGACATCTTTAATCAAAAACACTAATGCAGTCTAAATTTCACATTACTATAGAATTGTTTTGTTTTAGTCATTTACCTCTGCCAAAAATGTTCTGTTTTCAGTTCAGTTTCTTTGTCTATTTGTCAGCAGGTAAAAGGAAAAACTACTGGCTCGATTTTCATGAAACTCAGAGGAAGGGTGTAGCACGGGGCAAAGAAGAACACATTACATTTTGGGTAAGGCTATTTGCACCCCTGGTACAATTAGCAGTGTAGGCTATTCGTACCCTGGTGCAATTAGAAATGAATGCTATTTGTACCCTGCCGGTGCACACAGCAATGTGTTCTATTAATACCCTGTCTGGTACAAATATCAATGTATGCTATTTGCACCCCTGTGCATTTACAGTACCTTGGCATATATTTACACACAGTTATCCATACTACTCATGTATTACACCTTTTTGGATTATTATCGATGCAGTGTCCAATATTTCGCACACATCAGAGAGACGCTAAACTTGCGTGGGACACGATATATATATTTTTTTTTACAGGGTGGTAGGGGAAGATTCATGAATATTCATTAGGGAACTCATCACTGATTGGCTCGCCATGAAATTCTTAGCCTAACCATAACCAATCCCACTCCTCTTGCCTAAACCTAACCAACCCAACCAGAGCAGACATATTCGTGAGTCTTCCCCTACCCCTGCAAAAAAATTTTTTATGTTCAGGCCCTGACTTGCGCAAGTGCATGCAAATTATCTAATCCAAAATGAAAAAAAAACAAGATCACATCACCAGGGACTCAAACTCCAGACTCCCAGACCAGAGCTCAGTGTTCTAACCACTCACCTTGCAGTTCTTATGGAATATTAGACAACTGTTTACCACTTGATGTCGTCAAGCCTCGGTTGCTATGTAACCATACTGTATACAAAAAAATAGGTACTAACTAACAAACTAACGGTTGTATGCTTTCACTGAAGACAGAAAGCGCAACTGTTGTATCCATTTTCCGCTATAAATTCAATTGTTATAAACTTTAGAGACAAAACTTTCCTAATATGGCAGTTTCTGCTGTCAAGGAAGATGAACGTCCGTCGTCTGCCATGATTTCGGTGCATGCAAGCAACTTGTTTTTGTTGTTACGTCACAGGGTGTGAATAGCTCAGCTGTGTAGCTGAGGCTATTCGTACCGGGGGTGCAAATAGACACTCTGGCTACACCGCAAATCTTAATGCCTGATTCAGATTTTTTTACTCAGATCCGATTTTTTGTTTGGCTGTTCACATTACCTTTTAAAATGTGGCCTATATCAGATTCCTGTGTGAACTGTTTGCGGTTTTGAAATGACCCGCATGCGCAAAAAAACAATAACAATGACATCAGACGCAGCACGCTGTTGCACTAAAGTTAGGGAGGTTATGGAGGAAGTCAGCATTTTTATTTATTATTCAGCTTTTATTTTTTTATTTTGTATTAAAATGTTTGTGTAATGGCAGCCATGCGCAGGTGCTGAAGAGGAGAAGACGAAGAGAAAGAGAGACAAATTTGCGGTGTTATGGCTGCAACTTCATTAAAGAGGTCTGTGTGACCGGACGGCCAATTTGCACGTCGGGACCGCTACGGGCCTCCGCCACTCTGGCTTCGCCCTCGCTCACGCTCCACCTCCCCGGCGGTGCGGCGACTCGGGCCGGTGGTGCGCCCGACTCCGAGGGACCGGGATCCCACCTCAGCCGGCGCACGCCGGCTTTCACTTTCATTGCACCACGGGGCGACCCAGACTTGCAAGCGCGTTAAACTCCTTGGTCCGTGTTTACAGGCGGGTCGGGGGGGGTTGCCGACATCACCTTTTTACGTGAGCCGATCCCCGCCCTGGCGATGCGACGCGCGGCTGGGTAACAATGAGGACAGTCCGCCCCGGTTAACAGCCGCACTGGAAGCAGGGGGGCCCCGCCCCTCCCCGCGGGGAGAGAGGGCGCAGCGAGGGTTTTTGAGGTGAAAGTCACATAAAATCCGCCTTGGCTGTTCACACTGCGGTCGCATTGAAAAAAATCAGATCTGGGTCGGATTAAGGACCACATGTGGAAGTGGCCTGAATCTGATCTGAAAAAAATCTGATCTGGGCTAGATTTGAGTGTTCACACTACTTCTGAAGAAGCCTGACCTGGTCACTTGACCCCAAAAAAAATTTGGGCCACGGATTTGGGCCACTTTGGCCTGCAGTCTGAACGTAGCCTCTGTTACAATTTTAGAGCAGATACGAATCACATGCCGGATACACAAAGTATTTTTCACTTAGACAGGGCATGGCCTTGGCGGAGGCCTGCGTTAAATGAGAAGTTGTCTGCTTTGGAAAACAAAGACTTGACATGGCTTTGATAATGTAAATGGACTGTTCTTATATAACGCTTTTTTAGTCTCATCGACTACTCAAAGCGCTTTAACATAGTACAGGAACCATTCATCATTCACACACATTCATACACTGTGGCTGAGGCTGCCGTACAAGGAGCCACCTGCTCATCAGATAATCATTCACACACATTTACACTGCGATGCACAGCATCGGGGGCAACTCGGGGTTCAGTGTCTTGCACTTCGACATGGGACTGCAGGGCCAAGGATCGGACCCCAACCTTCCGATTGGCAGGCAACCGCTCAACCACTGAGCCACAGCCGCCCCTAATACATTTGGAATACATTTTTGTCCTAACTTGCAGCCAGCAAATACTGCTCATGAGTCCTCATCATTATTTGAATTAGAGATGTTCCGATACGATACCAGTATCGGTATCGGCTCCGATACTGCCTAAAACGCTGGTATCGGTATCGGGAAGTACTGGAGTTTATGCACCGATCCGATACCACGTAATAAAGCCCTAAAGAAAATCTACGTTAAAGTAGTTTATTTATGTTCTTTTTCCGTTATAACTGACTGTCAAACTGGAGAATAAAAGAAAGTTCTACGGCATTCATTGTTTGTGTTTGTTCATGTTTCTGAGCCAGACAGACAACAAAGATAGAATTTATATCACATCCATACAGGGATAGTAGTATACAGCTGTTAAAACATAATAAAATATATGACACACTGGTATCGGATCGGTACTCGGTATCGGCCAATATGCAAGTTCAGGTATCGGAATCGGTATCGGGAAGCAAAAAAGTGGTATCGGGCCATCTCTAATTTGAATATCATTATTAGTTCTAGTTATATATATATATATATATATATATATATATATATATATATATATATATATATATATATATATTTTAATTTTTTTATTTCTGTGTTTGTTTTCAATAACGGCGTTGCTGATAGAGTATTGCACATTGTCTCTTGTGGGCGATAGCTCCATGTGACATATAATGGTAATGTGTAAATTGACACCATATCATGTTTTAATCATCATTTAAGTTCAACACTGTAAACCCCATAAAAATATAAAAAATAAGTCCTTATAAATGTGTTGTATTATACAATAGCAATAACCTTATACAGTGATGTCACTTTGCTTAAAGCTCACAGTCATGCTATAGTGTATTTTTGGTTTATAAGACATTATTCCATTTTAGAAAACTAAGTATTTATAATCAGTTATGATAAATCAGAACAGTCTCTATAACTGGCTAAAGTTATGGTAGTCATTATGATGTGTTCTGTAACCCAGGACTCAGACTCTTCTTTCAAACACTGTTGTCACTTTGACATGGAGGTATAAAACATTAACTTATAATACATAATGTCCACCACTTACAATACTTTATAAACCTTGTTATAAGTTGTCATGATTCTACACATCTTTAAAGATTTTTACAAAGCCTTATGAAAGAATTATTTCTTATAAATGTGCTTATAATGCATTATAGACATGGTGTTCAAAGCAATTGGTGACATAGATTTTCTTTTTAGCTGGTATCTTAGGCCCCAAGCATCAACTGACAAAAATGTATGCATGCGTGTTGTTTTCTAACTGCAAGTAAAAACAAGAGAAAATGGTCCTGAAATCTGACATGCTTACCATTCTGTAAAGATGACTCACTGTTCAGTAACAGGATAAAAAGCCAAAGAAGGTGAAAGAGTCTCATTGTGAAGATCCAGGAATCTCTGTATTTAGGAACTCCACTCTTTGAGGCTGAGGTAATGTTTTTCCTCTTAGAGTTATTCAGATTGAAGTCTGTCTGTGCAGAAGAAATGACGTTTGCAGTGAAACAGTCTCTCACACGCACACGCACACGCACACGCACATGCACGCACACACACACACACACACACACACATTTACACAATTTCCCCCAAAAGGAATGAGATTAGAAATGTAAATAAATCCAAACAGTATTTTGCAATATTTGTTTAACTTAGGGACTGTTTGTTATTTATTTAAGGGGTCACCAGAGGAGTTTTGGGACCTTTAGTCAAAATAGACATGACCCTCCCCTCGCCAGTAATAATTTTTCTATGACCCTCCAAAACAATTTGGATAAAGGTATGACCCTCCCCCAACAATTTATCAATACCTTTTGTACTGGTTTGAGCTTGGCAAATATATATAGATTCCCATTGTTTTTTTACAGCCATGCCATACATGATTTAACCTCTGCATTCTCATCTGATGCATCCCACTCCTCTGTTATGGTGTGGTGGTCATTTCAGTAGATTTACTAACTAACATTGTTGTGGAAACACAATAAGCATGGAAAGTAAATGCACACTTCCTGCATTACTGCATTACTTCACTCGTCACTAGGCTTCCTCCACTTCGCCGTTTAAACAGAGTGGAATAAACGTAAGTCCAAATCTACACAAAACCTGCAATCAATTAGTAAGCTGACATCAAATGTGGCATTTAGGAAACCTTTACTGCAACCTTGGCACGGTAAGATGTCCAGACTAGCAACAGTCATTTGCGTTTTTTGCGTCCTGCTGCTCCCAAAGTCAGCCAGGAAATATTTTTTTTACTAAAGCAGTATATGAAAAGAGATGTATTACCTACCACCATTTAGTTGTTTTGTGTTATTTAAGATATTTATAAAATATCTGGTCATGCCATAAGTAATTATTAAACAATGCAGTTATCCATTTCAGCCACCAGGGGGCAGCTCCCCCTGCCCCCAGCAAACTTATGGGTCAGACCCATCTGGTAGCGAAGGAGGTTGGGTGACTCCCCCCCCACCCCCCCGTCTGGACTGAAAAATGTTGGATGACACTCCCCTCAACAAAGAATAAAAAGACATGACCCTCCCCTATTTTCCTCCAGTGGTCCATTCCATAAATACCGAATGGTCCCTTAGTAATACATTAATGTCAGCTTTCAGACATGGATTTACTTACAGAGCATGCATGCTTATAAAATGGAAAATAATATTTTTGTTCTATAAGACTTTGTTAGAAACCAACACGCTATCATTAAAGGGGTGATAGAATGCAAAAACGATTTTACCTTCTCATAGTTGAAAAACAACAGTTTGGTGGGTAAATAGGACATACATAGAACCTCAAAATCCCATTGACACCTCTTTCCTCTGCAAATCTCACAATTTGAAACTGCTGCTGAAAATGGGTGAATCTCAACAAAGCTATAAATTGACCTCAACTCCTCAACTCCTAGTCGTTGTCACGCCCTAACATTTGCATAAGCTACACCACTGACCTGATGTCAGCTTAGTCTTCTGAATCTTGGTCACGCAGATCTCTGATATTACATCACTAAATTTGTATGTTCGTATGTAAATTCGTAATATGTAGAGCTCAAATATGGGCTGTTTTACGAAAACGTATGGCTAATTGCTAATTTGGTAAGACAGTGTCGGACTTAAAGAGCTCCACAATCTGCCGTGACAGCATGCGGCTGCTGGCCGGGTTTGATGCCTCCCGGTCGGCCTCTCCCCATTCACAGACCCGCTGAGCTGGAGCTCCTTAAGGAACAGTGTGAAATACCCTATATAATCATTCTATCACCCCTTTAAAGACACCAAACAACACTGTAAATCTTGGTGTAGTCATGGACTCAAACCTACAGTTTAACATCCATATTAAGATGAGATACAAAATCAGCCTAGTATCACCTTACAGTAAGACTATATTAAACATTAAAGGACCTATGTCTCAGATTTATGAAAACTTGTCCATTCCATCTTTAACAAGCTGGACTACTGTAGTTTTGTTTTTAAATGTCTCTCTTAGAAGTCCTCTAAAGACCAGGAGAGATCACATCACTCCAGTTCTCAGATATTTTAACTGGCTTCCGTTTGTGAAATAAGTTATTTTAAAATACTACTGTTGATTTATAAAGCACTGAGTGCTTTAGGGCCAAAATACATTTCTTCTCTATATTATTAGAACTGTTACAGATAACAGCACTTGAATACACAACAATACAATATTTTTTCCCTCTGGTTAATCATTCACATGTTTGTCCAGACAGCTCATGTAACTTCCAGTCAACTGAAGCTTTTACTGGCAAGAGGATAGGGTCATCCCACCATCAGAACACCCCACAATCAATGGGTGGCTCAGTGGCTCTTCCCCCTGATCTCAGGTTCAACTATATGGGCTTAATATGGGCTTTTGGTCATGGCTCTATTTGAATGCACTACTATGTTTTCTCATTATATCAGTATTTATCATGCAGGATATAATGTACACATTTTGTTAATGGGAGGAATGACTTTAAAAGCACACTGCATACATACTAGTGGGGGAAAACGTACACATATCCTTACCAATGCAACATGTCCATTACAATTAAATCCTGCAGCTGAAATCATCGAGGTGGAGCTATTTTGATCTACTTTATGTTGGTAGTTTAATTCAATTTTTACAAACCTAGGGGTGGGACCCCTCTACAGTCCCACAAGATAATGCTGAGGGGTTGTATAATGAAGAAAAAACTAAAGAATTAGTATAGAGAATTTCACTTCTATACGCTTTAAAGAGTGTTTGGAAGGTAACCATCTAAGAAGTTTAGAAGAGAAAGTTCTCCAAAATGAGACAAGGAAGCCTCAACTAGACTGCTTTTTTTATACGGTGCCACCAGAGAAAAAAAAGGTTGGGTTTAATCTTTAACAATGTGTTGTATTGTATGAGGTTATATCATTTTCTATGTAAAATTATCATCTGAAGAGTAACTAGCTGTTATGGAAATAAGGTATGGAGCTGTTGATATTACAGCAATATTTCCCTCTGAAATGTGGTAGTAGTAGTAGTAGTTGTAGTATTAGTAGTAAAACTGTAAAATAGCATCAAATGGAAATACTTAAGTAAAGTACAAGTACCTTCAAACAGTAAATACCTGCTATACTGAATACCTCCTCCATTATTTATTCAAATGTTTTATTATGAGTATGAAAAATAAATCCTTAAAATCCGAATGTAGTTAAAGGGATACTTCACCGATTTAGCATTTAGCTTTGTATCAGCAGAAACACGGTAGTATTTTTTGAATGACCGGGCTTCCCTCCTTCATGTCCCCCTGAGACGAGAGATCTCTGTATTGTGGGTCTGGAAAAAATCTTCCGATGACGTAAAATGACGATTTTTGCGTCATCTGAAGATTTTTTTATCAGAGGCAATGGACTACAGCCAGTAGTAGGAGCTACTTCCGCATGTTTTCAACGCGCCCATAGGGGTTTGGACTGTCGTCTTTCACCGAGGCTTGCCGAAGCAAAACGAGCGTCAGCCATCTTGAACTTCGCTAAACAGTACCTACCTACTACCGCACATGTGTACCACCAGGATACATTGGTACAGATCGGAGAAATGCAGGATGCTTTATTACAGACGGAATACTCGACACACTACGCAAGCTTCTCCCGCCTGCTATGGAGACCAGCGGTGTTGCTCGATGCCTCTGGCTGGTAACGGACATCATCAGCAGGGAACGTTGAGCGAGTATGCGGTGGAAAGCTAACGCTAGCCGACCACCTGTTCCATCAGACCCTCCACCAGACCAGCGGGCGCCTGTGGATTGTTGTCGGTGCGGCAGGCGAGGGAGGCGGGGTGGAAGTGGAAGCTGGATGCCGGTCAGGACTGCTAGCCTGGCTAAGGAAACTACCACACAATTCGCCACTGCAGAGACTCATATTCACCAACGACAGCACACAAAATGGATATATATGCTACAAATACACATGGAACTGCTGCGTGATGATTATTACGGGAGCCTGGCTGAACACACTCACTCATCCCAGACGGCAGTTAGCAGCTAAGAGGGTAGGTGAATTCAAACAATGACTAAGTTGCTAAATGCATCTTGTTGTCATGTAAGGGCCCTGTTCATGTTGCACAGACATTTAATTTGCGTTTTGTGTCTGTTAAGAGGCACAAAGGCACTCTTTATCCTATGCCCCCATAATTGCCGCTTTAGCTGAGTGGGAGCTCTCGGCATTAGCTGCAGCAGCTCCGTGTTGCTAGCACCGATTCGGCTCGTTTTTTTTGCTATCGGCAGTACTCATATACATATAGCAATCAAGATTAACGGAAAACTTGCCCGGAGTTCTCCTTTAACCAAATGCTTTAATAAAACAATACATATAAAGTTTTATTAAGAGTATGAAAAATAAATCCTCTAAATGCAAATGTTGTGCTTAACAGCATTGCAGGCCTGACTAATACATACAAACATTAACCAAAGGCTTTAATAAAACAATATATATGAAGAAGAAAACATGAGAACATGTATGTTTTATTAAAACTGTCTCAGTTGACAGAGCAGAAGTAGGTACAGAAGATCAGTTAATAACTGTACTTCCTGTTAATTGTTTACATGTTTGTCCAGCCAGATCATGTTTATCACATCCAGTTAACTAAAACCTTTACTGACAAGTGGGCAGGTTCACCACACCGTCAATACACTGCTGACGCATGGACAATGTGCGGTATCTCTTCCTTTAGTACAAGTGAACTCGATAAAATCATTATGGGATAAATAAAGCTTATCGTCATGAGTATATCTGAAGGCAATATTATATCTGTTCATGAGCTCTTTGTCCACAGTACAGGGTTCTGCAAGAGATAACAGATAAACAGAACTTTAATAATGGGAAATTACTGCACATCATACTCCATGTATAATGATTAAATATCTTGGATAAAAAATATATTTAGAGTTAACAACTGAATATCAGTAATATTAATAGTAAAAATAGCAAAATTAAACCTTTTTTAGATAGGTTAGGAACCTCATATTACCTAAAAGAAATGCAGATATTGCACTCTTCCTCTAAACAAGGAAGACACAGTATCTACAAACCAAATGTGTACTTTCACCTCGCTTGTCCTATTTTAAAGGAAAATTATTATTTAGATAATTTACAGTCCATAGTTTTAGGGATCAGATGTATTTCTGTTTTATTTAAAGTGTATTAAAATAATAATAATCTACAATTTAAATATCTGATTTATAAGTTGTTTACTCATATCACGTCACATGAATTTTACTAGAGTCAGAAGTTGAGATGTTAGTCTACTGTTCCTGCTAATTTGCTAAGATAATGGACTTTACCTGTTTTTGTCTGCATCATGATTACGTTCATTAGCTGCCAAATGTATTTATTGACATGGAATAACATACTTAAAATGTTTCTTCCAAAGGGCTATTTTTCAATTAGGATTAACAGCCGAGGGGAAATTTGTAAGTACATTTTGCTTTAGCTTAGGCTAGTCAGGGATATCTCACCAACTAGCTTTGACTTGATATATACATATATATATTTAGCAGATAATAATTAATTTTTACCAAACATGCAGTAACTGCATTTTGGCTTTGTAGGTCAGTGTTCAGCTCTACTGTTAGTATAATTTAAGACTCATTGTTGCCTGTTAATTATTATTTACTTCTTGTCTATTTTCATTATGTATTGTTTAAATCAAGTGGCTACATGCAAACACCAGAAACCAAAAAATAGTTTTACACAATGTATGCAAAATGCAAAATGCAACATGAAAAATGTGAAAGACGTTGTAACTTACTGAGGCATTTCATCTGTCCAATCCATTCACCATTGATGCAGGTTGTGTTAGGCCCACCCTCCATGGTGTAGTAATTTTGACACAAGAATTCAACCCTTTCTTGATGGCTGTAATTAGTTTTCACGGTGTACTTGATGTCTCCATCTGTGAGAGGTGGTGGACTCCCACAGCCTACAATCTCTAAAAAATATATATTGGTACAAATAATTTAGACGTTGAGGTATTATATTGTGGCACAGTTTAAAAGGTTTCACATATAGTGGCACACCTTTATGAGTGAGGGCTGCGGAAAATGTTTACATCACACAATATTTTGCAGTCAAAAATGTCAACCTAAAAATAAATACAAATCAGTAAATCAGTCAGAAAAACAGTTTTCCCCTAAATATTATATTATCTTCTGTAGGCCTACTGAAGAAGGATGGGATTCTAGAACTGAAGACATATATTTATATATATATATATATATATATATATATATATATATATATATATATATATATATAAATATACATTTACATGAGATATACCTTTAAATTTGAAATATATTTAGTTATAAGCCTTATGGTCTTAATTTAGTAAGTTTTTTCCCTGTTCAGTGATTCCCAGACCCCCTGTTGAAGATCCCTGCCCTAGGGCAATAAAGAGAAATTAGCAATGCATTGTTGAAGTCCAGACAACACGTCGTCATTACATTTGGCCTCAGCCCACCAGCCTTTGTTTATGAAAAGCTTATAACCTTTTATGAAACTTTTTGGAAGGGTGTAACACGGGTCAAAGAAGAATACAACACATGTTGGAGCAGATCTAAATCACAGGGTAGATACACAAATAATTTTTCACTTTAGTTAAAACATACAAACTTACACCATATGTAGCCTTAAAACTGTATTTGTTGTAGTTGTATGTTACCTGTACAGCTCTCAATCCCAGTCCAACCACTTTTGCACGTTGCATGCATATTGGACTTCTCATTGTGGCTGTAACTTTCAAAGTCACCCTTCAGGTGTTCAGATAGTTTGAAAAACATAACTTTGGAACGCTGTTGTTTAGAAAACTCAAAATTAGAGATTATTTGAGACTTTTACTCAGTGATTGATTTCCCAATAATCTGATTCACAAAATACATTATATTTGGGTTGTAAGCATGAAAACATGTATTGTATACTGGATTTGGGATTGACTGGGAGAATAAGTTTGACAGGTATGGCTGAGATGGTAATTCCTTAAAATCAATAAATTGAATGCATTTAAAAGCAGTAAAGCAATAACAAAATGTGCCAACACTGAGTTTGTTGTCCTGAACGTCCTTACCTGTACACGTTGGACTCCCGATCCAACCATCTCCTCCACAGGTTAGAGTGAATTCTCCTCCTTGATAACCATCCCTGCAGCGATAACCGACCTGTTCATTGTAGCGGTATGTCTGCTTGTTATTGAGAACAATATTTGCCTCTCGCAAATTCTTTCTGTTGCATGTTATTTCTAAAAACAAAACAAAACAAACATGTACACATCAAGTGTGTTCTTACGTCAAAACTAATCAGAGCTAACAAGCTGTGCTTTTAAAACAGATTCATATCAGTTTTAAATTTGGATTAGTTTGGTATTCAGTGGATTAGTAAAATAAGATTGGTTAGAAGAAAATCCGAAGCTTGCAAAACTCAAAACCTTTTTACTTTTTTTTATTTTACTGTTACTGCTGTTGTTTAGAAACCTCAAAATGACAGATTATGTGTGACTATTACTCAGTGATTCATTTCCTAATAATGTCTTTAACAAAATTCATTATATAGTGGTGTAAGCATGACTGTACTAGATTTGGGATTGACTGGGAGAATAAATTTGACAGGTTTGGCTGAGATGGTAATTTCTCAAAATCAATAAATTGCATGCATGTATAAACAAAAAAGCAATAACAAATGTTATTAAATGTTGCATGTGTGGTATCTGGCCCTATAAGTTTAAAGTCTGTATAAAAGCTCAAATATGCGGAGTCATCAGGAGCACTGTGGCAGCGCAGTGGGTAATGATTTAGCTCTCAGTGGAGTGATTTTTGCTGGGATGTTTTGTGGAGATCAGTGATTGGTGGCTGACGGGGTTCAAGGGACTGTATGTTAGTTTTGGTACCCCTTCAATGGTCTTTTACCTTTACTTTCCAAACTAACATGTTCCTATGTTATCTAACATGTTACTTAAACATATCCAATATAAGCTATGGTTTTTAGAGCAAGAGGGAGAGCGACCATTTTGGAAGATCAGGTCTGTTGTCTCTCCGAGCTCTGAAGGGCTCTTAATTGATGCTGAATTATTTGATGTAATAAACTTTTATAATCAAGAAGAGTGTCAGAGGATTTCCTCCTCCACACATCTTCCCACAGTCCTTCCAGAAAAACGTGATTATACGATCGCATAACTCAATGCATAATCAGCCAAAGTCTGCATAAATTGCCGGTTTTCGCACAAAATATGCGCGGCTTGCATGATTTCATAATCCCCGCATTTTCGTTGCAAAAAAGTCCCATATATCTTAGCAGAAAGTTGAAAAATGTTGCGTTTACTTCACACAAGAGCAGCCATTTTCCCCTGTTGCCTTGGGAACGTTATGAAGTGACGTTATGAAGTGACGTTATGAAGTGACGTTATGAAGTGACGTTATGAAGTGACGTAATTACGCGATGTGAACATCATCGAAAAGTAGGGTGTTGGGGGAATCACTTTTTTTAAAATTTTTCATCAAACCGTAGTTTTTGCAAGTTCCTGCAATTTCAGCGCATAAAATTGCATAAATATCCTGCATATTCCATCGCATTTTTTAAGAAAAGGTGCCGCATAATCAAGGATTTTTGCCCGCAACAATTACAAAAAAATTTCTGGAAGGACTGAAGTAGTCTTTCATACTGCTGCTTTTGTTTTTAAGTAAAAACGTGACAGAAAGGATATCCTGGAGGCAGATATTATCAGAGAATACAAGCAGACATACCGCTACAATGAACAGGTCCGTTATGGCTGCAAAGATTGTTATCAAGGAGAATTCACTCTAACCTGTAGAGAAAATGGTTGGATCGGGAATCCAAGGTGTACAGGTAAGGACGTTCAGAACAACAAAGTCAGTGTTGGCACATGTGCTGTATCTTGAGTTGCGATGACATGTATTTCACACTTGTTAGTACACATAAAAACATAGTTCTAGAAATAGCGATGTGGGGAGTATGGACTTGTAAGCAAAGACATCAAGAGATTGACAGCGTGTTACAGAGTGCAAGTAGCAGAAAGGCCATAATAGTTATGATCTGCTGACTATTCTGGGGCTATATTTTGAAAATAATATGGGCACCTGCTTCTTTTTGAATGTGATCACCAACAGTTATTTCTGTATTTATGTTGTGGGGTGAGGGGTGTGTATGGGAGTGAACGTGATGTAGCCTTGTAGTGAAGCAGTGTGGAGTACTACGCAACATAATACAGTATTTGCAGATTTATTTCCTCTGCAATGAGCACCATGGTACCAGGACAGATTAATAATGAAGTGACTGAAGTGGAAAAAGGGAATTTTATTTCCTGATTTAGTTACAGAGTTTAGTTCCTGGGACTTTTCTAGTGAAAAATAGCCATTAGAGTAGAAATATTAATCCTAACTGGACCAAAAGCTTCTTCTCCACTTTCACAAATATGGATATCAACATTAACAATCATAAATACAAGATTCATTTTACAATACCTTGACAGAGCGGATTTGGTGTCCATCCATCTCTGGTGCATGTGGCCCAGGTAGCATCATCTGTGCTCTTGAAGCCTGTCTCACAACTATAGCTTATAGTCTCACCCATTTTATATAGATGATTTCTCCAGTAAGGGACAGCCCAGTAATACACATGCTGTTGTTGCGGTTTTCGATTGCTGCATACGACCTCTAGAATAAGAGACAGACTTGTGTATCTTCAGTAAAGATTGATAATCATCATCACAGGTTAATAAACCATACACACACAGTAGAGAACAACAATCTCACAGTCTGTCTATGGTTTTACCTGTGCATACTGGTCTGATAGTCCAATCTCCTTTTTCATTACATGTAGTTTCTGCTGATTGACGATTGTTAGAAGTCTTGTACTTCTCTCCACAAATGACTCTCAGGGTCTCACCAGGTAAAAACACATTTCTGGAAACAGATTCATACCTGGTTCCCTCAATTGGCGGCAGCATCAGCCTACATTTTATTACTGCATTTGTTGGGAAATGAAGCACATCATCTGTTAGCACCAATTTCCACTGGTCAGTGTGATATAACCAATAAATTGCATTAATCAGTTTGTACTTACGTTCACACGCAGGTGTGGGGGTCCACTCGGCTCTTATTCCTACTTTTGTGCATTTTGAGGGTCTGTCTTCAGTGGATTTATATCGATCATTACACATAAAGTCCAGGACATCATGTTCTTTGTACTCTTGGATATCGCGATCAGGCACATAACCATTTTCTATCGGAGGTACTGCACATTTAATCTCTGTTGAAGAATACACACAAGCATTAATATTACTACAAGTTTTCATTAAAAAGGTAAATGAACAGTACTGATGAACCTGATTCAAGAAGACTAAAATAATCAATGTTTTTTAAACATTCAGAGGTAATAATCATCAATAACAGCTTGAATTCCATGAATTCCTATTTTGAAGATCGGGCTTCAGTGTGTATACATGTAGGATTACAGCTAAAGTGCAGGACTATAGGTATAGCATGACATTAAGAAATTTACTTTTCATTTTCAATAGTTGAAAAGCTTTGAAGATTTGCGACCTTTACTCACTGGTGGATAAAAACGTTAAACAGGGATTGCATTGATTTTGGTTTTATTTACCCAGTGTAGATTGGCTGAGCTCACTTACAGCAACTCTCTGTTGCACATTAACACCTGTCCTAAGAGATTAACCAATGCTCTATACTAGCCCAGTCTTGTGACATTAGCCACTTTGTTTGGTGTGATGGTGCCATTGTCTGTTTAAATTAAAATGAGAAGTTGTCTGCTTCGGAAAATAAAGATTTGACATGGCTTTGATAATCATTTTGATTCAATTTTTTTTCAGCGTTGCTGATAGAGTACTGTACATTGTCTCCTGTGGGCGTTAGCTTCATGTGACGTATAATGCTAATGTGTAAATTGACACCATATCATGTTTTATTCATTATTTAAGTTCAACACTGTAAACCCCATAAAAATATAAAAAATAAGTCCTCATAAATGTGCTGTATTATACAATAGCAATAACATTATACAGTAATGTCACTTTGCTTAAAGCTCCAAGTCATGCTATAGTGTATTTTTGGTTTATAAGACATTATTCACATCAGTTATGATTCATCAGAACAGTCTCTATAACTGGCTAAAGTTATGGTAGTCATTATGATGTGTTCTGTAACCCAGGACTCAGACTCTTCTTTCAAACACTGTTGTCACTTTGACATGGAGGTATAAAACATTAACTTATAATGCATAATGTCCACCACTTACAATCCTTTATTAACCTTGTTATAAGTTGTCATGATTCTATAAATTTTTTAAGATTTATACAAGGGCTTATAAAATATGTCTTATAAATGTGCTTATTATGCATTATAGACATGGCGTTCATAGAAATTGGTAACATAGATTTTCTTTTTGAGCTGGTGTTTTAGGCCCAAAACATCAACTGACAACAATGTATGTATGTAATGTATGCATGCGTGTTGTTTTCTAACGGCAGTAAAACAACAGAGAAAATTGACCTGAAATCTGACATGCTTACCATTCTGTTGTAAAGATGACTCACTGTTCAGTAACAGGATAAAAAGCCAAAGAAGGTGAAAGAGTCTCATTGTGAAGATCCAGGAATCTCTGTATTTAGGAACTCCACTCTTTGAGGCTGAGGTAATGTTTTTCCTCTTAGAGTTATTCACATTGAGGTCTGTCTGTGCAGTAGAAATACAGACATTTGCAGTGAAACAGTCTCACACCCCCACCAACACACACACTCACGCACCCACACACACTCACACACGCAAGCATGAACATACGCACGCACGCCCCCCCCCACACACACACACAAGCATGAAAACACACACGCACGCACGCCCGTCCACCCGTCCACACACACACACACACACACACACACACACACACACACACACACACACACACACACATGTATTTATACAGTTTCCCAAAACAAGGAATGAGATTAGAAATGTAAATAAATCCAAATATTGGTTTAATTTAGTAATTTATTAATTTCAGCTTTCAGACATGGATTTATAAAATAGTAAAATAATAGAACTTTTGACCAACAGGCTATCATTAAAGACCACAAACAATGCTGTACATCTTGGTGTAAACATGGACTCAGACCTACAGTTTACAGTTTTTTACCACCTCTGAGACTATTTACAGTATTGACAGTACTGCACTGTATGCATGAAGGCCCTTGGAATTGCTTGTCCAATTCTGCCAACTCATTACTGATAATTGAGATATATACTTCATATATACAGTACAGGCCAAAATTATGAATGAACACATATGGAATTATGTACTTAACAAAAAAGTGTGAAATAACTGAAAACATGTCTTATATTTTAGATTCCTCAAAGTAGCCACTCTTTGCTTTTTTTGATAACTCTGCAAACCCTTGGTGTTCTCTCAATGAGCTTCATGAGGTAGTCACCTGAAATGGTTTTCACTTCACAGGTGTGCTTTGTCAGGGTTAATTAGTGGAATTATTTACCTTATTAATAAAAAAGCAAAGGGTGGCTATTTTGAAGAATCTAAAATATAAGACCTGTTTTCAGTTATTTCACACTTTTTTGTTAAGTACATAATTCCATATGTGTTCATTCATAGTTTTGATGCCTTCAGTGAGAATCTACATTGTAAATAGTCATGAAAATAAAAAGGAAACGCATTGAATGAGAAGGTGTGTCCAAACTTTTGGCCTGTACTGTATGCTGTATATATACATATACACTCGTACCACATTGTTCGCCATGCCCGAAGGTTTTTTCCAAGATGTTTGGCTAATTGCAATGTAGATGAGAACCTGTGGCCAAATCCACAAGACAGAGTTGATGAACATGTATAAGTACAGTAATCACTCTTTGTTTTGCTTTTTAAATTACAAGCAAGTTGAGGAACACTGTGTTTGATGTTCTACAGTACTGTCTTTTCTATTTTGTAGCTAATTATTTTGCTTTGATTCAAATAAACCAATGTTGTGATGCACTGTATTTTTTTTCATCAATACATTTTAGATTTTGTTCAATGATTCCACTGTGTCTGTAGTACTCTCTCTACTACTGCAGTACTTGTACAGGGATGTATTTACATGTAGTACCATAATGAAACATGTATCACCTATTTTGTATTACAATATTTAATGATTGTACGAATGATGACAGTGAAACTATGGGTAGCTTGTGTGTGGGTGATCTAAAGTAACGTTTCAATGTTATTTCACACATATATTAGTTTTTTGAACCAATGATTGTGCAAGTACAAGATTTATTTAAAGATATGAATGCACAATGCAATGTTTTGAACATTGGATAGCCTGTGTTACAAGTGATGATTGTTTTGAGTTTTGTGTCTAGAGTTTTGAAAAATGACATCAAGGTTCTGAAATTAGTAGCAAAGTGATTGTAAAAAACTGTAACATCCACATTAAGATGAGATACCAAATCAGCCTAGTATTACCTCACAGTAAGACTATATCAAGCATTAAAGGACTTATGTCTCAGCTAGATTTATAAAAACTTGTCTGTGCCATCTTTAACAGGCTTGACTACTGTAGTTTTGTTTTTAAATGTCTCTCTTAGAAGTCCTCTAAAGACCAGGAGAGATCACATCACTCCAGTTGTCAGATATTTTAACTGGCTTCCCGTTTGGGAAATAAGTTATTTTAAAAGACTACTGTTGATTTATAAAGCACTGAGTGCTTTAGGGCCAAAAATACATTTAGTTTTTGAACTTTAGAATTAGAATTGTCACAGATAGCCTACCTGCACAACAAACAATATCTTTTCCCTCTGGTTAATCATTCACATGTTTGTCCAGCCAGCTCATGTACCTTCCAGTCAACTGAAGCTTTTACTGGCAAGAGGACAGGGTCATCAGAACACCCCCACAATCAATGGGTGGCTCAATGGGTCTTCCTTTGGTACACCTGATCTCAGGTTCATTTCTATGGGCTTAATATGGACTTTTGGTCATGGCTCAATTTTAAAAATAATTTTTGGGGCATTTTCAGCCTTTATTTTGATAGGACAGCAGAAGACATGAAAAGGGAGAGAGGGGGAATGACATGCAGCAAAGGACCGCAGGTCAAAGTTGAACCTGAGTATGCTGAATCAAGGAGACCTCTATACTGTATATTGGCACCTGCTCTACCAACTGAGCTATCTGGGCACCCATGGCTCAATTTGAATGCACTATTATGATTCCTAATTATATCAGTATTTATAGTGCAGGATATAATGGACACATTTTGTTAATGGGAGGAATGACTTTAAAAGCACACTGCATACATACTAGTGGGGGAAAACATACACATATCCTTACCAATGCAACATGTCCATGACAATTAAATCCTGCATCTGAAATCATTGAGGTGCAGCTATTTTGATCTACTTTATGTTGGGAATTTACTTAATTTACACTGTTTATTGATCCCCAGTGGGGAAATTAAAATGTACACTCTGTTTGTTAGAAATCACTACACACAGGCCTGAAATACACATAGACATGCTCAGGACCTATTCATGCACAAATGGAGAGATGTCAGAGTGAGTGGGCTGCCAGTGCTGGACCAGCACCCTGAGCTGGGGGGGTACGGTGCCTTACTCAAGAGCACCAGGAGGTGAACTGGCATCTCTCCAGCTACCAATCCACACTCTGTACTTTGGTCCGTACTAGTTTGCTCCGGTTCCCAACCGAAGTCCCTACGGACTGAGCTACTGCCACCCCCTGTCAGTGTTTCCAAACCTAGGGGTGCGGCCCCTCTACAGTCTATCAAGATAAATCTGAGGGGCTGTGAAATGAAGAAAAAACAAACAAATTTGTATAGATAATTTGACCTCTATACGCTTTAAACAGTGATTGGAAGGTAACCATCTAAGAAGTTTAGAAGAGAAATTTCTCCAAAATGACACAAGGAGTCCTCAGATAGACTGCATTTTTTTTCACACAAGAGAAAAAGAAAAAAAAAGGTCAGGAACCACTGGCTTAATCTTTAACAATGTGTTGTTTTACATAAGGTTATCATTCCTTTTTTTAAATGTAAAATACATGCAGGCCTGACTAATACATACAAACATTAACCAAATGCTTTAATAAAACAATACATATAAGGGGAAAAAACAGACTGCGTGAACATGTATGTTTTATTAAAACTGTCTCAGTTGACAGAGCAGAAGTAGGTACAGAAGATCAGTTAATAACTGTACTTCTTGTTAATCGTTTACATGTTTGTCCAGCCAGATCATGTTTATCACATCCAGTTAACTAAAAACCTTTACTGACAAGTGGGCAGGTTCACCACACCGTCAATACACTGCGAACGCATTGACACTGTGCCGGTATGAACTCCTTTAGTACAAGTGAACGTGATAAAATCACTATGGATTAAATACAGCTTATCGGCATGACCATATCTGAAGGCAATATTATATCTGTTCATGAGCTCTCTATCCACAGTACAGGGTTCTGCAAGAGATAACAGATAAACAGAACTTTAATAATGGGACAATACTTCACATCATACTCCATGTATAATTAACATTATTCTAGAATGCTAAATATATTTAGAGCTTAAAAACTGAATTTGTCTTCCCAAATGTAATCAGTAACATGCTCTTCTACTGCTGTTAGCGTAGTCTAAGGCTGCTTGGCTTCTGTCAAGTCACCTCCTGATCTGTCTTTGTATTCCCTGTACTGATTTACTTCAATCTCCTAACTTCCTTCTTGCTAGTCTACTGTTCCTGCTACTTTGCTAAGATAATGGACTTTATCTGTTTTTGTCTGCATCATGATTACATTCACCAGCTGCCATATTTATTTATTGACGGGGAATAACAAACTTAAAAGGTTGTTTCTTCAAAAGGGCTATTTTTCAACTAGGCTTAACAGCCAGGGGAAAATCTGTGATTAAATTTAGCTTTAGCTTAGGCTAGTCAGGGATATCTCACTAACTAGCTTTGACTTGATATATGTGTATAGCTGACTACTTGTTCTTTCATAATGTAAAACAAATTCCTGTCTTAACTTAATTTTCACCAAACATGTAGTAACTGAATTTTGGCTTTGTAGGGCTGTGTTCAGCTCAACTGTCAGTATAATTTAAGACCCATTGTTGCCTATTAATTATTCTTTCATTTTTGTCTATCTTTATCGTGTCATGTTTAAATCAAGCAGCTACAGGGCTACAAATGTCAACATGAAAACTGTGAAAGGAGTTGTAACTTACTGAGGCATCTCATCTGTCCAGTCCATTCACCATTGTGGCAGGTTTTGTAAGCCTCACCCTCCATGGTGTAGTAATGCTGACAGATGTATTCAACCCTTTCTCCATGTCTGTACTGGGATTTAACGGTTCCCCTGGTGTCTGCATCTGCAATGTGTGGTGGTGATCCACAACCTGAAGGAGCTAAAAGAACGTAACACACACACACACACAAAAAAAGTTATTTCCCAGAAAAGCCCTTAAAGCCTTTTTCTTACTGAAGTCTTCTTCCTGTAAGATGGCAATTGTTACGCCCATTTTTAAATCAGGAAACATAAAAGATATTAAAAATTATAGACCCATAAGTACACTTCCTGTAGTCTCTAAAGTAATTGAAAAAATTGTTGCCGAAAAGCTGATTGAGCACCTTAACTATGGAAATATGTTACACCCCATGCAATTTGGCTTCCGATCCAAACACTCCACCGGCACGGCTTGTTGTTATTTCCTTGAGGTGATCAAATCCAGTCTAGATAAGGGAGGAGTGGTTGGGGCCGTTTTTTTTAATCTACGCAAGGCATTCAACACCGTTAACCACTCAGTGATGCTAACAAAATTGTGGAATTTTAATTTTTCCGCAAACACTATTAGCTGGCTGCAATCTTATCTAGCAGACCGTTACCAGTGCGTAAGAATAAATGATAAAACGTCAGAGTTTAGATCCTGTATTATAGGGGTACCCCAGGGTCAATGACCTACCTTCCATTTGTGAGGACGTGGAGGTCTTGATGTACGCTGATGACACAGTTTTATATACACACGGTTCCAATGTTAATATTGTTGCTGCTAAACTATCTGAGACAATGAGTAAAGCAACAGAATGGATGAACAAGTCGTGCCTTACGTTGAATATGGAGAAGACGGTAACAATGTATTTCTCAAATAAAAAAATTCAAAGTCCACTCCCACATATTTATGTGGATAGTTATATGATCCAAAATGTGGAAGAAGTTAAATACCTGGGAGTGATCTTGGATCCTGTACTAGATTTTAAAAAACATGTTAAAAGGGTTTGTCGTGTTTTGAAATTTAATATTGCTAACTTCAGGCACATTAGAAGCTCTTTGTCATTGGAAGCAGCAAAATCTTATTTTAATGCAATGATTTGATCGCATATATTGTATTGTATGTCATCATGGTCTCAAGCCAAACAAACTGTTTTAAATCCTCTTAGATCTTTACATAATCAAGCTTTGAAAATCCTAAACAAAAAACCTAGACGGCACCACCACTGTAGTATACTGGAGAAGTACAGTATTTTGAGCTTTGATAATTTGATCGGGTATTCTAATATCCGTTTGGTTCACAAAATTCTTAATGATGCCGCTCCACCCCCTTTAAAAACATATGTACAGCTACGCTCTAAATTTACAAACAGAGCCTTGAGGTCTGTATCCAGGGGTGATTGCAATGTTCCCAAAAGAAAATCTGTTTTTTCTCAATCAGCCTTTTCCTATTTGCATTCAAAGAATGGAATGGGCTTCCTAACAATTTAAAGAATATCTCAAATTTTAAAAGCTTCTCGCGGGCAGTTAAATACTTCCTTTAAGAACATCAGACCTGCTCTCACTAACGCTTTTTATTCCATTGTTGTGTATATTTGTGTATTGCACCTTTGGTGTAAATAGTCTATTTATATTGTCTTAACTGTCTTGTTGTTTAAACATGTTATGTTTATTGTTTTTGTCATGAACTCAACTCTGTTATGTCATTATAATTGTGGAGGACTACAGAAAGTAGCATAATGCTAAATCTGGTGCAGCCATCTTTTTAATGGAACTGCACATTGTCCTGCTAAATAAACTAAACGAAACTAAACTAAAGTTTGTAAATGTTTATTAGGTACAACTAGCTAAACCTAATACAGTCTTATACAACAGCTCTGCAATACATCCCATACCTTCATGAAGGTTTAAATGTTCAGGTGTGGTTCAAACCCTTTTAAAGATGTGTTAATTCAACTTTACTTAACTTTAAGTTAAATTAATTTTAATACCAGTAATAATAATTTGATGAAACTTGAAACACTAAGTATTATTACTATATAGTAGAAGAAGAAGAAAATAGCACAGCACAAAAAAAAACACAGGGTAAATAGAGCAAATCAAGTGTTGTGAGATTGCAGTGCACTCTCTTAGAACCACCTGACTGTTGGGTCATTGATCATCTTTTCCATCATTTTCCTAGATAAGGAGCAAGGGGAAAAGAAAAGAATTGATTTACCTCCACATGTTGGGAAGGGATCACTCCACTGTCCGCCTGATAAACATTCAACCTCAGCTTTCCCTCTTAGATAGTCTCCACGCCGGGGGCAAGTAAACGTCAACTTTTCTCCTTTTCTGAGTTGATCGCCTGGTTCATGCGTGATGAGTTGTAAGCCATCTGATGGACCTGGGACTTTGCAGTTTTCTGTTTTAAGGAGAGAATCTGTTTAATCAAGAGGTTTAAACAGTATAAACAGCAGCATATTACACTTTTTACACGTTTTTTTTCAATTGCTTAAGCGACCGGTTTTCCAAAACACTACACCCAATTAGCACAACCACACACCCAATCAGCAGAACACCTCAGACCCAGGGGCGCACAGGGGGGCAAGGGGGGGCAGCTGACCCCCCACTGTAGGGCCTTGCCCCCCCAGCTGCCCCCCTAAGTTTGGTGTTCAAAAAACTTTGCTTCTAAAAACAAACTGCCACTATTTGCACAGGCTTCTTAAAACATTGAAACAAACAATTAATGCAAAGACTGGAGCGACCGAGCTGCCCCGAGCCTCTGAAAGTGAAGTCAGTTTCCCCAGGTGAAGTTAAAACACACGTTTCATGTAAAGTTAAATCTGTAATAAATGTAATGTATGCTAAAGGCGAGTCAGCATCAACAACAGCGCGTCCATTACGTTAGCCAAAAGTCAAATCGCTCCCTCGTGATTTGTAAGCGCATTCTGCTGTTTGATTAGTTTGATTTCAGTAAAGACAAGAAAAGCATAATACAAAATATCACAAACTGGCATGTTTGAATTCATAACGTTTACAGAGGGTCGCCATTTCGGTGGCGTTACGTTACAACACACTACACAGTGCTTGCTGAGACTGATCATTTGTATATGATTAGTTAAGGAGTATTATAAAATCTACTTCCTCTCACATATCACGGCAATACGGCTGCACAAATTAAACCAGGCAACATACTTTACTGTCAAACTGGGAAAACAACAAATACAACAGGGTTAAGAAGGCTAGTCTAAACATAACTGATGTGTGCATGTAATAAATCTCGTCTGATGTTATGTTTTTTAGGCTACTTATATTAGCTACAGGGCCATACAGTGTAATGTAATACAAGAATAAAAAGAGCTTTTCACATTTTGACTTTTGCAGGCCAGAGTAGCTGGAGATATTAGCTGAAGCCTAAAAGTGGGGATGTTGCCCGCCAAGAACATTCTGAGATGTGCACAGGAGGAAGAGACGGAGGGAAATGAAGAAGGAGAAGACAGGAAACTGGAGAGACCAGGCAGGTCAGAGCAGGAGAAGACCACAGAAGGAGATGCAGAAATGAGTGAAAGAGAAGAGGGAAAGGAAGAATTGACTGTGAGGGATGGAGAGGAGGCTGCAGGTTCAGAGAGAGGGACAGAGGCAGAGAGTGATCAGGAGGAGGCAGATGAAGATGACAGAGAGGAAGAGGAGGCTGCAGTAACCCCTGGACCATATGGTTGGTTTATATTCTCCTTACATATAAATTGCAGTACAGTAGCATAAAATGTTGTGACATGACGTGTTTCAGTTTTTGGCTATTTTTTTTGGCTATTTTTTGGCTATTTGGTGGCCGCTGCCGGTTAGATACAGATGGATACAGATATATAGATATAGAGAATTATGATTCATAATAATGGTAATTATAGTAACAAAAAAGATAATGGAACTATGATTAGAAATAATAGTTGTAGCAGTTTAGGGCATAGCAGGGCGTCGCGGGGCATAGTAGGGCATAGCAGTTTACGTATGGGGGTTCCCATCTACGTTCTTCCCCTGCCATCCTACCAAGATCTCTCGCTACCCCTTTGCCCCCCCTTGTAAATTTTTCTAGATCCGCCACTGCTCAGACCCTTTGCTAAATGAAACACTCTTGCAAAAACTATACACTAATTTATAAAAAACATATTTTGTTACCATATGAAACACACATTTCATATGACTTAACCTGCTGCATTTTTATAGTGCTTAATTGCAAGGAAGTGACATCATGATATACTGTACTCACTGTGTGTAATGTTTTGGAAGAAGTGTGAAGCTGACATTGTGCTTATAGTGGTGCACATCTGGGCCAATGTTTTGCTCCATGAGTGTAAGGTAGTGATAGTTGTGTAACGCTTTTGATTTCAGTGTGTAATCGGCAACAACTGTAAGATCTGTTGTGTCCAAATCTTTGAAGCATTACCTGCAAATGTATTTAATGGAATTATACAAAGATACAACAACAAGACAAGATACAAGAAACAGCTGTTTTCAGCGAAAATACCCTAAAAACCGACACTTAGAGACTAGCTGGTGAACATAGAGGAGCATTTAGCCGCTAAAGGTAAATATTTTTATGAAATAGTGGAGACCAAAAATGGAGCTAAAGGGAGAGTGAATGGTTGACTAGGTAGCCAAAGTTGACTTCAAATGAATGATTATGTATGCCTTTTTGTGTTTCTGTATTTATGTAGGTATGTATGTATGTATGACATAAATAATGTGTACAGAACAGATGTTTTTTGTACACGCTGTGACTCAATCACAGCATGTATATAGGAACATGTTGGCGTTATTTTGTCACTTATTCGGAGCAGTAGGATTGCTGGAACCATTCACCTGCATGTTCTGTGCTGGCCTGATGCCGCTGGAGCCGTCAGACAGCCTTGCAGCACGCACGGAGATGAGAAGGATATGTATTGACTTGTCTAACTCTGGGGGTTGCGGTGAATAAGATAAATTCCCAATAAGTCAGCGTGTTCCTTTAAGGGTTTACCTTCACAAGTGGGGAATGGATGATCCCACTGTCCATCTTGACCACATCTCAGCACTGAACTGCCATTCAGATATTTCCCAGGTCCTTCACAGATGAATGCGAGGAGGCGGTCAGGAAGAATAGGATTGTCATTTTCTGGTAAACCTATTACTGTAACCCCTCCATCTGCAGGCGGGGGGTTGCAGCTCGATGGTGAACCTAAATACAAACAGTCCACAAGGTCAATGAAGATAAAGAAAACTAGCTGAACAAGGCAAGTTTTTGATGTGTAAATACACCCACATTTTATCAGCACAAAGTAGAGTTGCAGCACAGAAAAGAATTAAAGCCCACTGAAATCCTTCAGACTTACCACATTTAGGTTTGTTTTGCTTTGAACAAACAGATTGATGTTTATTTGCTCAGAACTGAAGTCAGTGAAATAGCTTAATGCAGGTTTTTTTTATAAACCTCTCAGCACCATCATCTGTGTTTTAATTACTCTAAAAGTTATTCACAAATTTCCAAATGTTTGCATACACAATGTTATCATCATCTTGAACAATTAATTGTTTACATATTGGCATACAATTGAGTCAAAACTGCCATACATATGTGCCACATACTTTACAAAATGAAGCCCGTGTCTGAGAGGGACTTTAAAAAGTATAATTAAACACATCTTCAAACAGTGTAAGCAGAGTACTGCAGTGAGCGTAGAACAGACAGCCAATTCACTTACGACATGACAAAGACATTTCATCAATGTGTAAGCTCATCTGATCACTTTACTACAGTAAAAAGCACTGTAAGAACAAATTTGATAAATTATCTTTAAATTACCAAAATAATTAAGAGGATAAGGCAGTATGCTATCACAGACCGTATGAACTGGCCTCTGCTCAAAATGCAGTACTTTTACACTAATGTTAATGACATATCTGTACACAAACCATGGCCCTTTTAAATATACAACAAAGATACCAATGTCATATACAGGTTATTCCTCTCTTATGTATGAGTCGCGTACAATACCTTAGTTTAATCTAAACACTTTCCGTTTCTTGTATCCATGCAACTTGTAATGGTATTTACTGTATTTGTCCTCTTACTGTTACGGTTGTGTTCCAGTTGGACTGTGTGTAGAACTTGTATGTATTTATGTGTCTTGTATGTGTTTATACTTGCTGCACACCGAATCGCCCTTCAGGGACACAAATAAAGTTGAAGTTGAAGTTGAAGTCCACAAAGCTAAATCCTAACACTTCAGTAAATAAAAGACCCCTACTTACCATTCTGTGATGAGGAGACTTCCACAATCCCCCACAGTTGGAGAAAGAGGATTACAGACAAACTCATGGTCCTTTGACAAACGTTTCCTGAGCAGAACTACTGTGTGTTAGAGTCCTCGGGGAGCCCTGAGGTTCACAACATGGTCTGCCCTGTGGGACTGTACACATTGCAACACACCAACACACATCATTCTCCATAGAAGTCCTATGGAGAAAGCCAGGAAAGGTTGTTGGGCATACAAATCACAGGACTTTAATAATAATAATAATAATAATAATAATAAAAAACAGGGTTTCCGTCCTGTTTCACATATTTAAAATTAGTCCACTAAAACATTGTTGTAGTTTTGGTTAAATGTTGAAAAATGCAAGGCATGTTGGGCTTCAAATCACTGTTAACTTTTTTCAATATTTAAAAGATGAGTCTGGCAATTTTCTGTATTTCCTTTTTTATTTTTACAAATGGGAAAAGACCAAATCAACAATAACAATAAAAGTGACTCAAATGTGTTTGGCTGACACAGATTTGTAACTATTATTAGGTTTCATATGACCTTAGAATTAACATCTGCCTTCAGCAGCAGGTCAAGTTTATTTTCTGAAACTGACATTTACCCAGGAACATGAATTACGGTATTAAAGGCTGAATGCTGCAGATTGTTTACTTAAAATTAAGCTTTATTTTCATAATGAACAATTCCAACTATCCGCAGGTCTACATCATACTGCTAGGGGGTCCATGAAACATTTTGTGATTTATTCATTCAAATTATCATGATTGATCGTGATGATCATATTATCTTTTCTTTTTACAAAAAGCTTCATAGTTCAACAAATATTTTAATTTTTAAGTCTTACATACCAAAGATTCTGTTCTTATCTAACAAATCTATTAACTCTTAGAATCTGAAAATATGTTTAATGCATGTCTTATACAGTATCTTTCTATTCTCTTGCGTTGTTCTGCGACACAAGTTCAAAAATTGGGCGACATCAAATTATTTCACGGGACATACATCAGGGCATCCCCTAAATGCCTTCTGAAAAAATGTTAACCTCTAATTTAGTGTTTAAATTTTACTTTTAAGTTTATTCAGCCTTTTTTTTAACATCAAGGGCAGGGGACTACAGATGAAAAATAGTCTTTTGGCTAATTCTGGCTTTTTTAACCCATGTAAAATCATGCGTTTTATTAATTTGCACTGTCCCCTTTCATAAATAAACTGAACTTGTATCTTCAGCACCTCTTTTGGGAATAAGAGGACCCAAAAGCAGAGCTACGGCAGGCAGGCAGGAGAGGGTTTGAGCTTGATGGTTTATTAACACAAAAACAGAGAGCAAAACAAAGGAGATCCAAAAAGCCAAAAAACTCACAATAACAAAAGATCACAGGGAAAATTCTAAATAAAAGCACATGGGTGAAAAACACTGACAGGAAACAAACTGACAAGGAAAGACACAAACACAAACAACGATCTGACAAGAGACAACGGAAACACAGAGGCTAAATAAACTAGGTAACGAGCAAACACGGGACAGGTGACCCCAGGGCTGGGGAACAGGTGGACATCAGACAATCACACAGGAAGCAAAACTAGACATGACAAGACAGAAAACAGACTATCAAAATAAAACAGGAAACAGAAACATACACTACTCAGAATACACAAAACAGGATAAATCTACACAACAGGGAACAGAAATATACAGAATAAACACACAAAACCAGAAACATACAGAAATACGCAAACAGGCAACAAAAATATAAACAACCCCAACAGAAATATCGATAACCACAACACTCATGGTTCCCATGTCATGAATCACATCACTGTAGGGAATATACAAAAAATATGTAATATGTGAATATTAAATTCCTACTTATTTAAATAATTTCATCACTCAAACAATTTACTTCAGTTCATGAGTTTTTAAAAAGAAAATTATAAAAACTGATATATTTAGCTTTATTCTTGAAAAAAGAAACGTTAAGGGGTCGCTCACCTTGTTAACCATATGCCCCCATGTACTTAGGCTCAGTCCTCACTGCAGCGGCCCAGGTCGAGTTCAACCCCGAGTTGGCCCCTTTGCTGCATGTCGTCCCCCCCTCTTTCTACCACCTTTCCTGTCTTCATCTGTCCTATCAAATAAAGGCCCAAAAGCCCAAAAAAGAATTTTCAAACAAAGAAATGTTGAGTTGTACTCATAATATGGTAGGCTACATATATGGAGGCAGAACAGAGACAGAGATCAAGTATGTTTTATTATAGTGTTCACAGTTAAAGTGGAGGATAACTCTGCATGCTCTGTAGATTACTTTCAGATGCCTCTCACTGGCAGGTAGGCAGGAGAATCACACCCCCATTACACCTCTGACGCATTGCCACTGCACCGACTGGTACTCCTCTGGCACACCTGAACTCAATTATTTCATCATGAGTGAAAAATGTACTGTCACTAGATTTTATAGTAATGTTGTGTTGTCTATAGACATCTTCATTCACAATACAGGGTTCTGCAAGAGACAAAGGACAAATAGCACTTTGTTAATAGCAACTTAATTACTTCCTGAATTTTTTATCACCATAGTCCCTAAACTTATGTAGAAATGCAGGAAATGGGATTCAAATAGAAATTATTTTGGGGCGGAGGACCCCCACACTCCTTGTTTTGTGTCTTTCCCCCCCCACACTTCTCAAACTAAAGTTACAGCCTTGGGTACAGTTGAGACTTTATTTCAGCATTGAACTAAAAACTTAATCTTTTCCTAATCATAAAGTCCTGTTCACACCAGGGAGAAAGTAGCATGACACTGTGTACTAGAGGGATGGTGGTTGAACTACAGTAAGTGGCCAGCTAATCGCTAACAGGCCAGTCGGTCAAAATAACTCTCCAAGCTTCTTTATTTACTACCATATCCACATTAATTTTTTTAAGATTACGGATCATTTTATTTAATAAAGATTTCCAGAAATATAGCTCTCTGTAGGTTTGTCCCATAACTGTCTGTCTCATTGTCTCCATTTTTATAATGTGAAGCACTTTGTGTTGCATGACTTTTTAATAAAAGGTGCTATACACAAATAAAGTTTGATTGATTGATGAGAAGAACTGTAACTTACTGAGGCATCTCATCTGTCCGGTCCATTCACCGTTGATGCAGGTTCTGTTAGGTCCACCCTCCATGGTGTAATAACTTTGACACATGAATTCAACCCTTTCTTGATGGCTGTAATTACTTTTAATGGTGTACTTGATGTCTCCATCTGTGAGAGGTGGTGGACTCCCACAGCCTACACTCTCTAAAAAATATATGGGTACAAGTTGAGGTATTAGATTGTGGCACAGTAAACGGTAAATGACACTGAAAGGCACAGAAAGGGCCAATTGTGAAATAATAATGATCACAGTCTGGCCACAGCAATATCAGATGCAAATTCAGCTTGGAAAATGGCAATCTGATAAAATGGTTAAAAAGATAAAAGAAAAAGTAACTTTGCTAACATTCAAGAAATGCAAGCAATGTTGTTTTAGGGACCTGAACAGGCTATGTACCCTTAGCCCTTCTTCTCTTTGAGCTTTTGAACCCTTTGCCATTGTTTGGAGAGTAGACAGTAAGAATTACCAGAAATGTTATGATATGTAGCCTTAAAACTGTATTTGTTGGAGTTGTATGTTACCTGTACAGCTCTCAATCCCGGTCCAACCACTTTGCTCACAAGTAACAGTAAACTGTTGTGCATTGTCGTTGCATGCATATTGGACTTCTTCATTGTGGCTGTTAACTTTCAAAGTCACCCTTCAGGTGTTCAGATAGTTTGAAAAACATAACTTTGGAACAGAAACCGCAGCAGAAACCCCAGTTACCGCAGTTACCGCTGTTTTTTAGAACTCCCACTTGCGACTCAACCCAAAAGACTTCAGACTTGACTCGGACTCGTCAACAACCTGTCTTCATGCAATTATTGCTTTTTAAATCTGAATTCATTCATGTATTTCTATTTTCTTTTAGTGGCGCATATATGTTGGGGAAACGTATGACGAGCTGCATGTCCCCTGCTCTCTGCTATAATGTGCAACGTAACACATGCGCTATGCCTATGTGCGCGCACTCACGTATAAAAAATGCATTGACGATGGCGACACCAAGTCCTCCAGGAATTGTGCCTTATGTCATTAGATTTGCTTTCAATAACTTTGTAAACAGTGGCAGTAAGTGTAACCTCAATTTTTTTAATGACCGCTGCAGAAACCCCCACAGTTACCGCTGTTGTTTAGAAAACTCAAAATTACAGATTATTTGTGACTTTGACTAAGTGATTCATTTCCCAAAAATCTGATTAACAAAATACATTATATTATATATATATATATATATATATATATATATATATATATATATATATATATATATATATATATATATATTGTATACTGGATTTGGGATTGACTGGGAGAATAAGTTTGACAGGTTTGGCTGAGATGGTAATTCCTTAAAATCAATAAATTGCATGCATTAAAAAAACAGTAACGCAATAACAAAATGTGCCATCAGTGAATTAGTTGTCCTGAACATTCTTACCTGTACACGTTGACCTCCCGATCCAACCATCTCCTCCACAGGTTAGAGTGAATTCTCCTCCTTGGTAACCATCCCTGCAGCGATAACGGACCTGTTCATTGTAGCGGTATCTCTGCTTGTTATTGTAAACAATATCTGCCTCTCGCAAATCCTTTCTGTCACATGTTATTTCTAAAAACAAAACAAAACAAACATGTACACATCAAGTGTGTTCTTACGTCAGCAGTATGAAAGACTGCTTTCAAATAGTTAGAAACAAAACATTTGTCATATAAAAGGCTGGTCTCCAAGAGAAAGAGAAGCCTTTATTGATCCCCACAGGAGACATTCAGTTGTTGCAGCACAAAGACAGAAATAAATACAGATAAATAGAGATAGTAAAATAAATAAGGAGTTATATACAAGTAGAATAAGAATAGAAGTAAAAATAGAAACTATACAAGAGCAATTAAAGACAAAGTCACAAAGTAAGGTACCTCCCCTTGTCTCATCTCAGATCTTGTAGTGCTCCAGAATGAGCACATTAATATGCAACATTAAAATTAATGAGAGCTAACAAGCTGTGCTTTTAAAACATATTTATATCAGTTTTAAACTGTGGATTAGTTTGGCATTCTGTGGAGTAGTAAAATAAAATTGGTTAGAAGAAAAACCAAAGCTGGCAAACCTCAAAACCTTTTCATTATTCTTTTTTATTTTACTGTTACTGCTGTTGTTTAGAAAACTCTAAATTACAGATTATGTGTGACTATTGCTCAGTGATCCATTTTCCAATAATCTATTTAACAAAATACATTATATAGTGCGCTGTAAGCATGATAAAATATATTGTATACTGGATTTGGAATTGACTGGGAGAATAAGTTTGACAGGTTTGGCTGAGATGGTAATTCCTCAAAATCAAAGTAAATTACATGCATGTAAAAACAGTAAGGTAATACCAAAATGTGCCAACAGTGAATTAGTTGTCCTGAACATCCTTACCTGTACACGTTGACCTCCCGATCCAACCATCTCCTCCACAGGTTAGAGTGAATTCTCCTCCTTGATTACCATCCCTGCAGCGATAACGGACCTGTTCATTGTAGCGGTATCTCTGCTTGTTATTGTAAATAATATCTGCCTCTGGCAAAGCCTTTCTATCACATGTTATTTCTAAAAACAAAACAAAACAAAAACAAACATGTACACATCAAGTGTGTTCTTACGTCAGCAGTATGAAAGACTGCTTTCAAATAGTTAGAAACAAAACATTTGTCATATAAAAAGGCTGGTCTCCAAGAGAAAGAGAAGCCTTTATTGATCCCCAGAGGAGACATTCAGTTGTTGCAGCACAAAGACAGAAATAAATACAGATAAATAGAGATAGTAAAATAAATAAGGAGTTATATACAAGTAGAATAAGAATAGAAGTAAAAATAGAAACTATACAAGAGCCATTAAAGACAAAGTCACAAAGTAAGGTACCTCCCCTTCAGTGGCGTCGCACCCGTGGGGGATGTGGGTGTTTTAACACCCACACTTTTCCCGGTGAGAGGGTTCAACACCCACACTTTATCTGCAGTTTTTCCGCAGTTTTGCACAAACGCCTCGCGTCGAACTGCCGCCGTAGCTACGTCGTAGGCTGTGTGTAGCGATAGCAACGCTCTGTTTTTCATGGCAACGGTGTGTACTTCGCAGCGGTCTTAATCATCCCGCTGCTCCGCGATCGCTGTCTGCACCCTGTCATCTCATATACCCAATGCATATGCCGCTGGAAAGCTCTCTCCTCTACAATGCTGTCGGATCCAAATATGGCAATCTCCTTTTCATCAGCAACCAATCGTGGAAGTAAAAGGGGGATTTGATTCTAAAAGGGCAATCTCATTGGCTGATGCCAATTTCTGACAACGTGATTCGCTTAGAATGGTCACGTGACGTGCTCTGACATTTCTGCGGTAGTTCAGAATGTCAAAAGAAGTGCGTCGAAAATGGTCGAAAATCACCTCAGAGAAGACGAAAACAGTTGTTATTAGTAAGAAGACCCAGCAGGGGATTACACACTGAGACAGCAGACGATGAAATGCCTTCACATAGTACGTTGATGTGTCAACTGTCGTTCAGAAAACAGGAGTTTTCAGACAGCGGAGGTAATCAGACTCTCTCTCTCTTTCTCTCTCTCTCTCAGCAGTTTACAGAAATTCATAGCCTACAATACATGCCATATATTAAATATGTAGGTGTCACATATATACTATTCTAATATAATTACTATACAGTACTAAACAAATCTGTAATTTTGGGATCCTAAGTGGTTGTGAGTCCCTCAGGCTGTGGCAGGCAGATCCATGTTTATCTGTCAGTAGAGCTGCTGTCCCCTCTCCTAGGAGAACTACCAGCTTCTCTTCTGGTGTTAACTTTGGAAAGTTTTATTTTTTGGGCTATTTTTCCAAGGTGTGAATCTCTTAGTGAAGATGGTTTTTCCCAGTGGAGGAGGAAGTGCATCTCTGTCTGACCCAGTTGGTGGTCACTGAGACTGTATTTAGTATGGATGGTAACTGCACCTTTTTAACTTCACTAGCAACGTTAAATGAAAGCTAATATGTACGAGTAGTTTCCCATGTAAGAAGTATAACGTTCTGTAACATTAGCTACATTATAGCATTCATAATAAACGAATCATAATATAATTACGTATGTGGTAATTTGAGTAAATAGCACAACAGATCTTAACATTGGGTATAGCCAGGTGAAAATGTCTTGTTGACATATGACAGTAAAAGACTTAATGTAAAGGTCTGAATGGAACCCATTTAGGCTACCCATGAGCATTAATACATAGAGGCAGGAAGAAGTGCTTTAAACCAGTATTGATTATTGAGTGTATTAAACCAGTATTATTATTATTGCAGAGATGGGGTTTGGGGCTGAGTCAGTGGGACTGTTTCTGGGGGATGAGTCTGAGGGAAGAACAAGGGTAAGGAGAATGCAGAAGACAAAAAGGTAGGTAAAATAAAAAAAGTGAACCCCCAGAAACAGTCCCACGGACCCAGCCCCAAACCCCATCTCTGCAATAATAGGCTAATTAATAAATGCTGGTTTAAAGCACTTCTTCCTGCCTCTATGTATTAATGCTCATGGGTAGCCTAAATGGGTTCCATTCAGACCTTTACATTAAGTCTTTTACTGTTTTATGTCAACAAGACATTTTCAGCTGGCTATACCCAATGTTTAGATCTGTTGTGCTATTGATGCAAATTACCACATACGTAATTAGATTATGCTCCGTTTGCCCATGTTGACAAACAGTACGACACCGTTCTATATTCCACACAGACTTTAAACGCAAACTTATTTTTCGTGTGTTTTTATACTTTTCTAGTATCACTCATTTAAATGGGAAGCTTTTTATATCTTGTATGTTATACATTTTGTACCCCTCTGTCATTGTATCCATCATTTTTATTGTTTAAAAACAAATCACATCCATCCCCCTCACTTTTGAAAAGCTTGCTACGCCCCTGCTCCCCTTGTCTCATCTCAGATGTTGTTATAGCAATATCAGATGCAAATTCAGCATGGAAAATGGCAATCTAATAAAATGGTTAAAAAGATAAAAGAAAAAGTAACTCTGCTAACATTCAAGAAATGCAAGCCATGTTGTTTTAGTGTCCTGAACAGGGTCGTACCCTTAGCCCTTCTTCTCTTTGAGCTTTTAAACCCTTTGCCATTGTTTGGAGAGTAGACAGTAGGGATTACCAGAAATGTTATGATATGCAGTTTTAACCAGACCATAGTAAATCTTAACTTTTAGTTATAATACAAACATTTTTAAGTTTTAGGATTATAACTTGCATATACATATTTCCTGTAAAATCTGTTTTCCTTTTCCTTTTATTTTTTTTTCCACTTGATCACAGGGAAGGCTGTGGAGTCTTCGAATTTTATTTACATTTTCTAAGCTTTTTCCCCACTTTTAAAATACAGACACAAAAGTAACTCCTTATGACAGTAACCTAAGAAATATAAAGTTAACTTCAAAACCTCGACAGAGTGGATTTGGTGTCCATCCATCTCTGTTGCATGAGGCCCAGGTAGCACCATCTGTGCTCTCGTAGCCTGTCTTACACCAAGATCTTGTAGTCTCACCCATTTCTAGTAATTATGTACAGCTTGAAATAGATTTTTTGGTTTACTTTATGTTTCTTACAACTTGTCCGTAGGGCAATAAAGATAAATTAGCGATGCATTGTTGAAGTCCAGACAACCAGAGATGGGGACTCGAGTCGTGAGACTCGGACTCGAGTCACACTTAAGTCGCACAAACAGCTGACTTCAGACTTGACTTGCGAAATAAAAAAAAGACTTCAGACTTGACTCGGACTCGTCAACAACCTGTCTTCATGCAATTATTGCTTTTAAATCTGAATTCATTAATGTGAATTTCATGTATTTCTATTTTCTTTTAGTGGCGCATATATGTTGGGGAAACGACAGAATGAGCTGCATGTCCCCTGCTCTCTGCTATAATGTGCAACGTAACACATGCGCTTATGCCTATGAAGTAAAACTCAGAAATAAAAAATTGCATTGACGATGGCGACACCAAGTCCTCCAGGAATTGTGCCTTATGTCATTAGATTTGCTTTCAATAAGTTTTGTAAACAGTGGAAGTAAGTGTAACCTCAATTTTTTAATGACCGCTGCAGAAACCCCCACAGTTACCGCTGTTGTTTAGAAAACTCAAAATTACAGATTATTTGTGACTTTGACCAAGTGATTCATTTCCCAAAAATCTGATTAACAAAATACATTATATTTTTATATATATATATATATATATATATATATATATATATATATATATATATATATATATATATTGTATACTGGATTTGGGATTGACTGGGAGAATAAGTTTGACAGGTTTGGCTGAGATGGTAATTCCTTAAAATCAATAAATTGCATGCATTAAAAAAACAGTAAAGCAATAACAAAATGTGCCATCAGTGAATTAGTTGTCCTGAACGTCCTTACCTGTACACGTTGACCTCCCGATCCAACCATCTCCTCCACAGGTTAGAGTGAATTCTCCTCCTTGATAACCATCCCTGCAGCGATAACCGACCTGTTCATTGTAGCGGTATCTCCGGTTGTTATTGTAAATAATATCTGCCTCTGGCAAATCCTTTCTGTCACATGTTATTTCTAAAAACAAAACAAAACAAACAGGTACACATCAAGTGTGTTCTTACGTCAGCAGTATGAAAGACTGCTTTCAAATAGTTAGAAACAAAACATTTGTCATATAAAAGGCTGGTCTCCAAGAGAAAGAGAAGCCTTTATTGATCCCCACAGGAGACATTCAGTTGTTGCAGCACAAAGACAGAAATAAATACAGATAAATAGAGATAGTAAAATAAATAAGGAGTTATATACAAGTAGAATAAGAATAGAAGTAAAAATAGAAACTATACAAGAGCAATTAAAGACAAAGTCACAAAGTAAGGTACCTCCCCTTGTCTCATCTCAGATCTTGTGGTGCTCCAGAATGAGCACATTAATATGCAACATTAAAATTAATGAGAGCTAACAAGCTGTGCTTTTAAAACAGATTAATATCAGTTTTAAACTGTGGATTAGTTTGGCATTCTGTGGAGTAGTAAAATAAAATTGGTTAGAAGAAAAACCGAAGCTTGCGAACCTCAAAACCTTTTCATTATTCTTTTTTATTTTACTGTTACTGCTGTTGTTTAGAAAACTCTAAATTACAGATTATGTGTGACTATTACTCAGTGATCCATTTTCCAATAATCTATTTAACAAAATACATTATATAGTGCGCTGTAAGCATGATAAAATATATTGTATACTGGATTTGGAATTGACTGGGAGAATAAGTTTGACAGGTTTGGCTGAGATGGTAATTCCTCAAAATCAAAGTAAATTACATGCATGTAAAAACAGTAAGGTAATACCAAAATGTGCCAACAGTGAATTAGTTGTCCTGAACGTCCTTACCTGTACACGTTGACCTCCCGATCCAACCATCTCCTCCACAGGTTAGAGTGAATTCTCCTCCTTGATAACCATCCCTGCAGCGATAACCGACCTGTTCATTGTAGCGGTATCTCTGCTTGTTATTGAGAACAATATTTGCCTCTCGCAAATCCTTTCTGTCACATGTTATTTCTAAAAACAAAACAAAACAAACATGTACACATCTAGTGTGTTCTTACGTCAGCAGTATGAAATACTGCTTTCAAATAGTTAGAAACAAAACATTTGTCATATAAAAAGGCTGGTCTCCAAGAGAAAGAGAAGCCTTTATTGATCCCCAGAGGAGACATTGGCCCAATCCCAAAGTCCGGACTCACAGACTCACGGACTTTGGTAAATAGTTCTCGCGAAATTCGTAAGGGCTTAGGGTTGTCCCAATGTCGAATTTCAAAGGGCGTGAGGGTTTGAGTACACACTTATCGAGGCCCTTTCCGTGAGTCTGCATCGATGCAGACTTCACCAAAGGGAATTACCCACAGTTCAAAGCGTTGTGACGTTTATAATGGAGACCGGATGGAAACCGGAAATTACAAAGGTAAACAACAGCACGACACGGCCACGGAACAGACCAACCTGTTGTCCAACTTGTAAAACAAGAGTTTGGAATCAGGCAGCCGTCTCCTGGGCCTTGGCCGTGTGGAAAGCAACAAACTTAAAATGAAGATTCTCAAACCGGCAAGTGTCAGCAACATCTTTGTTATTAAACGTCGCCAAGGTAACATGAGATCTCGTGAAGTGCTGTCCCAATCCCATTTAGACCTATCTGAGCCCATGTGGCCTCACACACTCGCTCACTTAGTACCTGAGATCACTTAAGTCTGTGAGTCTTTAGTCCTTAGTCCTCAGGGCTCACTTTGGGATTGGGCCATTCAGTTGTTGCAGCACAAAGACAGAAATAAATACAGATACATAGAGATAGTAAAATAAATAAGGAGTTATATACAAGTAGAATAAGAATAGAAGTAAAAATAGAAACTATACAAGAGCAATTAAAGACAAAGTCACAAAGTAAGGTACCTCCCCTTGTCTCATCTCAGATCTTGTAGTGCTCCAGAATGATCACATTAATATACAACATTAAAATTAATGAGAGCTAACAAGCTGTGCTTTTAAAACAGATTTATATCAGTTTTAAAACTGTGGATTAGTTTGGCATTCTGTGTAGTAGTAAAATAAAATTGGTTAGAAGAAAAACCAAAGCTGGCAAACCTCAAAACCTTTTTATTATTTTTTTTATTTTACTGTTACTGCTGTTGTTTAGAAAACTCTAAATTACAGATTATGTGTGACTATTACTCAGTGATCCATTTTCCAATAATCTATTTAACAAAGTTTGACAGGTTTGGCTGAGATGGTAATTCCTTAAAATCAATAAATTGCATGCATTTAAAAAAACAATAAAGCAATAACAAAATGTGCCAACAGTGAATTAGTTGTCCTGAACATCCTTACCTGTACACGTTGACCTCCCGATCCAACCATCTCCTCCACAGGTTAGAGTGAATTCTCCTCCTTGATAACCATCCCTGCAGCGATAACGGACCTGTTCATTGTAGCGGTATCTCTGCTTGTTATTGTAAATAATATCTGCCTCTTGCAAATCCTTTCTGTCACATGTTATTTCTAAAAACAAAACAAAACAAACAGGTACACATCAAGTGTGTTCTTACGTCAGCAGTATGAAAGACTGCTTTCAAATAGTTAGAAACAAAACATTTGTCATATAAAAAGGCTGGTCTCCAAGAGAAAGAGAAGCCTTTATTGATCCCCAGAGGAGACATTCAGTTGTTGCAGCACAAAGACAGAAATAAATACAGATAAATAGAGATAGTAAAATAAATAAGGAGTTATATACAAGTAGAATAAGAATAGAAGTAAAAATAGAAACTATACAAGAGCAATTAAAGACAAAGTCACAAAGTAAGGTACCTCCCCTTGTCTCATCTCAGATCTTGTATTGCTCCAGAATGAGCACATTAATATGCAACATTAAAATTAATTAGAGCTAACAAGCTGTGCTTTCAAAACAGATTAATATCAGTCTTACAGTGCCTTGCGAAAATATTCGGCCCCCTAGAACTTTTCGACCTTTTGCCACATTTCAGGCTTCAAACATAAAGATATAAAACTGTAATTTTTTTGTGAAGAATCAACAACAAGTGGGACATAATCATGAAGTGGAACGAAATTTATTGGATATTTCAAACCTTTTTAACAAATAAAAAACTGAAAAATTGGGCGTGCAAAATTATTCAGCCCCTTTACTTTTAGTGCAGCAAACTCTCTCCAGAAGTTCACTGAGGATCTCTGAATGATCCAATGTTGACCTAAATGACTAATGATGATAAATAGAATCCACCTGTGTGTAATCAAGTCTCTGTATAAATGAACCTGCTCTGTGATAGTGTCAGAGGTCCGTTTAAAGCGCAGAGAGCATCACGAAGAACAAGGAACACACCAGGCAGGTCCAAGATACTGTTGTGGAGAAGTTTAAAGCTGGATTTGGATACAAAAAGATTTCCCAAGCTTTAAACATCCCAAGGAGCACTGTGCAAGCGACAATATTGAAATGGAAGGAGTATCAGACCATTGCAAATCTACGAAGACCCGGCCGTCCCTCTAAACTTTCAGCTCATACAAGGAGAAGACTGATCAGAGATGCAGCCAAGAGGCCCATGATCACTCTGGATGAACTGCAGAGATCTACAGCTGAGGTGGGAGACTCTGTCCATAGGACAACAATCAGTCGTATACTGCACAAATCTGGCCTTTATGGAAGAGTGGCAAGAAGAGAGCCATTTCTTAAAGATATCCATAAAAAGTGTGGTTTAAAGTTTGCCACAAGCCACCTGGGAGACACACCAAACATGTGGAAGAAGGTGCTCTGGTCAGATGAAACCAAAATCTAACTTTTTGGCAACAATGCAAAACGTTATGTTTGGCGTAAAAGCAACATGGCTCATCACCCTGAACAAACCATCCCCACTGTCAAACATGGTGGGGGCAGCATCATGGTTTGGGCCTGCTTTTCTTCAGCAGGGACAGGGAAGATGGTTAAAATTGATGGGAAGATGGATGGAGCCAAATACAGGACCATTCTGGAAGAAAACCTGATGGAGTCTGCAAAAGACCTGAGACTGGGACGGAGATTTGTCTTCCAACAAGACAATGATCCAAAACATAAAGCAAAATCTACAATGGAATGGTTCACAAATGAACATATCCATGTGTTAGAATGGCCAAGTCAAAGTCCAGACCTGAATCCAATCGAGAATCTGCGGAAAGAACTGAAAACTGCTGTTCACATACGCTCTCCATCCAACCTCACTGAGCTCCAGCTGTTTTGCAAGGAGGAATGGGCAAAAATTTCAGTCTCTCGATGTGCGAAACTGAGAGACATACCCCAAGCGACTTACAGCTGTAATCGCTGCAAAAGGTGGCGCTACAAAGTATTAACTTAAGGGGGCTGAATAATTTTGCCCAATTTTTCAGTTTATTTGTTAAAAAGGTTTGAAATATCCAATAAATTTCGTTCCACTTAATGATTGTGTCCCACTTGTTGATTCTTCACAAAAAATTACAGTGTTATATCTTTAGGTTTGAAGCCTAAAATGTGGCAAAAGGTCGAAAAGTGCAGGGGTGCCGAATACTTTCGCAAGGCACTGTATATGTGGATTAGTTTGGTATTCTGTGGAGTAGTAAAATAAGATTGGTTAGAAGAAAAACTGAATCTTGCAAACCTCAAAACATTTTTATTTTACTGTTACTGCGGTTTAGAAAAGAATTACAGATTATTTGTGACTTTTATTCTGTGATTCATTTCCCAATGAACTCTTTAACAAAATACATTATATAGTGGGCTGTAAACATGTGTTCAACTTTATTGTATACTGGATTAGGGATTGACCATGAGAATAAGTAATAATAATTTGGCTGAGATGGTAATTCCTCAAAATCGAAATAAATTGCATGCATTTATAAAAACAGTAAAGCAATAACAAAATGTGCCAACAATGAATTAATTGTCCTGAACCTCCTTACCTGTACACGTTGACCTCCCGATCCAACCATCTCCTCCACAGGTTAGAGTGAATTCTCCTCCTTGATAACCATCCCTGCAGCGATAACCGACCTGTTCATTGTAGCGGTATCTCTGCTTGTTATTGAGAACAATATTTGCCTCTCGCAAATCCTTTCTGTCACATGTTATTTCTAAAAACAAAACAAAACAAACATGTACACATCTAGTGTGTTCTTACGTCAGCAGTATGAAATACTGCTTTCAAATAGTTAGAAACAAAACATTTGTCATATAAAAAGGCTGGTCTCCAAGAGAAAGAGAAGCCTTTATTGATCCCCAGAGGAGACATTCGGTTGTTGCAGCACAAAGACAGAAATAAATACAGATAAATAGAGATAGTAAAATAAATAAGGAGTTATATACAAGTAGAATAAGAATAGAAGTAAAAATAGAAACTATACAAGAGCAATTAAAGACAAAGTCACAAAGTAAGGTACCTCCCCTTGTCTCATCTCAGATCTTGTGGTGCTCCAGAATGAGCACATTAATATGCAACATTAAAATGAATGAGAGCTAACAAGCTGTGCTTTTAAAACAGATTAATATCAGTTTTAAAACTTTGATTAGTTTGGTATTCTGTGGAGTAAAAACCAAAGCTTGCAAACCTCAAAACCTTTTTATTTTTTATTTTACTGTTACTGCTGTTGTTTAGAAAACTCAAAATAACAGATTATTTGTGACTTTTATTCAGTGATTCATTTCCCAATAATCTCTTTAACAAAACACATTTATATAGTGGTGTAAGCATGACTGTACTGGATTTAGGATTGACTGGGAGAATAAGTTTGACAGGTTTGGCTCAGATGGTAATTTCTCAAAATCTATAAATTGCATGCATGTCTAAACAAAAAAGCAATAACAAATGTTATTAAATGTTGCATGTGCCAACACTGAAGTTGTTGTCCTGAACGTCCTTACCTGTACACCTTGGATTCCCGATCCAACCATTTTCTCTACAGGTTAGAGTGAATTGTCCTCTATAACCCTCCTTACAGCGATAACGGACCGGTTCATTGTAGCGGTATGTCTGCTTGTATTCTCTGATAATATCTGCCTCCAGGATATCCTTTCTGTCACATGTTATTTCTTAAAAACAAAACAAACAAACATGTACACATCAAGTGTGCTCTTACTGGCAGCAGTATGAAAGACTACTTTGATATTACATTTATCTCACACTTGTTAGTACACATAAAAACATAGTTATAGAAATAGTGATGTGGTTAAGCTAATGGGGGTCCTTTTAATGAACAATAAACGAACATGAAGTAGCCTTGTAGTGAAGCTGTGTGGAGTACTACGCAACATGATAGACTCTTGGCCTGGATGTATAAAGCATTCAATTATAATACATATCCACCAATTACAATACTTTATATAAACCTTGTTATAAGTTATCATGATTCTACACATTTTGAAAGATTTTTACAAAGCCTTATGAAAGAATTATGTCTTATAAATGTGCTTATTATGCATTACAGACATGGCGTTCATAGAAATTGGTTATACATTTTCTTTTTTAGCTGGTGTCTTAGGCCCCAAGCATCAAGTGACAACAATGTATGTATGTAATGTATGCATGCGTGTTGTTTTCTAACTGCAGTAAAACAACAGAGAAAATGGTCCTGAAATCTGACATGCTTACCATTCTGTTGTAAAGATGACTCACTGTTCAGTAACAGGATAAAAAGCCAAAGAAGGTGAAAGAGTCTCATTGTGAAGATCCAGGAATCTCTGTATTTAGGAACTCCACTCTTTGAGTCTGAGGTAATGTTTTTCCTCTTAGAGTTATTCAGATTGAAGTCTGTCTGTGCAGAAGAAATGCAGACATTTGCAGTGAAACAGTCTCACACCCCCACCAACACACACACACACACACACACACACACACACACACAAAACAAAGAATGAGATTAGAAATGTAAATAAATCCGACCAGTATTTTGCAATATTGGTTTAACTTAGTAATTTATTAATACATTATAAAAGTAAGTAAAAAAAAGTAAGACTATATCAAATATTAAAGGACTTATGTCTCAGCTAGATTCATAAAAACTTGTCCATGCCATCTTTAACAGGCTGGACTACTGTAGTTTTGTTTTTAAATGTCTCTAAAGCAGAGATCTACAACAAGGGGTCCGTGACCCATAGGGGGTCCTCAGAGTTACTGCAGTGGGGTCGCTATACTATTGAATTTTAAATTAAAAATAAATAATAATAATAATAATAATAAAAAAATTATACATATATATATATATATCTATATATATATATATATATATATATATATAGATATATAGATATATATAGAGCTCAGCGTAAATTCCTTGCAGAAAGACTTCTAAACTTAATCACATTTCTCTCTCTTCTAAAACTGAACAGCTGTTAGAGACGTTCACTTTTATCTAACCAATCAGAAATGGCCTTGAATTTCACGAGCCAATCACTGCAATTTAAACCTGTCTCTCTCTGCTGCTCAGTTGTCATATCATGCATTCGTACAATAAATCTTTGCATATCTGCAACAAAGTCTCTCCTGATTGAAATATATATATATATATATATACATATATATATATATATATATATATAAGTGTGAAATAACTGAAAACATGTCTTATATTTTCGATTGTTCAGAGTAGCCACCCTTTGCTTTTTTTGATAGGGCTGCAAACCCTTGGTGTTCTCTCAATGAGCTTCATGAGGTAGTCACCTGAAATGGTTTTACCTTCACAGGTGTGCCTTGTCAGGGTTAATTAGTGGAAGTTTTTCCCTTATTAATAAAAAAGCAAAGGGTGGCTACTTTGAACAATCTAAAATAAAAGACATGTTTTCAGTTATTTCACACTTTTTTGTTAAGTACTTAATTCCATATATGTTCATTCATAGTTTTGATGCCTTCAGTGAGAATCTATAATGTAAATAGTCATGAAAATAAAAAGGAAACGCATTGAATGAGGTGTGTCCAAACTTTTGGCCTGTACTGTGTGTGTATATATATATATACATGAATACAACAAATCAGCCTATTCGTATGAAAAAAAAGTTTACTTAGACAACATTGAGTATTTAATATACTAATCAAGGTAAGGTAGCCACCATGGGAGCCATTCACAGAAAGGATTTGCTGTACCTTCCACATTTATAATTTATACATGAATATCCATTCATTTTCATCCATCTGACCCAGTATAATAAGTATAACCCAATTTTATACAATGTATGTAGTAGGGGGTCCCTGCTCTGTCTCTCTTTCAGCTAATGGGTCCTTGGCCTAAAAAACGTTGAAGACCCCTGCTCTAAAGACCAGGAAATCACATCACTCCAGTTCTCAGATATTTTAACTGGCTTACTGTTTGTGAACTAAGTTATTTTAAAATGCTACTGCTGATTTATAAAGCACTGAGTGCTTTAGGGCCAAAATACATTTATATACAACTGTTACAGATACCAGCACTACAATACACAACAATACAATATTTTTTCCCTCTGGTTAATCATTCACATGTTTGTCCAGACAGCTCATGTCACTTCCAGTCAACTGAAGCTTTTACTGGCAAGAGGACAGGGTCATCCCACCATCAGAACACCCCCACAATCAATGGGTGGCTCAGTGGCTCTTCCTTTGGTACACCTGATCTCAGGTTCATTACTATGGGCTTAATATGGGCTTTTGGTCATGGCTCAATTTGAATGCACTATTATGTTTCCTCATGATATCAGTATTTATCGTGCAGGATATAATGGATACATTTTGTTAATGGGAGGAATGACTTTAAAAGCACACTGCATACATACTAGTGGGGGAAAACGTACACATATCCTTACCAATGCAACATGTCCGTCACAATTATCCTGCATCTGGAATCATATTCGGTGGAGCTATTTTGATCTACTTTATGTTGGTAGTTTACTTCAGTGTTTCCAAACCTAGGGGTGGGACCCCTCTACAGTCACACAAGATAAATCTGAGGGGTCGTGAAATAGATAATTTGACCTCTATACCCTTTAAAAAGGGACTGGAAGGTAACCACCTAAGAAGTTTAGAAGAGAAAGTTCTCTGAAATGAGGGTCCACAAGAGGCCAAGAACCACTGGTTTAATCTTTAACAATGTGTTGTTTTAAATAAAGTTATCATTCCTTTTTTTAAATGTAAAATTGTCATCTGAAAAGTAACTAGCTCTCATCTGCATCTACACACAACAGTGTGCATGATCGGTCGGCATACAGTAAAGGCAATGAGTCTGTGCTACCTTATTTGACAGAAATCAATGCATTTACCTTTTATTTCTGACGCTTTTACAATTTTAAATGCACTTGTTTGCTCCTAAGTTGCAGCTCTTTAGAAACCCCTCTAAATGTAACAGAAGCATGACAACATACAGTACATTCTGCTTATTAAGCAGGTAAAAGATACCATATTCCCCATCTTTATTAAATGTTAGTATTACAATTTCTATTTGGCACTAAACAGAAATACTAAAATCAGCAGGATGTCAGTCTTGACCAAAGTGGTTTAATTTATTCTTTTTTGTACAATCTCCATTGGGCTTAAATAATTTCTGTATTCATTAATCTGCAATGTACTACAGTATATTGTCTATCCTGTAGGGGTTAACAGTCAGGCCACTTGATGTTAGATTCTCTGCATTAAGGTATGTTACATTTTTAGAAAATGTAATTTGTATTAAATAACTCTTATATTAAAAGGGGTCATTTTATGGAAACACCAAACATTTTTCTGCCCTCTTAAAAGATATACACATAATAATGATTCAAAATAAAATCTTTAGGCATCTTCACTGGAGGTTTTGCAGTGACATTTGTTCATCTCCATCCGTTCATCATCCGTTAACAAAGATTTGTTATGAAACTTTAATTTGTAATGGAGAGCACATTTCCAAATGTCTGTCTTGGTTGTGCCAAACAAGCAGTATGTCATATAATCTTAGGTTACTTAGGTTAGGTTATATATATATATATATATATATATATATATATATATATATATATATATATAAAAAAAATTTTTAATATACATATAAATTAACTTCCTACTTATTTAAATAATTTCAGAACTCAAAGAATTTATTTCAGGTCATGAGCTTTTAAAAAGAAAATGATAAAAACTGATATATTTAGCTTTATTCTTGAAAAAAGAAACGTTAAGGGGTCGCTCACCTGGTTAAGCATGTGCCGCCATGTACTTAGGCTCAGTCCTCACTGCAGCGGCCCAGGTTTGAGTCCGGTTTTGGCCCCTTTGCTGCATGTCGTCGTCCCCCCCCCACCCCTCTTTCTACCGCCTTTCCTGTCTTCATCTGTCCTATCAAATGAAGGCCCAGAAGCCCAAAAAATAATCTTCAAACAAGAAATGTTGAGTTGTATTCATTACATTACATGTCATTTCGCTGACGCTTTTATCCAGAGCAACTTACAATTGCTACATATGTCAGCAGTCACGCTCAGGGACACATTTGTTGATGTATCGCAGTGGGAATCAAAACCTGGTCTCCCACACCAAAGGCACATGTCATAACCACTGCGCCATCACCACCACACATACTCATAATATGGTAGGTTACATATTTGGAGGCAGAACAGAGACAGAGATCAAGTATATTTTATTATAGTGTTCACAGTTAAAGTGGAGGATAAGTCTGCATGCTCTGTAGATTACTTTCAGATGCCTCTCACTGGCAGGTAGGCAGGAGAATCACACCCCCATTACACCTCTGACGCATTGCCACTGCACCGACTAGTACTCCTCTGGCACACCTGAACTCAATTATTTCATCATGAGTGAAAAATTTACTGTCACTAGATTTTATAGTAATGTTGTGTTGTCTATAGACGTCTTCATTCACAATACAGGGTTCTGCAAGAGACAAAGGACAAATAGCATTTTGTTAATAGCAGGAATGACTGTAAAGCACTGTAAACGTGTTGGGTGATACAGTCTAGGGCATGGCTCACCAAACTAAGGCCCGCGGGCCGACTCAGGCCCGCCACGCCCCTTTGACCGGCCCCCCGCCCCTCTGCCCTCCACTACCCCAAAAGTCTTTTTTTTTTAAATTGCTTTTTGGAAAATTATAACATGTCTGCATCTGGTATTTTTTTTCTTTTTTCTTTTACAAATTGATATTTAGTTATAAAATGAACTATAATATTTGCTGAATTTTTGTCACCCGACATGCTCGAGATCAAGCAATGTCAGACAGCGCATGCGCGTTGTCACACGCACGCAACTGTCAATGTTCAGGACAGCAAAATGGCTAGCGTTAAACGAAAAGTTGATATAGATTGCCGAGTTTTCAAAGAACAGTGGACCAACGATTATTTTTTTGTTCAGTGTAAGGACCGTGCAGTTTGCATTATATGTAAAGAAAGTGTGGCGGTTTTCAAAGAATGTAAACTGCGTCGTCACCACGAAACCCGCCACAATGAGTATACTAGCCTGCGCGGGCAAGCAAGAGAAGACAGGATTCGGAGGATGAAAGGCGGAGTGGCTGCACAACAGAATGTATTCCTTCGCCAAACTCAGGTCAACTAGGCTGCTGTCCGAGCTAGCTATAAGTTAGCTCACCTATTAGCCACCCATGGAAAGCCGTTTACTGATGGGGACTTTGTTAAAGAATGCATGGTTGCTGTGGCCGAGGAGGTGTGTCCTGACAAGAAGGATGCGCTCAACGCGGTGAGTCTCTCCGCACCTACTATGACCAGGCGAATCGAAGATTTGGGGGACAACGTGTATGACCAGCTGAAGAAGAAAGCGTTAGAATTCAAGTTTTTTGCTTTGGCCATGGATGAGAGCAATGACGTGCAGGACACATCACAACTGCTCATTTTTATTCGTGGAGTTAGTGCAAGCTTTGAAGTGTCTGAGGAGCTGGCAGCTCTAAAAAGTCTCAAAGGTACTACGACAGGAGAGGATATTTTTGTCCAAGTGTGCAAAACAATGGAAGAGTTGGATCTACACTGGTCTAAATTGGCCAGCATCACTACGGATGGCGCACCTAGTATGGTTGGCACAACGAGGGGGCTAGTAGGGCGCTTGAACAGCGAATTCGAGGAACGAGGTCTCACCCCACCACTAAAAGTCCACTGTCTGATTCACCAGCAAGCACTATGCTGCAAAGTTTTGAAATGGGCGTCTGTCATGAATTTGGTTGTGCACTGTGTCAACTACATCCGAAAACATGGGCTGAAACACAGACAGTTCCAGGCCTTTCTCTCAGAGCTTGAGTCTGCCTACGAGGATGTGCCGTACTACACAGAAGTACGCTGGTTAAGCCGAGGCAGAGTGTTGCGCCGTTTCTATGACCTGCTACCCGAAATCAACACCTTCCTGCAGTCTAAAGGTGAAACGGTACGAGAGCTGACCGAGCCAGAATGGAAATGGGACCTTGCGTTTTTAACTGATGTGACTGAAATGTTGAACCAACTTAACGTGCAGCTCCAAGGCAAAGGGAAGCTAATCAGTGACATGCATTCCCACATCAAAGCGTTCGAGGTCAAACTAGGGCTGGTTGTGAGACAGGTCCAAAAGCTGGACTTCACACATCTCCCTGCCACCCAAAGCTACTGCGCTGAGAAACCAGCTGTCCCGTTCCCATTCGAAAAGTGCAAGGATGCACTGGAAATGCTGCAGGGAGAGTTCAGTGCGCGGTTCCGTGAGCTTCATGTCAACGGTAAAGGAATACGCTTGTTCCAGAACCCCTTTGCTGCCGACATAAATGATGCCCTTCCCTCTCTTCAGTTTGAACTAGCAGAGTTGCACAATTGTGATATCCTTAAAGACGCATTCAAGCCTGACAGTCTCATTGAGTTCTATGCTGCGCTCCCAGAGGAAACCTACCCAAACATCAAACAGCATGCAATGAAGATGTCCACGGTTTTTGCCGGCACCTACATCTGTGAGCAAACCTTTTCCCGCATGAAGCAAACCAAGAATCCAACAAGGAACAGACTCACAGATAAACACTTCAGCATCAGACCTTGAGACTGGCTACCACTAGACAGCAACCAGACATTGAACTTCTCACCAGCCAGAAGCAAGCACACAGTTCACACTGATACGGTAAGCACACTGATTTTAACAATGACGGATTTTAATTATAAATATTAAATATGCAGTAAGGTTCATTTATTAAACATTAGTTAATACGCTATATGTATATGAGTACTGTCATAGCAAAAAAAAAAAAAAAAAAAAAACGAGCCGACACAAAGCTGCTGCAGCTAATGCCCAGAGCTCCCACTCAGCTAAAACGGCAGTTATGGGGGCATAAGATAAATAAAGAGTGCCTTTGTGCCTCTTAATAGACAAAAAAAATGCAATTAAAATGTCTGTGCAACATGAACAAGATGCATTTTCTACTCAGACATTGTTTAAATTCACCTACCTTGTTAGCTGCTAGCTGCTGTCTGGAATGAGTGAGTGTTCAGCCTGGCTTCGGTAATAATCAGTGTAATAATCAGTGTTTTTGCTACATATTTTGTAAAATTATGTCACAGAGAAAAGCAGACAGCAGCATGTCTTGCCATTTACTGAATATGGTGCTTCTTGTGTTCAATCTGTCATCCCTCCATCATGCCAGGGCTCCAGAAGGCACTCTGAAGTGAGGAGAGGAGACTGCTGTTGCTGACCCCATCCCAAAGACAGCACAATTCATCAAGTATAAATCCAGCTCACCTACATATACTACTGATTTTGATTACCATTATTCTTGTGCTTTAGTTTTGAGCCTACTGCTCATTTCATTTTCACCTTGACCTAAAAAACTGTTTACTGAACATGCTCACCTGGATAGGCATAAGAGCTGGCTAGTTGTTCTATTACTCATGTTAAATGTTCTATTACTCATGTACTCTTGTTAAATTTTCTATTACTCATGTGTAATTTCAATGTTTTTTTAATTAATTAATTAATTTAATTTATAGGCCTATTTATTTGACCTTTATTAAGTGCTGCACACAATTATTATTATTATTATTATTATTATATTAATATCAACAGGTCTACCTAGAATTTATAATTTTTCCCTCACCTTTGCCAGTGTCAATCACCTCAACTAGGCAGATGTTTCTTACCTTGACAGCTTTGATGTTAATTTTATTAGAAAATAAATAAATGAAATATCTTTGGTATTTCAAATTTAAACAAAGTTTTAAGACTTGATTACTACTTTTGCAAACCACTAGTAAAGATAAACAAATATATGCCAGGAATCAAGTGTTGATATAGTAGTGTGGATATAGTAGTGGGGATGGCTGTGCCAGGCTAGTAATCTCTGCTACACAATGGTGGTCATTTTGGTCTGGGTCATACAATTCTGTTATATAGCTGACCTGGCCCCGGCCCCCCACATCACAGTCAGGAACGATAATGTGGCCCCCAAAGAAAAAAAGTTTGGTGAGCCCTGTTATACAGTGATGTCACTTTGCTTAAAGCTCACATTCATGCTATAGTGTGTAATTGGTTTGTAAGACATTATTCCATTTCAGAAAACTAAGTATTTATAATCAGTTATGATACATCAGAACAATCTCTATAACTGGTTAAAGTTATGGTAGTCATTATGATGTGTTCTGTTACCCAGGACTCAGACTCTTCTTTTAACCACTGTTATGGAGGTATAAAACATTAACTTATAATACATAATGTCCATCACTTATAATACTTTTTAAACCTTGTTATAAGTTGTCATGATTCTACATATTTTTAAAGATTTTTACAAGGCCTTATGAAAGAATTATGTCTTATAAATGTGCTCATGATGCATTATAGACATGACGTTCATACAAATTGGTAACATAGATTTTCTTTTTTAGCTGGTGTCTTAGGCCCCAAGCATCAAATGACAAAAATGTATGTATGTAATGTATGCATGCGTGTTGTTAACTGCAGTAAAACAACGGTCCTGAAATCTGACATGCTTACCATTCTGTTGTAAAGATGACTCACTGTTCAGTAACAGGATTAAAAGCCAAAGAAGGTGAAATAGTCTCATTGTGAAGATCCAGGAATTGCTGTGTTTAGGAACTCCACTCTTTGAGGCTGAGGTAATGTTTTTCCTCTTAGAGTTATTCAGATTGAAGTCTGTCTGTGCAGAAGAAATGACGTTTGCAGTCTCACTCTCACACACACACACACACACACAGATATTTACACAATGTTCCCAAAAAAAGGAATGAGATTGGAATGTAAATAAATCCAAACAGTATTTTGCAATATTGGTTTAACTTAGTAATTATTTAATGTCAGCTTTCAGACATGGATTTTGCAGACATTTGCAGTGAAAACAGTCTCACACCCCCACCAACACACCCACACATACGCAAGCATGAACACACGCATGCATGCATGCACGCACGCACGCATGCACGCACACACACACACACGTATTTACACAATTTCCCAAAAACAGGAACAAGATTAGAAATTTAAAACATCCAAACAGCATTTTTCAATATTGGTTTAACTTAGTAATTTATTTATTTCAGCTTTCAGACATGGATTTACTTGGGTCAAGGAATCAGGGTCTGGAATGCTTATAAAATAGAAAATAAAAGAACGACCAACAAAAGAACCACCAACCATCATTAAAGACCACAAACAATGCTGTAAATCTTGGTGTAGTCATGGACTCAGACCTACAGTATAGTTTAACATTAAGATAAGATACAAAATCAGCCTAGTATCACCTTACAGTAAGACTATGTCAAGCATTAAAGGACTTATGTCTCAGCTACATTCATAAAAACTTGTCCATGCCATCTTTAACAAGCTTGACTACTGTAGTTTTGTTTTAAAATGTCTCTTAGAAGTCCTCTAAAGACCAGGAGAGATCACATCACTCCAGTTCTCAGATATTTTAACTGGCTTCCTGTTTACTACTAGTACTGTTGATTTATAAAGCACTGAGTGCTTTAGGGCCAAAAAACATTCATGTTATATTACAATTGTTACAGATAACTGCACTACAATACACAACAATACAATATCTTTTCTCTCTGGTTAATCATTCCAGACAGCTCATGTCACTTCCAGTCAACTGAAGCTTTACTGGCAAGAGGACAGGGTCATCACACCATCAGAACACCGACACAATCAAGGGATATTTCACCATTGGAAAGATGAATATATATTTAAATTGGGTCACTTATGTAGTAAAATTAAAAAAGTAAAAATATTTAGACATTGGTGGCTTCTAGGCCGAGAAAAGCCAGAAAATGTGTTTTTTGCTCATGTGGATGAAAGACATCAAATCCCAGAATGCACTTGCTTCGCTGCTTTAGCCTCTACACCCAAGCCACGCCTACTGTTTACAGACAGTGAGACAGTCAACTCAAATGTGTTTTATTGTCATTTCAACCATATACATGAAACTGGGTTAGGTTTAGGGTTACCTTAACCACATTTCACCGTGGCTCAAGTGGTTACACAATTCAAATATATAAAAACGACATTGTATAAAAACGACATTATATAAAAACGACATACGAAACAGGCTACATTTAGTGCACACACATTATATGCTCCGTAAAGTTCCGCTAACACATAGCTACTTCTATTAGCGCTTGGTGGGCTGTAAACACAGACTATAAACACAGCTGTAAAAAAACAATGCGACTATTATCGCCATCATACCCCCAACCGGCCCCGTCAGACACCGCCTACCAAGAGTCTGGGTCTGCCGAGGTTTCTTCCTAAAAGGAAGGTTTTCCTTGCCACTGTCGCAATAGCCATTGCTAATGCTTGCTCTTGAGGGAATTACTGTAATTGTTGGGGCTTTGTAAATTATAGAGTGTGGTCTAGACCTACTCTATCTGTAAAGTGTCTCGAGATAACTCTCATATGATTTGATACTATAAATAAAATTGAATTAAATTTGCGTGGAATGTAGAATGTTCGCCATTTAACAGTCACAAACTCCACTAGCAGTTAGCAGTTAGTTGGAAACAAGCACCAGTCTGTGTTAACACAGCCTCCCTCCACTAGTCTTACCCGGCGACAGAGCAGCCGGCCTGGTAGCTGGATAGTCCGGTTGTTCAGCCATGTTTCCACAACAACAACAACACAGCAGTCTCTGAACTCGCGTTGGGAGTTTCGTTGAAGTTGGATGTAGTCCATTTTGTTGTCTAATGAGCGGACACTTGCAAGCAGGATTGATCTTCTGATCTTCCGATGATGCAAAAATCTTTGTTTTACGTCATCTGAAGATTTTTTCCAGACCCACAATACAGAGATCTCTCGTCTCAGGGGGACATGAAGGAGGGAAGCACGGTCATTCAAAAATACTACTGTGTTTCTGCTGATACAAAGCTTAATGCTAAATTGGTGAAGTATCCCTTTAATATGGGCTTTTGGTCATGGCTCAATTTTAATGCAGTATTATGTTTCCTAATTATATCAGTATTTATTGTGCAGGATATAATGAACACATTTTGGTAATGGGAGGATTGACTTTAAAAGCATACACATATATCCATATATATATATTTAAATACTGCATCTGAAATCATCAAGGTGGAGCTATTTTTAATCTACTTTATGTTGGTAGTTAACTTCTGTGTTTCCAAAGATAGGGGTGGGGCTAGGGTGACCAGATTTCCGGGAGCTGAAACCGGGACACTTTGCGTGTGACCGTAGTGCTTGTGCACGCGCACACGCTTTTTAACATGAACATGTGCCAGCCGAGGTCAGACATAGACAGTAACTTCATTATTTTGATCATAGGCTCCTCATCTAATAATAAATGTTTTTGTTTTTTTTTCGGTAAAATTAACATAATTGCAGCAACATCCTTTTTCAGTTCAGAATGAGATTTATGTTGAGATTTTTCTAAAAAAGATTTTGAAGTGTTATTTATTCCAATAACACCAAAAGAATTAAAATGATTGAAAATTTTGAGCATTAAACACTTCATTTCCTGCATTCTGGTGAATTTTTATGCACCTATTTCTACCTTTTTCTGAATCAATGTATGCTGCAAATCCAATCCAAATATAAAGGACATAATGGAATTTATTGAAGTAAGGCTAACAGGCATTATGTATTGCTTTCAAATATGTATTCTCCTTTGGATGGACTTTTCTAATTATAGCTGAGTCAGCACACATGTAGCCTAGGCATCATTTACTCCTCCCTCCTGTTTGGCTCTTTTGTTGTTAATGTAGGCCTATTAATAAACCCCTGGACTGTAATATTTCAGATGTGTTAGAGCAATGTCCAAAACTTTGTGCACATTCAAAATACAGTATATCTGTGTTCTCTGTGATTTTGAGGAGTCGTGATTTTGAGAAAAATAAAGTTATAATAGGCTATTACAAGAATAAAGTCACTATTTCAGAAATCTACCTGCACCATAGTCTGGTTTTACGTGATTGCTGTAGCTCTCAGACCTTCTGACAGACACAGAGCCCTGTGTGGGTGTCTGAATGAGACAAAGAGTTTAGCTAGGGAAGTGGCCGTACGCTGCTCTACATCGGAGGTGGAAAACCGAATCTACTGCAGAAATACACGGAGCACAAACGCAACACATCTACCGCAGCATGTCGACAGCAGAGCGCATCCGTTATAACCTGAGGCTGCGCTGCATTTTACAGAGAGAGTGGACACTAAGAGACGCACAGGTCTTCTTCAGAGCTCCGTGTGGTTGAGTCTGAACAATAGACTGTAAACATCACGTCACAGGAACTTCAAACTAAATCATTAGTATTGCGCTCCTTAACTTTGTGTTGATGGCATCAATGTATTACACTGATTTGGCTAGGATTCCTCCGAAAACTTCACCCGGCTTTCACAGCTTTTCCTCCACGTAGAGACAGTTGCTAGGTGATAGCAACAAACACAACATGGTCGGACCCTGCATGTAGCTGCCCGTTCTATTCGCCTCGGAAAAATAATCTGGAAAAAGTTACATTTGGGACTACACTCAAAACATTCGGGCCTCAAGCCCCAGCAAAATCGTCTGACGCCGCACCTCCTAAAACTGGGACATTTTAGCGTCCCGACAGGCTTTTGTCGGGACTCGGGACATTAACTTCAAAATCCGGACTGTCCCGGTCAAATCGGGACGGTCCCGGTCAAACCGGGACGTATGGTCACCCTAGGTGGGGCCCCTCTACAGTCCATACAAAGTAGTGTCTGATCTACTTAACCAAATGCTTTAAACATACAATCAGTGACGTGCGGTGATGTCAGTGAGAGGCTAGGCACTGATTTATGAAAGCCAGATTACCTAATTTATTGATTAGGCTAATATATCAAAACAGTAAACGTTATGCACAAGCACGGCACACACGCACGGTCAATATCAAGAAATTTCCAATCAGGATGACATATCCACCCACACACACACACACACACACACACACACACACACACAGTTAATGTCTAGCATCAGAATGGAAGTTATGCAACCATCTTTATCCTTAATTATTGCACAGCGGACAATTAGGCTACGTTTGTTAGTCAGCAACAATGAAAACACACACACTGCTCAATTGAATATGAAGGCAAATGGCTTGCAATCGGCATTAATTCAACCACACTTATCAATTCATATTAAGCCCAAAATAGTTTCTGACTCACCAATCGGTATTATTTATAGACATAAAATCCATCCGCCGCTCTTTCCTCGTTAAGACGTCGATCACAGCGTTGTAAAACTCGTATTTACGGGCCTTCAGTTTGCATAGTCTCTGGCTCTCAATTGACATAATGGCAAGGGCTGAAAGACTTGCTTGCCCGTAGTTCCGACTTTATGTTTTGATCCGTTTCAGAGTGGTAAAATGTGCGCTCCACCGAAGCTGTGGCTGGTATTGTCAAGACCAGTTGCGGACACCGCTGCTGTCATTTTGACTTTGAATTTCGCGGGGATTACGCTTACATAAAATGTAGCTAATGACGTAAGCTGCGCAAATGTCCAGTAATATCTCGATTTTAATTGGTCCATGTCTGATATGTAACGTAGGTGATTACTGGCATAACATATTTACGTGTAAAGGCACAGCAGAGTTGTGCTTTTTGCCGTACATGTTGAGGAATACAAGATCGAAGTGCGCATGCGCAACATGGGTTTTTCGCTTGTCATCCGCAATGAATGGACAGTAAAAGCACTGCTTATTCTACCATTTCTTTTGTATTTGATTATGCGTAACTGCTACATTTGTCATCGTAACGTCCTAAAAATTTGAATAATACACATATATAAATCACAAGAATATACAATAAAAATAGAAATACAAGTTTATTAAATAAAATTATTTAATAAACATTTTTATGTTTGAATTTTGACAGGGTAGGCAGTGCCTAGCTTGCCTACCCTGACTGCACGTCTCTGCATACAATATGTAACTTTCTGCAGCTAGGGGTCTCTCAACAAAAACAATGGCTTGTAAACACAGACTTTTGATGACGTTGGGAAGTTGCGTGGAATTATAGGAGTTGTAGTTTTTATTGTTAAACACCTTCACTGGTAAGAATCATAGACTGCATTTGTTCACGGACAAGTTTACCCATTCAAGTTTATTCATGTTATGTTTAGTAACATTTATTCACGTCATTCTAAAAAAATAGCTGCATTTTCCCCAACATAATTACGTTTTTCTTGATTCGATCTGTATTGGTAGCTGACCAGTTACCTAGTGAGCCAGCAAGCTAACATTAGCCAGTAGCTAAAATCACAGTGACTATCACATTATATTTCACATGTCAATGTCACCTTTTGGATGGTTTCATAACCGGGGCCGATGGGGTTTGTTGTAAGGCTAGCTAGCTACTCAAGGAGGCTGAGAGACGGGTGTGGGTGGGTATTGCTGGGGGAATCTCCGGTATGGCAAGGACGTTTGATGGTTCGTTGTGCAGCAGCAGAACATCTCCAAGCTGCATGGTGGAACGATCTCCCCCTTCACTTTTCTGTAATCTGAATTTTTCGTTTTGGTGCTTAACCCACCTTTTAGTCAGATTAAATTAGCTAACCGTAAAGACAGCTAAACACGAAGGGGGGAGAAATTCGTCAGGGAGGAGATTTTCGGCACGGACACCGGTAGCACTAATGGAGATGTAGCTAACGCTATGGATGGCCGCTGTTGTGACTTGATGCTGGGTTTGATATGGTCTTTTTCCTGACGCTTCATAAAACTGCCGTTAGCGTTATAAGCACCAGTCACTAAAGTTAAGTTCTGGCCGGGTGGATTGCGGTAATGAAAGTGGCTGGCTGATAGCTGACTGGGGGCTAACGGTAACTAGCTAGCTATATGTCCTGGGCTGTTGTCAGCTGTCATCCCAACTCAAGTCTCTCTGTAGCCTACCGGGGGAGTGAGGCAGACTGACTGGAGTGTGCTAGCTGGCTAAATTAGTATTAGATTAATTGTCTATCTATACAGCTAACGTTAACGTTACTAGTGAACTTAATTGTGGTCAAAACAATCATACTAAAAATAACTTTATGAGCGTGTTGAACAATGTCATAACCTCATAATGTTACCCACCAAGCATTAGCATTAACATCAGCTACTTGTCAACCAGCACATTGTAGTAACGTTAAGCTGGATCGATATTAAAATGTATCAATAAATAAGGTCTCTGTTGTATTACTGTGATAAAAAGTGGCATGTAATTAATCACAAAATGATGCTGTGTGGCAAAAAAGCAGTATTATGGTTACAAGTATTTTTTTCTGTGACATTGTATGATTTACAATTACTCCTGAACATATCATCTTGGTGCCAGTGTTCTGACGGAAGTTACGAGAAACTAGACGGTGAAAGATTATATGATGCCACTGACGGGTGACTTCAGGAAACGTCCCGTGTCTGAAAATAAAACAACAGATTTCTCTGGGTTTGACATTTGGTGGAAACATTTGGGATAGTGTAAGAACACAACTCAAACAAATATATAACATAGGTATGGTCGTTTTTAGACATTTTAATGCAGAAATGTTATATATTGTACCTTTAATAAAACAGATATGAAGAAAAAAACATGAAAACATGTATGTTTTATTCAAACTGCTGCAGTAGGTACAGAAGATCAGTTAATAACTGTACTTCTCGTTAATCATTTACATGTTTGTCCAGCCAGATCATGTTTATCACATCCAGTTAACTAAAACCTTTATTGACAAGTGGGCAGGTTCAACACACCATCAATACATTTCTGACGCATGGACAATGTGCCGGTGTGTCTTCCTTTAGTACAAGTGAACTCAATAAAATCATTATGGGCAAAATACAGCTCATCAGAATTAGTATATCTGAAGGCAATATTATATCTGTTCATGAGCTCTCTATCCACAATACAAGGTTCTGCAAGAGATAACAGATAAACAGAACTTTAATAATGGGAAATTACTGCACATCGTACTCCATGTATAATTATTACTTATCTTGGATAAAAAAATATATTTAGAGTTAACAAATGAATATCAGTAATAATAATAGTAAAAAATGGTAATAATCAGTGCATTACTGGCCAGCAAACTGTGAAACAGATAAGACTTTTTATACCTTTTTTCGATAGGTTAGGAACCTCGTATTACCTAAAAGAAATGCAGATACTGCACTCTGCCTCTAAACAATCTTCAGAGGAAGACACAGCATTTACGAAACAAATGTGTTCTTTCACCTCTCTTGTCTTATTTTAAAGGAAAATTATTATTTTGATCATACACTGTCCATAATTTTAGGGATCAGATGTATTTGTGTTTTATTTAAAGTATATTGAAATCAATAATCTACAATCTAATTTTAAATGTGATTTAAAGGTTGTTTACTCATATCACGTCATGTGAATTTCCCTAGAGTAGGACGCTAAGTCCACTGTTGCTGCTACTTTGCTAAGATAATGGACTTTACCTGTTATATATATATATATATATATATATATATATATATATATATATATATATATATATATATATATATATGATTTCTTCTTTCATATTTTGGCTTTGTAGGGCTGTGTTCAGCTGTACTGTTTAATTTAAGACCCATTGTTGCCTGTTAATTATTATTTAGTTCTTGCCTATCTTTATTATGTAATGTTTGAATCAAGTGGCTACATGCAAACCAAAAAAAATGTTTTACATACTGTATGCAAAATCCTCAACAAATGCAACATGAAAAATGTGAAAGAAGTTGTAACTTACTGAGGCATTTCATCTGTCCAATCCATTCACCATTGATGCAGGTTGTGTTAGGCCCACCCTCCATGGTGTAGTAATTTTGACACATGAATTCAACCCTTTCTTGATGGCTGTAATTAGTTTTCACGGTGTACTTGATGTCTCCATCTGTGAGTGGTGGTGGACTCCCACAGCCTACAATCTCTAAAAAAAATATTGGTACAAATAAGGTAGAGGTTGAGGTATTAGATTGTGGCACAGTTTAGAGGTTTCACATATATTGGCACACCTTTGTGGGCGAGGGCTGCGGAAAATGCTTACATCACACAATATTTTGCATTAAAAAATGTCAACCTAAAAAATAAATACAAATCAGTAAATCAGTCTGAAAAACAGTTTTTGACCCTAAATATAATATCTTTTTTAGGCCTATATTTATATCCACTGAAGATGGATGTGATTCTAGAACTGAAGACATGGTAAATATACATTTACATGAGATATACCTTTTAAATTTGAAAATATATTTACTAATAAGTCTTTGGTCTTAATTTAGTACATTTTCCCCCTGTTCAATGATTTCTAATACTTTGTAGAAACATATCCTAAAACTGTATGATGACTAAATATATTGTTTCTCCTAGACAGTATATCACAATCTAATGAGCACATAGGAATGTGAACTATGGGGTCTGACCAGGAAAACTGGCCATTTAAAAATGTGAATATGTAATTAAATGCTGGAAATTAAAATGAACAACAGTAAATCAAACTAAAAAGAATTGATAAGGACCAATTGCAAAATATAATTTGAAAGTCTGGCCACAGCAATATCATATTAGGGACTGTTCGGTATTCATGGAATGGACCACCGGAGGAAAATAGGGTAGGGTCATGTGTTTTTATTCTTTGTTGAGGGGACGGTTATCCAATTTATTTTAGTCCAGGGGGGAGGGTCACCCAACTTTTGTATTCATGAGAAGAACACAATTTCAAAGTGGCTTGTGCGTATTTATCCATGTAGCTCCATGTAGCTCTCTCAGTCTTGGCCCCTATTGCTAGCAGATGGGTCCCTCCCTGTTTAGTCAGCCAGACCTGTAGCTTAGAGACCATGGGATTTCCCAAACTGAATAAATCCCGCTCGCGCATACAAACACAAAACTGCTTAGCTCAATCTTGTTGTAACTAAGACATCTGCTGAAAAATAATTTTATTCATTAGCATGATTGCCATACTGTTTAGTTCAAAAACCTCCAAAACATCGTATGAAAACATAGCTGACCAGACGCAAGCTTTTATTTTGAAAAGCCAAAACTCACGCTGTAGATAGCACTAACCGGCAGCCCGGAAGGTATGAGATGGGAGGTATATCCTTTTGGTCCCGGTGATTATTTGTGAAATTGTGCAAACTTTTCAATAGCCTGGTTGACACCAGACCCTTTGTAACCCCTCATTTGTAACTGAGAGTGGGTCTGGGAAAGGTTCATTGACAGTTAATTTCCAAAGGGGCGTCACCAACAGACGCCGCTCAAAGGCCTCTGGGCGCATTGGATATAGTCCAACCAATCAGACCAACGATCCAGGTGCCTCGATTTTGGGGACATTGGAAATCGGTTTGAATGGGCTCTTCGCCAGACTGACTTGCAGAGCAAAGTTCGTCAGGGTTTACCCAGGCTACCTTTTCAAGGCATTTGAGAAGGAACGAGTGGTAGCATGCAAGCTCCCAAATTGACGCTCATCTGAGAAATGGAGTTTTGGATAATGTTCGGCTTTGGCAGCTTTACCTATGCTAAAATATAAAATGACTAGTGATGAGTCCATAGCAACCAGTGTTGAATTACCCAGTGTTCTTTGTTGAATGGTCTCAATGTTTTATTGTTTTATTTCATGTGAATACTAGTTTACTAGATAAGTAACTTAGTATTTGAAGTAAAGCAGGAAGTGTGCATTTAGTTTCCATGCATATTGTGTTCCCACAACAATGACTACGTTTACAAGCTGTCAATTTTCGGGTTATGGTCGGGTTAAGGTCACTATTCCGTTTACATGCGTGAGCAGAGAGAGTTACTCCTGTATACATGGAATTTGTAATCAATTGGCAATATCCCGATGTAAACGGCGACGCACGGTTGTTGTCTGGACGTACGGACAACATTAAGACGCAAGAACTTCTCGGTCACCTTCTTATAAATCTCGGTACTTTCTGCCGTCAACAAAAGACATTATATTACTGATTTTCACCACACTAATAAAGAAATTGGTTTCCTCCTCGCTCCAAAAGTGTGGTGCTGTGCTGCGTCTCGCCATGTTTACCTCTACTTATATAACTGTATTATTATAGTATATAATTATTATTATAACTATGTTTTCTGGCGCATACAAGAAGTTCCTCTACTCAAAAGACCAAGATTCCTTGCGAATAGAACAAGCGCAGAACACAAATCAATGTTCCTTTTGATGGGGATATGCCGATACCCATTTACATGACCAACATTTTGGGTTAGAAAGGGGTAACCCAGGTAGCATATTCGGGTTTTTGCCGGTGTTTACATTGCCGTGCGCGACCAGGTTATTGCTAATATTCCAGTTTTGAACGGGTTATTGGCTGCATGTAAACGTAGTCAATGTTAGTGAGTAAATCTACTGAAATGGCCACCACACCATAACAGAGGAGTGTGTCAGGTAAGAATGCAGAGGTTTAGTCATGTAAGTCATAGCTGTAAAAAAACAATGGGACTCTGTACATCTATGCCAAGCGCAAACCACTACAATAAATTGTTGGGAAGTGTCATCCCTATTCTCCCACTCATTTTGGAGGGTCATCCAAAATGTATTGCTAATGAAGGGAGGGTCAGGTCTATTTTGACTAAAGGTCCCAAAACTCCTCCGGTGGCCCCTTAAGTAAATAACGAACAGTCCCTTATGCAAATTCACCTTCATATATAAAGGACAAATCCGGCGCAAAATGAACCTAGGGGTTAATAACACATGTACCGAGTTGACCATTCTCTGGGATATGTTTTCGTGCTAATCGAATGTGACCAGTTTTATCGCAAACCACTAATTAGCTCATAATGCTAGTCGTCTGGGAACAGGTAAAGTAAAAAGAAATCACTTTTTATATACCACTAACAAGGCTCAAAATAGCACCACACTTCCAGGTAGCATAATGAGGGTCTCTACATGTAAACCGAAGCACTGAGAACTTTGTAAGTGTACAGAACAGTTTTTTAAAAAGATAGTATACATGAACGGTATTGTCTTTCTAAACTATCTTTTTAATAAACTGTCTGTACACTTACGAAGTTCTTAATGCTACCGTGGAAGTGTGGTGCTATTTTGAGCCTTGTTAGTGGTATAGAAATAGCAATTTCTTTTTACTTTACCCTCTGCCCCGACGACTAGCGTTATAAGCTAATTAGCGGTTTGCGATAAAACTGGTCACATTTGATTAGCATGAAAACATATCCCAGAGAACGTCAAACTCGGTACACATGTGTTTTTTACCCCTAGGTTCATTTTGCGCTGGATTTGTCCTTTAATTGAAAATGGCCATCTGAAGTATGGTGAAAATTTTAAAGAAAAATAAATTTTCTTAGGAAATCCAAGCAAAGTTGTTTTAACAGGGTCGTCCCCTTAGTCCTTCTTCTCTTTGAGCTTTTAAACCCTTTGCCATTGTTTGGAGAGTGGACAGTGGAAATTACCAGTAATGTTATGATATGCAGTTTTAACCAGACCACTGTAAATCTTAAAACCTTTAGTTATACTACAAACCTTTTTAAGTTTTAGGATTATAAATTGCAAATACATAAATTATTTATTGTAAAATCTGGTTTCCTTTTCCTTTTAATTTTTTGCCACTTGATCACAGGGAAGGCTGTAGAATCTTCAAATTCTTTCAGTTTTAATACTATATGGTGAATGTTTAAACTTTTAGTTATACTAAAAACATAATATAAATATTTCCTATTAAATCAGTTTTCCACTTTGTGCCACTTGATCAAAGCAAATCAAATATTTCCATTTTCATAGCTCTTTCCACACTTAAAATATGGACACAAAAGTAACTCCATAAAACAGTAAGGGAAGAAATATAAAGTTCACAATACCTCGACAGAGTGGATTTGGTGTCCATCCCTCTCTGGTGCATGTGGCCCGGGTAGCACCATCTGTGCTCATGTAGCCTATCTTACACCAATATCTTGTAGTCTCACCCATTTTTTTTTGTTGCCACCAATTGTATTCCAAGGAATACACATTTTGCGGTCTTTGATTGCTGCATACGACCTCTAGAATAAAAGACAGACTTGTGTATCTTCAGTAAAGATTGATAATCATCATCACAGTTTAATGAACCATACACACACAGTAGAGAACAACAATCTCACAGTCTGTCTATGGTTGTACCTGTGCATACTGGTCTGATAGTCCACTCTCCATCCTCATTACATGTAGTTACTGCTGATTCCTGATTGTTAGAAATCCCGTACTTCTCTCCACAAATGACTCTCAATGTGTCACCAGGTAAAAACACATTTCTGGAAGCAGATTCATATCTGGTTCCCTCGGGTGGCGGCAGTATCAGTTTACATGTTATTACTGCATTTGTTGGGAAATTCAGCATATTATATGTTAGTACCAATTTTCAATTTTGATAATCATTTGGAATACATTTTTGTATTATTGGTTGATTTTTACAAAGCCTTATGAAAGTAGTATGTCTTATAAATGTGCTTATGATAAATTATAGACATAGCATAACATAGATTTTCTTTTTTAGCTGGTGTCTTAGCATCAATGTATGTATGTAATGTATGCATGCGTGTTATTTTCAAAAGAGAAAATGGTCCTGAAATCTGACATGCTTACCATTCTGCTGTAAAGATGACTCACTGTTCAGTAACAGGATAAAAAGCCAAAGAAGGTGAAAGAGTCTCATTGTGAAGATCCAGGAATCGCTGTATTTAGGAAAACTCCACTCTTTGAAGCTGAGGTAATGTTTTTCCTCTTAGAGTTATTCACATTGAAGTCTGTCTGTGCAGTAGAAATGACCTTTGCAGTGAAACAGTCTCACACACACACACACACGCACGCACACACACACACACACACACGCGCGCGCTGTTATGGAATTTTCCTTCGCAGCAGGGGAAAGAGTTTGAGAGTTTAGTAAATTGAAACATATAAGACAGACTGAGACTAAAACCAAGTTGGGTTTTTGTATTTTATTAAAAAACATATATATTTGCAAATAGGATCAACATGATTTCACAAAAGGCCGCAGCCCAGTGTGGAGTCAGTTTCTCAAATGAGTGCACAAGAACACTAGGCTTATATGCATCTTCAGAGTGATAACACACACGCACTTGGATTATTATGACGCTACAATTTTGACAGGCAAACTGATACAAATGAAGACAATCAGATGAATACAAGAGACATCTTGGAGCCATCTCACCTCCTCCTCCCTGTACGACTTTCACCCCCCAGTTACATCTTAACTGGCATGGGAAAACTAGAGATAGTTTTAGGGTGACCTTGTACTTTTATCGGTTCAGGCTCACATAATGTTCCAGACTGCATGTCTCACAAAGTTAGAATGAAAATCTACATGTGGAAAATGAGATAAACTCTTTCAGCATTTGTGAGAGCAGTAAAGTAGAAATAAAACATAAAAATATAAGGAATTGTGCTTAAATGTAATTTTGCCATTACATTCCACCCTTTTGATTACAACCTAATCACAATACACAAATTACTTTAATGATTACATATATTTTTTGCAGATCGCGTCGTCCATGTCTTCTATTGTCAGAGGTTGCTAGCACTTGACAAATCGTTGGAAACAATCTTTACCATTGTGTTGTGTGTGTGTGTGTGTGTGTGTGTGTGTGTGTGTGTGTGTGTGTGTGTGTGGTCCCCTTCTTGGCTGTTTTGAGCCTCTGTAAGAAGGAGCATTTAAACACACTGCTTTTCAAAGTTTGATCTATGTCATCATTGATTCAAAAATATTGCTTAAATGGGGTTAGTCAATTAAACAAGGTTCATACAGATAGTTATAGTAAACATTTTCTGTTACCACCAATATTCCATTAAAAATATGTACTTAAGGTACAATAAAAAACAGCAATATCAAAAAGTCCTCACATTTTTTGAAACTGGAAACGATCAAAGCAGTTTTTCTGTCTATCAATTAATTGATTTAGCAACTAATCATTTCAGTTGGACTTGTAGGCCTATATATTGGTCGGGCAGTTTGATGACAATAAAACATATTTCATACACATATGTTTGTGTACAAAAATCCTAATTCTTTTTAACCCAAATATGTCAGATTACAAATAGCATCTGTAAGCATTTGACAAATTCTGATACTAACTTTTTTGTCTTTGAAATCCAAATTAGTTATTCCTAAAAATGACATAATTTGTCTTTGAAATCAAAAACCAACTGTTTGTTTATCACCTATATGAATTTCCCCAGTGTGAGCTAAATTCCCTCAGATGAAAGCAAGAAGTAGATCATATATACGTAATTGACTTCCGATTGAAAGTAACTGTTAATTTGAACTCCTATACAATCCATCAATAGGAAACCTATTATCCTAATTCAAAAGTACTTTTAGCTCTCTGGTACCAGCAGGAACTGGCCTGAAAGGCAACTTCTTGTTTTTTCTAAACTTTTAGGCATTTGAGTCAATTCAAGTTTTTATGTTGGTGTGCTGAAAGCTCAGAGACACAAGTCATAGACAGTCATCCAGTTCACTTCTCTCTGAAGCTCTTGTTTCCTCTAAGTTTTTCCTGACCGAATTGTTATCCCTTCTATTTATAAAGTATACTAGTAGCTTATATATTATTATCTTTATGGTATAAAAGTATTATCTTTTACTGTTTATAAGAGTTATCTTTAACTTATATTATATTTTACTTTTCGTGTAAACATATAAATATGAGAGTAAATATTAAATGAATATGTGTATACCATTGTCTCAGTACATTATTCATAATGTACATCATTAAGCAGTCACATCAACATTAAACATTTTCATTTAGATATTTAGTCTTAATCATATCTCCAAGTTGTTGATACATTTAATCATCATGGTTTCAAACCCCATTTCAGCACTCACACAAAAAATAGTTTACAGATGTTTTATGTCAGACTTTACCTAAAGCCAAAGTTATTTCTATCAAATTTTCATCAATCCAATTCAGATTCGAACAATGAAACGTACTTTAAACATTTCCTGACACATCAACTGAATACTTATCTTAAAAGTAAAAATAAGTACTTCTAATTATCTTCTCCTAATAATGCTTGTATTTTCAGAATGTGAGTCTGTGTGCTACTTAACTTCACAATGCGTCAGATGTGTCAGAGCAGAATGGTCTCTCGCCCCCCCCCCTCCTTCTCTCAGTCCATCTGCTGGTCCGACCCTCCAGACAGTTTTCACTGGTCCTGCAGCTGGAGGGGGAGTGAGATGGACCCGACTGACACAAATGAAGCGCCGTGTGGCACAAAACAGAACTCCAAAAAACATTATTTGTTCTTTTATCAATATTATCACCTGGAAAAATATCAATAATTATAAAACCGCATTTCTTTCCCTCATGCTGGTTTAACTCTATAAAATCCATACAAATTGTGCTAAAAAGGAAACACTGCTTCTGTAATTGTTCTCTTTTAGATTACTTTAACACAACCTTTAAAGTAAATAGTGAAAGTCAATCAAAACAAAACTAAATTTTCTTTAGAATAGTTTTCAAATTTAAAAAAATTATGTGAACACCCCATTCATTAAACACCCAATTTATTATTGCTACTGTATCCCTTCTATTTGAGGCATGACAAGCTCATGACTCAAAAAAATAACACATATATAAATCTGTTCAGTGGTTTAGCCATTAACACTGTCCTGTGTTACACAGCAAAACCTGAATAAAAGCAACACAAAATTCAATAAATCATTTCTTTTAAAAGAAAACCATTCACCAAAGTGTTTTCAACATCATCAATTAATTTAGTTTTAACGTATTTGTGATATAGCAAATCAAAATACAAACAAAGTCTTTAGTGCAGATTTACTGAAAAAACTCACTAGAGTACAATATTAAATTAACTGTTTTTAGGCTGAAATCTCATATCAACCTGTATTGGTTTCAATATAACCAATAAACTAAGACGAATTAAACAAAAATATGTTGTTTATTTTCTTTTTATCTTTAGTTTGCAACCCAAAGTTATACTACTCGCTGTCTGGTAGTTGTAAAAATCATTACAAATTAAAGTTTTTAGGCCTATAGAACAAACCTAAGTACTTCCGATTGACCTCTATTTATCCAATTAGTTACCTGATATGGGAAACATATCACATTCTTATAATTCATGACAAACTATATCAAAATCATTGCTGAACTCTACATGCACAACTCCTGTTTTTCTCTTATCTCTGAGTGTGTGTGTGTGTGTGTTGCTATGGCCTTGCTGCTCTGTAAGCTTAGTCTACAGTGAGGGTTAACCAATCACCTCACTGAGTGTCTCTGCTGCTCTCATTGTGGTTGTTAGCAGGTCATCAGGAATTTGTGCCTTTTGCACTGAGACATAATACGTTACCAGTTGGTCCTCACACAGTGGTGTGTCTGGTGGGTGTCCTCTTCACCCAAGTCCAATGTGTGGAGGTGCTGTAAACAAAATCTCAAAAGGGTGACAGGTTAAGTCGCTTGCGCGTGCACATTCTATACCACAGGACAATAAGCAGAGCTTTTGTCAAATGTAGGCATGTTGCATTTTGAATGCAAACCACTATACTTGAGATTTTGGTAGGAATTCTCCATTTTGGAATTATTTCAGTAATTAGGGCTTTGGCTCCTACACTAGCTGACAGTAGTCTTGATCCAAAAAGAAATCATTTGTGAACCAATGTTGCTTCACCATTGTGAAACAACTGTTTTTCCCTCAATTGTATTTCCATCATCCTAATCATACCTTTTACACCTGGTTTTAACCCATGTGTCAACTTTGCAAAATTTAGGAAAGAAAAAGCTGGATAGCTTTCTGTTAGGAAGAATTAGCTCTACTGCTTGTACTGAGAGATAAGATGGCAGAGGTCCAAAATGGATAGCATCAGAAACACCTACAACAGAGATGCCCACACGGTTAGAGTCTCTGAAAGAAGAACTGTTAACCTAAAAAAAAAATGAAATCAGGGTTAGTGAGAGGTGTGTCAGAGAGGTCAGGTCATGGTATTCAGACCACATTTAGCTCTGCAACACCATTGTTTCTCTCGGTCAGCTGGTGTGTGGAGAAGAAAATCAGGGTTAAGAACAGTGAATCTGTTAGAGTGACATTTTGCAATCTAACAGAGTAGTAATATCTAAGGTACCTGGCCACAGAGAGTTTAATTCTGTTCCCACAAAATGTGTGACACAGAATGTGGAACAGGGCGTATTTAATGCTTCGAGTGGCAGAATCAAGTTTAGCAGAGAAATTTGCAACCGGACAGAGTTTTGTCATCGTGGTGTTGCAGCAACACAGAGTCACACAGCTCTTGCTCTTATCATCGGTCTGTATAAACTGTTTTTAGGGATCTGGCAGTCCCAGCGTCGGGGAAGCCAGTTTCATATTCACAAACGCTTC